>NC_090229.1:39168259-39495759 GCF_024489055.1 Chanodichthys erythropterus
TCTCCTGGCTTACCATGTTCCATGGTAGTGAGGGCCCACCCCACTGGGGCATCACTACCTCTACAGCCTTAGTGAACAGTGCCTCACTAGCAGACATCTGTAAAGCTGCGGCCTGGGCTACACCCAACATCTTTGCATGGAAAGATCTACACATGGAACCAGGTTTGTCCAGAGTTCTGGGGACTCAGATGACTGATAGGGTGTAGTGCTTGCACCAGTGCCTTCCCCCTCTCCGAGATGAAATCGTCAGTTGTGTTGCTTCACCTCCATTCATAAATCATCTCCCGTGGTCTCATGGGATAGTAAAGTGTCCATCATATGCACACTTCAGAAACTCACCGGAAGAAGTAGGTTATCTGGGAACTTTTTGTCTGCTTTTTTATGAGTACTGTAAATTTAAAATACTACTCTTGTCACATACTGTTTTTCACATACTATATAGTAGAGAAGAATGAGATTTCAGACACAGCTGCAGAGAATTTGAGTTTGTCAGGTGGTTCATCTAACAAGACTAATGAGGAAGCATCAGTTAGAAGTCCACATTATATTGTACACTAGGCTCATTTGAAATATCAAATGCCTCATCTGAAGTAGGCGAGAGTAGATGACTGTGGTCAGTGGAGGAGTGAAATAATTGCTGTCAGGACAGACAGTTCTCACTTCTCATAGTGTATCAGACACCTACAAATTCAAACAAGGATATCATGTGATTTACCCTCATGCTCTTGGTTGCTAATAAAGTAGAAGTAATTTAAGTTCTGTGGCTTTAATATGAAATTAAATATGATGAACAAGTTACTCACTCAAAGTACCGTTTTTTTTATTAAACTGCGCTCAAGCATTCACTGTTATAAATCACCCAGAATGCAGTGTGGGCTGAAGTGTCCAGTGATCATGAGGAGATGCGGCGTCCCGCAGGAGCGTCAGCTGAAGGCGTGTGTGCCAGAAGTGCTTTCTAAAGGGATCTGCACTGATACACCTGTCGCAGCAGAGACAGTCCTCATCATCTCATCATTCCTCCAGTCCACCAGCCACACACAACGGGTGAGTAATGTGTGTGTGTGTGTGTGTGCGCTGCACCTTTTTAGAATTACAAAATGAACCAAAATTAAACAAAAAAAAAAAGAATTGGAAGGTGGAGCTTGAGCGTGACAGTTCATAATCCTGAAGAGAGATCCACATGATCAGAGAAGTCAGAAAAAAATGGTGAAAATTGTGTATGAGCACAAGAGGGCGCTACTACACACAAAACGTATAGAGTGGTGCAGGTATGATGTCACTTTGTAGGCAGTTAGCATCACACTGCTTCCCTTGATTAAAACACAGTAGGATTTTCCCATAGGCTTTTTGGATTATTGCAAAAAAAAAAAAAAAAAAAAAGCTCTGTGATTAACAAAAGTTTATGATACTTACACATTTTGTCCAACAAGACAATTATGTCAGATGAACACAACTTTTATGAATTTTGAAGCATAAATGCAGTTGCCAGAAGTACAAACCAAATTCCAAAAAAGTTGGGACACTGTACAAATTGTGAATAAAAACAGAATGCAATGATGTGGAAGTTTCAAATTTCAATATTTTATTCAGAATACAACATAGATGACATATCAAGTGTTTAAACTGACAAAATGTATAATTTTAAGGGCAAAATAAGTTGATTTTAAATTTCATGGCATCAACACCTCTCAAAAAAGTTGGGACAAGGCCATGTTTACCACTGTGTGGCATCCCCTCTTCTTTTTATAACAGTCTGCAAACGTCTGGGGACTGAGGAGACAAGTTGCTCAAGTTTAGGAATAGGAATGTTGTCCCATTCTTGTCTAATACAGGCTTCTAGTTGCTCAACTGTCTTAGATCTTCTTTGTCACATCTTCCTCTTTATGATGCGCCAAATGTTTTCTATGGGTGAAAGATCTGGACTGCAGGCTGGCCATTTCAGTACCCGGATCCTTCTTCTACGCAGCCATGATGTTGTAATCGATGCAGTATGTGGTCTGGCATTGTCATGTTGGGAAATGCAAGGTCTTCCCTGAAAGAGGCGACGTCTGGATGGGAGCATATGTTGTTCTAGAACTTGGATATACCTTTCAGCATTGATGGTGCCTTTCCAGATGTGTAAGCTGCCCGTGCCACACGCACTCATGCAACCCCATACCATCAGAGATGCAGGCTTCTGAACTGAGCGCTGATAACAACTTGGGTTGTCCCTCAAAGAACTTCAAATTCTGATTTGTCTGACCACAGAACAGTTTTCCACTTTGCCACAGTCCATTTTAAATGAGCCTTGCCCCAAAGAAAACGCCTGCACTTCTGGATCATGTTTAGATATGGCTTCTTTTTTGACCTATAGAGTTTTGAGTCTTACGCACAGAGATAGTTCCAGATTCTCTGAATCTTTAGATGATATTATGCACTGTAGATGATGATAAGTTCAAACTCTTTGCAGTTTTTCTCTGAGAAACTCCTTTCTGATATTGCTCCACTATTTTTGGCCGCAGCATTGGGGGAATTGGTGATCCTCTGCCCATCTTGACTTCTGAGAGACACTGCCACTCTGAGAGGCTCTTTTTATACCCAATCATGTTGCCAATTGACCTAATAAGTTGCAAATTGGTCCTCCAGCTGTTCCTTATATGTACATTTAACTTTTCCGGCCTCTTATTGGTTATTCTTATTAATGTGTAGCTCTCATGAAATCCAAAATGAGCCAATATTTGGCATGACATTTCAAAATGTCTCACTTTCAACATTTGATATGTTATCTATATTCTATTGTGAATAAAATATAAATTTATGAGATTTGTAAATTATTGCATTCCTTTTTTATTCACAATTTGTACAGTGTCCCAACTTTTTTGGAATCGGGTTTGTAAAAAGCTAAAGGTAGTCTACAAATGAACTACACCACGGTCGCTCAACTTCAACGTCACCATCACTAAGCTTCCGACAACTCAGTTTCAGTTCAACTCAATTTCAGTTTTTGTCTAAAAACATTTTCCAAGAAAGTTAGACTACTTTATAAGAGCACAATTATGAGCATGTAGAAGCGGACTGAGTTTACCTGTTCAGTGTGATGACGTTTAATCTCCCCGACTGCCTCTGTAATCCCATTTAGCCACTCGTTAGCATCTGCCTTTTTCAAGACACGTAACAGCTTCAAAAAATCATGAGTGGGGTGATGCTGATGTATTTTATGTCATAGAATAAAACATGAAAGTGTCTTGAGCTTGTGTTCACCACAAACCTTATTTCAGCCATTTAAACAAAATCCCATAAAAAAACCCCATTGACTTTGGGATGATGGAACCGGAAGTGTTAAAATGCTAACTCGCTTCTGCGTTTTGGCCTATCTGCACCATGATGTCACTTTCCTGCCGGAATGCGCTCCCTCAGCCGGACTGAGTGGCAAAAGATCCTGCTGAATGACTGGATTTAATAGGGGAAACTGCAAAAATGCGAGTAAAACAGTTTAAACTAAAGGCTGGAATTGATAGCGTTTACCAAAATCCAGTGATCCATAGATATAGACATGCAGCCATTATTTCATATGTTTGTGTTTGTGATTGTGGTGATACGGTAACACAGCTGCTCTGCCATGAGTGAAATAAAATCTGTGGGTAAGTATAGAGTGCTTTGTTCTACTACACATCACTGTGTTTATGTTGCTACTGCATAAGGATATGATGGTCCAAATCATTCGGCACTGAAACTCACATAATCTTTTGTAGTTGTACTCTTTATTTAGCAACTTATCTTATAATTAATATGAGCTGCATCATTAATTTAAGGAATATAAATATATATACTGAAGCAATTTCTCTTTCAACTTCTGTGAGTGTGATTAAATCATATATTAGGTGATCAAACTCAATGGTTTTTCCTGTAAGCTCAGACTGGATAACAATGAAACTATTATTGACATACATTACTAATATGACAACAATCTTTGTAATACTGTGTTGTTGTGTCATGTTTAAGATCTGGAAGAAAGGGAAGTTCAACTAATCTTTTCTTCCCTATATTGTGACAACAGTTTTTAGTTAGCTGTGCCATTGCAGAAATAACAGGGAGGCTTAATGATTTAAAACTTGTCTAAATGTGCCAAGATAAATCAGATTTTATTAAGCTACCAATATGTCTTTCTCTCATGCTAGTGCACATAATTTTAAAAATATTTTGCATATAGATACAGATGTGTCTTCATTTAAATAACAAACTATCATCTGTCCCCTTTTTCCATCTCATATCAGCACAGAGAGCGGTTTATTTTTAATAAAAATGAAGAAAATATTTGAAAAGGGTTGTTTGGGGGTATTTAATAGGCGTGTAGTTGAAACTGGATGTGGTGTCGACTGTGACGCGAGCAGATCATATGGTTACTGCGCTCCAAACCACAGTTCCCTTCATTTACTGATCATCAGGTTCAATTCAGTGAGAGTTACAGTAATGTAATGTAAAGTAATGTCCCAAAAAGGCAGAATCCATTTATGATTCTAACAAAAATAATCATATTCACTGAATATGTTTTTATTGCATACCTTTTTGTAATGTACTACAATACACTGAGGTGCACTATTTAAACTTGTGTAAAGTAGATATAAAAACAATAGAAGTCTGTGGTACGGTATGTGCCCATATAGATAAGTACACATGTGGTGTGTGTGTGTGTGTGTGTGTGTGAGAGAGAGAGAGAGAGAGAGAGAGAGAGAGAGAGAGAGAGAGAGAGAGAGATGGGGTGGGTGAAAGTGTTTTTTCAGCTTGTGTTCATTCAGTGTTTGTCAGTCAGGATGGTTCAGCGATTCAGTCTCCGCAGACAGTACTCACAGGTAACACTTTAAATGTGTTTGTGTGTGTGTGTGTGTGTGTGTGTGTACACCTGGTATTCCCTACATTATGGGGAACAAATGTTCTCACAAGGATAGTAATACCAGTCATTTTTGACCTTGTGGGGACGAGGGGACCTTGTATGAAGCATACAAAAAGAAGTGTTTTGAAAATGTAAAGATGCAGAAAGTTTTCTGTGATAGGTTTAGGGGTAGGGTTGGTGTATATTTTTCTTTGAATGTCTGTTTGAGATTTCTGTCAGTACTTGATCAAGTGCATAGCTAAGTGTTAAGGCTGAGTTGAAGCTTTAACTTATTGACTGCATGTGTCAACAATCCCAATGTTATCTGACACAAAAGACCCTTTACGGCTCAAACACTCTCACACCACAGAGATACAGCAGTTTCTGAGTTTCTCTACTATGCATTTTTAAACCTCTAATGTGTATGCATGTCCTCACTTTGTTCATCCTCTCAAATTCAAGTCACACTTCTAAAGAAAAAGATGATCTTATTTTACATGATCTCACTAATAAAACATCTCAGCTGAATTAAAAGAATACAAACTTTAAGTCTGCAGGTAAAGTGGAGTAGGTTGCATATTTCTACATTTTTGGACGCAATGAGTTACATTATTAAAATGAGTGTGACGTCAGGTCTAGTGTGATTCAGTCGACGCTCTCCTGTGATTATAGTCACACATTAAACTCTGTTGTTGAATGGTCATTACCTTTGCAAACGGTGATTCTCATGTGTTTAACTGGAGGGAAATGATGCATTTGCTGTATGAAATTGGCCTCTGCCACATCATAACTACTGGGCAGATTGTTGTTCGATATCGTCAGCATGCAGGAAAAGTAACATCTGGTTCTTTCGACTTCTGTGAAAGAAGGGCTTTATGACACTACATGGGTCTTTCCTGTTCCTCTGTCATTCCTCTCATTCTTTAACTTCTACATTAGAGTTCCAGGACTCATATTTTTTTGGTTGTTGCTGTTTTGATGAAGATGTTTCATATTGTGAATAAAGAATGACCTGCTTTAAACTTCATCCTTTATGAGCTCACATTAATGGAGCTAAAAAAAATAAAAAAGGTGGATAAAAGTAGTGAATACATGCACAGTCATACAGTAGATCATGTGGGCCATTTAGTGTGTGTCAAAATTGCCTTCGGCTCAAATCTGAACTCGCATTTCTTTATTTCTTCTTCTTTTCATGCTCTAAAGTTTCTCTTGGGTTCTCCACTGACACTTGCCGTCCTTCTCTCTGTTGTCTCTCGCTGATGCTGATCTCTGTGGAAACACACGATGTGTAATCAGTCTAAAGTGTGAACGGGTCAACAGTGTTTGTTATGTTCACAGAAGTTACACTGCGGCACTGATGCATACAGGTGAGATAAGACTGAATGTGTGCTGCATGTCGTTTCCAACATGCTTTGAAAAATGCAACTAAATCATTGATCATTGAGGGCGTGAGAAAAAGTTTGATCTCAGTTACAAGACCACAAACTGTTTCCTGTTTCCTGTGTACTGGCAGCTATTATAGTCGCTCTGTGCACATTGTGAGAAAACACACATTATCATATTCAGCACACACTTTCTTTACTGTCATCATCTGCACGTTTAATGAATAGTCATGACTAATTATTTATCCAGGTCAGGCAGAGTTCAGATGATCTCTGTATCTCTGTAGTCTCTTGCTTTGCTTCAACAACACAGAGCTTAAAACAGAAGAATTGGTTAATGTAACATCTGTTCTGGGTTTGAGTTTTGTTTGAGTTGTTACGTTTTTAGATTTGCACTGTTTCCTGTTCAGTTTTCTGTGTTAGTTTGTGCTTCTTTTGTCTTAGTAAATGGGTCTAGCAGGGATCTCTCCCTCGAGGTGCACACACAGAGGTTGTAGGATCCCCCTACATCAACAGAGAGTGAGGAGGATCCAGACCCACTAGCACCTTCATCAGAAGCGCCCCCTATGGACCACTTAGAGCATGTGCCGTCACAATGAAAGATCAGAAGCCCTACGAGAATGAAGAGCCACAGCAGAATCAGAGCCATGTCTGACCAGGTGTGTGAGTCAGCCATCATTTCTCAATGGAGCATACCCCTGAGACCACCATCATCCTGGAGCTCGAGCCTAAAGAGGAGTCGACCAGGTGCGTGAGCCAGTCCCTGTGTCCGTTCCTCTGAGTTTATTGGTGGAGGGATGAAGGGATGAAGTGGAGCCCAGCCCATACTCCAAAGGCTGATGCGAGTGTGCTGAACTTGAACCCCATTGTAAACATTGAGGAATAGATTAGCACCAAGCTTGTTCCATCTCCCAGCACCCATGGGAGAGTGATTTATGATTCTCCCATTCCCACCTCCTCTGCCTGTTCTCTATCAGCCAAGGAGGCCGTTTTTAACTCTATACCTGTCTTGTATCTTGTTTCTGGACTCTCTGCCTGTCCCATATTGGCCAAGGGGGACATTTTTTAACTCTCTGCCTGTCTTTTATCGGTCTAGGAGGCTGTCTCCTAATCCTCTGCCTGTACTACCCAGTTCTTCAACACTGTCTCTGGCTGCCTTCAGCACTTCAACTCCCCCTTCATTGACTCCTCTTAGCAGCTCGGATCTGCCGTGGACTTCCTGTTCGCCAGCTTTACCCTGTTGTGTCGACCCTCTGGGTCCACCTCGATCCTCCATGCCCATCACTCCTCCTTGGCCCATCGACCAGTCGGCTCCACCTTGGCTCCTTGCTCCATTGGCTCCGCCTGGGACCATCTTCCTTCACCGGGCTTCCTCGTCCCTCTGACTGCGCCTTTGTCAGTCGTCGGTCTGACTCCACTGTGGACTTCCGTGCCTTCGGCCGCTCCTCATCCCTCCACCCTTTCGGCTCTGTTAGGCTCCTCCTTCCCTCCGGGTCTGCCTCAGTCCTCCGGCACACTGGCTTCACCTCGGCCGCTCATCCTTGCGGCTCCACCTTGGCCTCCAGGACCAGCTTCTTCAGCTCAAGCTCTGGGTCTCCACCTCCCAGTTCATGTTTCCTTTCTCTTAGGTCATTAGTTGCCATGGTTTTTGATTTGCCCTCACGTGTTTCACCTGTCGTGTTAATTATCTTATTAAGTCCCTTGTGCTTCTCTGTGTTTATATAGCCCCCATTTTCAGTTGTTATTTCTCAGATCGCATCCATTTTTAGAGGGGTTGCTCTGTTTATTGTGTTTTTGTTTCCTTGAAATCCCTGAGAAGTGTGATTTTGTTTCCATTAAACTGCTTGCAAATAGATCCAGCTCTTTATTTGCATCTTTGATTCAAGCTCTCATTAACAAATGATTTTTTAGCAAACTGAAAGGAGGTGCTTACATCCATTTCAACCTGAGTTTAGCATTTCGGTGTGTGTGTTCATTGATGTGTCCGGATGACTCACATTTCCTGTTTTTTACTCCTCTTATTCTCTCAGGATTGTCTTATTTTGGGATGTGAGGATGTTTTTTCTCTCTCTCTCTCTCACACACACACACACACACATGTTTGTTTCACTATAGAATATAGTGAGAATGTCTCAAAGGCGCAATGGTTTATACATTTTGCTGTTTTTTGTTTTTTTTTGTTTGTTTCTTTGGACAGTTTTTGAATATTTCTACTGATAGTGTACATACCTTTGTTTGATATTTCAAAACAAGAACATCCACAAATGTCCACTAAGGGATTTTGTTGTGTCACATGTAATGCTCAGTAGTCTATGGAAACCCATTTCTGCCACATAAGAAAAAAAAAATCATGTTTTTGATAATAATAACTGACATAAAAATGTAAAATTGAAATACTAAGTCATATTTCTGAAATGAAAAGTCAAAATTATGACTTAAAAAGTCATAAGTATAACAAACAAGCTAAAATTATTATATAAAAACGTGACATTTAAAAAGTCAATGATTACACAAAATGTCAATAATATGACAAATTCATAATTTAGACTTTTTATCTAAAATAATTTAATCTCAGTTATGACTTAGTATGTCATAATTTTGACTTTATCTCATAATTAAGACTTACACGGGCATTATTTTTATTTTCTTATGTGGCTTCCATAGTCTGACCTTCTGTAGTTTATTGTTTTTGTGAAGACAGAATCGCCCTCTAGTGGTGGTGTGCAGTTGACAGTCTGTGAATGTCCTGCTGAAGATGTCCATGTACTGTATGAGAGAGTGTTACAGTATTCCTCAGCATCTCCACGAGGATGTGAGGGCTGAGCAGTGGCAGTTTTAGACACCTGTGTGAAATCTGAATTCTAGTTAGCTCTGAAAAATGCTTGTGTGGCATTTGTTTGCCTTCCCTATGCAATGCAATGGCAATCGGACATTTTTAAATGTGGCTAAAGTGTCTAAATATACCTGCAGCCATTGTGTTTCTTCAAGGGAATTATACTTTCATCAGGTGAATTGTTTTATGTTTTCTTACCACATGGATGCAGTGCTGATGTTTTGTTTTAATTGCTCAAACCAGGAAATGTTGTATATTTATTTTATTGATCTTGTGCCTGTGGTTTTATGTTAGCTCTGGATGTTCTGCATTCTGTTGAGATCATTACATGTTTATGATTAAAACAGTCTAATCCCTGAGATGTGACCGCAGAATATTCCATAACAAACTCTAGATCCAGAATCACACCAGACATTGTTTTGGTTTAATGCTGAATGTGTCTAATTCTAGATGAAAATAACAGTAGGATGAATCTCACAAAAACACATCTAGTGACTAAATGTTGAATGCGTACAGTCCTGTTTGTTTGTGTTGTGTGTGAGCATGTAATGTTTGAGTCATTAATTGGTCCGATCTCGGATGAAGACACTAACAAAGAGTGATGTTACATAAGAATGCACTTTGATAACCTGCTGCACAGAGACACAAACCAGAGAGAACGGACACATTCTGGATCTTTCTGGCCTGTCTTCAGTCTGTCGGGCTGTTGGGACAGTCGTCCAGCTCATGCACGATGCATGCAGATGTCCTTGTAATTCAAGTCGCTAGTAACAGTGTTTTATTAAAAGTGTAAAAATGCAGAAGGTTTAATGTGAGGGTTATGTAGGTGATAGAAAATATGATTAGTTCAGCATAAATCCATTACGCTTATGGAAGGTCCTCTTAGTGATATATGTACCAGTGTGTGTGTGTGTGTGTGTGTGTGTGTGTGTGTGTGTGTGTCATATGTGGTTCAGAATGAACTGGTTCTGCAAGTGAGAAGAAACGTAAATACCCGAAGCTTGATGACATCACCTGTTACAAGAATAATGCAATAATCTGATTGTTATGCGAGAAATGTTTTTGGAATGTGGTGTGTGTGTGTGTGTGTGTGTGCACACTTACTGTCAGTCAGCTGTACATAGTTACAGAGAGGGGAATGTACAGTACAGTACAGTAGGTTTGTTGCTTGAAACAGTGGAATTTATGGTGTTAACAGGGTCATGACATGGATTATTTTAAAAGGATTAGTTCACTTTCAAATAAAATGTTCCTGATAATTTACTCACCCCCATGTCATCCAAGATGTTCATGTCTTTCTTTCTTCAGTTGAAAAGAAATTGAAGTTTTTGATGAAAACATTCCAGGATTTTTCTCCATATAGTGGACTTCACTGGGGTTCAACGGGTTGAAGGTCCAAATGTCAGTTTCAGTGCAGCTTCAAAGAGCTCTACATGATCCCAGACGAGGAATAAGAGTCTCATCTAGAGAAACCATCGGACATTTTCTACAAAAATACAACTGTATATGCTTTATAAACACAAATGATCGTCTTCTAAGTGCTTCCGCTTTCCGTATTCTTCAAAAAGCTTACGCTGAATGTCCTACACCTTCCCTATTCTACTTATGGAAAAAAATGGAACTGTAAGTAAGTAGAATAGGGAAGGCATAGGACATACAGCGTAAGCTTTTTGATATGGAAAGCGGAAGCACGTTCAAAGGCGATCATTTGTGTTTATAAAGCATATGCAGTTGTATTTTTTCCTTTAAGATGCGAGGTGGATCCTCCATGGATCGGACTTGTTTGTTCAGCACATCCCACAGATGCTCGATTGGATTAAGATCTGGGGAATTTGGAGGACAAGTCAACACCTCAAACTCGTTGTTGTGCTCCTCAACCCATTCCTGAACCATTTCTGCTTTGTGGCAGGAGCATTATCCTGCTGAAAGAGCCACAGACACCAGGGAATACCGTTTCCATGAAAGGCTGTACATGGTCTCAACAATGTTTAGGTGGTACGTGTCATTTAGTGATTCATCTGACCAATGAGCCTCAGCCGTCCATGACCCTGTCTCCGGTTCACCACTGTTCCTTCCTTGGAGCACTTTTGATAGATACTGACCACTGCAGACCGGGAACACCCCACAAGAGCTGCAGTTCTGGAGATGCTCTGACCCAGTCGTCTAGCATCACAATTTGTTCCTTATCAAACTTGCTCAAATCCTCACGCTTGCCCATTTCTCCTGCTTCTAACACATCAACTTTGAGGACAAAATGTTCACTTGCTGCCTAATATATCCACCCACTAACAGGTGCCGTGATGAAGAGATAATCAGTGTTGCGCAACTTCCCTTCACGACTTTAAGGTTAGTTATTTCAGAAGTGTAAACTTCACAAAACAAATCTGATAATGTAGTTTAAACCATGTGCTTCTTTAACTGAAAACAGCCTGTTTCTCTCTGAAATACTCTGACTGAAGAGTCTGAATGAGGCCTAGAGTTATATAAGCCTTCTCTCCCCTGAACCACAGATTCAGTGCATTCTCTCTCTCTCTCTCTCTCCATTCAGAAGAGTTTTGGCAGTTTCTCGTTAAACCCTCTTACGCACCCCATTACACACACACACACACACACACACACACACACACACACACACACACACACACACACACACACACACACACACAGTGGTGTTTTCTACTAATCATACTATGGCTCAATACCTTTGGGAGTTAGTGCAGCAGTTGTGTTGAAATACAGTGTTCTGTTTATTGCGTTTGTAATTGAAAGCAAAGCCAGTCATTAGTCTGGACACAGTGGATGGTTATGATCTTTGTCTGTGATTGGTTGAGGTTGGTAGGTCAACATAACTCATTGGCTAAGCTCTTTAAAGCCGTGAATGAATTCACTCATTAGTTGTCCAACACTGTTTTGTTGGCCAAAAGAGTCCCGCCGAGACAAAACCCTTCTCATGGGCTCTGGCTCGCTCTGCTCCGCTCTCACACACTAAACCTTCACGCTGAGCTTTTGGGGTTTTTATTCCGCAAGATTCTCTGCATGAATTCAGAACACTTGCTTTTTCAAACGCAGTGTTTCCATTTCCGCTCAGCTGTGAGCGTTTCAGAGTACCACAAGAGCCCAGGCCTGAATTATTCTGTTTCATCTTACTTATAAGAACGTCTCTTCAGCAAGCGGCATCATTTGCTCTTGTTTGAGCGTCTCTGCGTGTCGTAATGGAACAGCACAGATACTCCTGACGCTCAAATCTGAGCTCTGGACCCGAGTGAAGCCTTGTCAGACGGAGCTGTGAACGCTCGATTCTCCAATGGACGTCATTCTCAACCTGATAACTCCAGACTCCTCACCATCCACCTCCCCAACCAACACCGTGAGTTAGTGTGTGTTTTCAGAAAGCTCCTACATTTTGCAAAATTAGAATATTACAATTGAAATGTGAATATGAAGTGTGCCTGTATTTAAGCAAACTGCAGCTGATCAATTTTATGGTTTTTATGTTGCAATGTTTTCACTTTTGCTGTGCCGATCCAAACCTATGACTTTCTTCTTCTGTGGAAGAACCCAGCTTACAGGGAATGTTCTCTCAAGGTTCTCTCAAAGTTATGAACAAATGAAACATTAACAGGTCGTTCGTTCAAAGTTATCTTAATGTTCTCAAAACGTTAGCACAAAAACATTATTTATCCATCATTCATGGAATGTTATTACCTGAAGCAGTTTGTTTGTCTAATATTTTTTAATTCAGAGTTCAGAGAACATTCAAAAGTAACGTTTGATGAATGAGAAAATGGAATATTCCCTTAACATTTGCATAACCAAGAAACTGGATGTTTTGAACATTCTAGGAAGATTCAGAAATAACATTTTCATAACTAAAACACTGGGAAGGTTTCTCATGAGGACTGTATCCCAGCTGGTCCTCTGAAGCCATACGGTAGTTGTGTGAAAAACAGGCCAAACTTTAATCTATTGTTTTCTGAAAATCCTCCTCTCTGTTGTGGCTCACAAATCTCATTCGTAATCACAGATTAAAAAAAGGTGACTCAGCTTGCTGAAGTTGAAGCTGAATTTCCAAGTCGTAATGGGTTGGAATTACATACCAAAAATTTCTTTTCTTGAGAAGAGTCACATCAGACACATTGGTGTGAATCTTATTAAAAGCTTATGAAAGACTTTCACAAATGCTGTTTTGACACAGATACTTGTGAAAGGCTCACTTGTAGTTCCTGACCCGAGATAACCAGGAATTTATTCAGTTTCTCAACAGTAACATTAATATTAGCCATAGCAACGCTTGTGTAATAAGTGCAATAGTTTGAAATTTAAGTGCTATGAACATTTTGCTTGAGTATTTCTTGTTTCCTTGTGTGTGTGTGTGTGTGTGTGTGTGTGTGTGTGTGTGTGTGTGTGTGTAACACATCCAGTTATGTAATTGTCCACTGATGATGAATAAGGCATTGTTAGTGCACTAGTCTCCCTTAAAGCAACAGTAAAGAGGATTTCCACCTTTTTTCAATCCAGCCTTTGTGTAAATGTGAAGGGCTTAGACTGTCATAATGAATTAGGTCATTTAAAAATTACACTGCATTTAAAAAGAGCATTGTCTAGGCACATAAATATAGTTTACAGTAGAGCATAACTAGAAAAAATATATTCATTAATATATAGTACATAACTACTTTTTATTAGATTTCAAAATTTTAGACTAGATTTCTAAATTTTCAGTCCTGTAAACTCAATTTTTTGCCTCTGGAGATCAGATCACTCAACATCGCCCACATCCTTCAGGCGGTTTTACTTTCATGAATCCATTATAAAGGAGGCTTATGTCGTAGGAGGTCGGGATATCTGCCAAAGTACTTTCCGTACAGACACACACATGCACATGTATGATGCCTTAAAATGCTGCAGCTCACTGGATTTAGAGTGAGATTTCTTCCTTTTCATAGACAGAAACCAGTTCAGGGAGCTGTAAGACTCTGCATTGTGTTTGTGTGTTTAGTGTTTTGATGCCATGAACCTCACAAACGATGTTCTTCTTCTGAAGCACTCATTGTATGTGTTTTCCAGCATTTTCCAGTTTTGTGTGCTAAAGGTATCAGACGCTCTGTGAAGAGACTGCTGGTCATTTGTGCGCATGCCCTCCAGCATCCAGCATTTCTTTCCATATCTCCTTCCTTCAGATGTTAAGTTTTCCGCACATAATCAGGTCCTGGTTCCAGACCAACAAACCTTTAGGGCAGGTGCAGGACTAGATTTTTCAAGCAGGAACTGCATTTTCTGTAATGGAAAGATGCAGATCGGATCAGGAACCAGCATCAGATCCAACAGAATTCATTGTAGAATTGACACTTCTACAACCCGCTGCTCCCTATTTCTCCTTTAAAATATTTGAGCAAACTTGATTATGCTTACAGCTACTAATTTAACATGTTTTAAATTCAGAATTTACCCCAAAGTCAGGTGAAAATATTACAAAAATGGTCAGATTGAACTGACCTAGCTGTAAAATAAACATTAACAAGTTCTATTGTTTAACATCAACATTATATTGCTAAAACCATTTAAGTTGCGAGCATGGTTTAACCTCTGACAGAAGACATGTTTTACTGTTTAGCCAGATAGTTCTTTTGTAATACAGTAATTAGAGCTGCACAATGAATCATTAAAAGATGGGGATTTCAAAACAGCTTCACAAACCACACATTATCATTATTTCTGTCTTACAATAATTCAGATTCTCACAGAAGTACAGGATAAAAGTTTATAGTTCAGATATAAACACTGATGTCTAGAGTAGAAATCAAAATTAAATTACTTTCTGAATGTAACTTGATGCTTCAAATAAAGATTGAAACAATTACTTCATTACACCAGTAGGTGGAGACAAGTGACTTAAATGTATGTAATTTGAGTCATTCATTCAAGAGATTCATTCAAAAACACGTATTCATCCAGTAATGAAACAAGTGAAGACTGTGTCCCAATCCTTCCAAGGCCGATTGTGTCACCGTGACTTGAGAAAGTCTGTTCCACTTCAAAGGCTCCTCCAAAAGCGGCCTTCGTTTACCGTGAAATGAAGGATACAACAGATGGATCCTTCACGGCCTTTCCTATCCCAGAATTCATTGTGCACTGGTGACAACAGGATTTTTTGAGAGAAATTACACTTTTAAACTTAAGTAGGTTTCAGCTTACTCAAATATCTAATGATACAAATGTGAAAACAACAAAAAAACTTTAAAGCATGTTGAGATATTTAGATGTTATTTAGATATTATTAAGATGTCATTATATATAGATTTTACTGTTATAATATACCATTGTGAACATATTTAGACAGTTTGTGAACCCTGTTTTGTTTTCAGACAGTTTAATATAACCTTCAATAAAAGTCCAGTACGCTAGGCAACAAGAACAATCCTCCATAGGCTAGACCATCCCATTTAACAACACTCGGTTCAACCTACGCGGCCTTTGAAGGATGCAGCCTCTGAATTGGGACACAGGTTTTCTGAGTGAGTCACTGAATCATTCATTTAAGAGAATCGTTCAAAAACACTGATTCAACCAGTAATGAAACGAGTCAAGTATTTATGAGTGAGTCACTGAGTCATTCATTTAAGAGAATCGTTCAAAAAAACTCATTCAACCAGTAATGAAACAAGTCAAGAATTTATGAGTGACTCATTAAATCATTCATTTAAGAGAATCGTTCAAAAACACAGATTCAACCAGTAATGAAACAAGTCAAGAGTTTATGAGTGAGTCATTAAATCGTTCATTTAAGAGAATCGTTCAAAAACACAGATTCAACCAGTAATGAAACAAGTCAAGAGTTTATGAGTGAGTCATTAAATCGTTCATTTAAGAGAATCGTTCAAAAACACAGATTCAACCAGTAATGAAACAAGTCAAGAGTTTATGAGTGAGTCATTAAATCGTTCATTTAAGAGAATCGTTCAAAAACACAGATTCAACCAGTAATGAAACAAGTCAAGAGTTTATGAGTGAGTCATTAAATCGTTCATTTAAGAGAATCGTTCAAAAACACTGATTCAACCAGTAATGAAACAAGTCAAGGGCTGCGTCCGAAAACTGGAAAATGCTGCCTTCTGAGGACACATTTCAAGGTAGTAAGGCATCAAGGCACGTCCGAATCCATGAGTGAGTCATTGAATCATTCATTTAAGAGAATCATTCAAAAACACTGATTCAACCAGTAATGAAACAAGTCAAGTATTTATAAGTGAGTCACTGAATCATTCATTTAAGAGATTACTGGCTGCATCTGAAATCACATACTCTCTTGAACAGGTACTTTTTGAATTTTTGAATAAGTAACTACTTCAGAACTGCTAAAAAGTTATGTTCTAGTATGAGTGTGTGTAGGATGAATGTAATCTGGACGTACTACATCCACCATGTTGTCATTATCATGTGACCTACAGTGTCAGTTGCGTCGCTTCACTGTGGCCTCATGGGATAGTAAAGTGTCCATCAGATGCACACTTCAGAATCTCGCTGGAAGTAGTAGATCATCCAGGTACTTTTAGTCTGCTCTTTTATGAGTGCTGTGAATTCAGACATACTTCTTCTGTCACATACTGTTTTTCTATATGTATAAGATTTCAGATGCAGCCAGTGATTCATCCAGTAATGAAACAAGTCAAGAATTTATGAGTGACTCATTAAATCGTTCATTTAAGAGAATCGTTCAAAAACACTGATTCAACCGGTAATGAAACAAGTCAAGAATTTAAGAGTGAGTCATTGAATCATTCATTTAATAGAGTCATTCAAAAACACCGATTCAACCAGTAATGAAACAAGTCAAGTATTTATAAGTGAGTCACTGAATCATTCATTTAAGAGAATCGTTCAAAAACACTGATTCAACCAGTAATGAAACGAGTCAAGTATTTATGAGTGAGTCACTGAGTCATTCATTTAAGAGAGTCATTCAAAAACACCGATTCAACCAGTAATGAAACGAGTCAAGTATTTATGAGTGAGTCACTGAGTCATTCATTTAAGAGAGTCATTCAAAAACACCGATTCAACCAGTAATGAAACAAGTCAAGAATTTATGAGTGAGTCATTAAATCATTCATTTAAGAGAATCGTTCAAAAACACAGATTCAACCAGTAATGAAACAAGTCAAGAGTTTATGAGTGAGTCATTAAATCGTTCATTTAAGAGAATCGTTCAAAAACACAGATTCAACCAGTAATGAAACAAGTCAAGAGTTTATGAGTGAGTCATTAAATCGTTCATTTAAGAGAATCGTTCAAAAACACAGATTCAACCAGTAATGAAACAAGTCAAGAGTTTATGAGTGAGTCATTAAATCGTTCATTTAAGAGAATCGTTCAAAAACACAGATTCAACCAGTAATGAAACAAGTCAAGAGTTTATGAGTGAGTCATTAAATCGTTCATTTAAGAGAATCGTTCAAAAACACTGATTCAACCAGTAATGAAACAAGTCAAGGGCTGCGTCCGAAAACTGGAAAATGCTGCCTTCTGAGGACACATTTCAAGGTAGTAAGGCATCAAGGCACGTCCGAATCCATGAGTGAGTCATTGAATCATTCATTTAAGAGAATCATTCAAAAACACTGATTCAACCAGTAATGAAACAAGTCAAGTATTTATAAGTGAGTCACTGAATCATTCATTTAAGAGATTACTGGCTGCATCTGAAATCACATACTCTCTTGAACAGGTACTTTTTGAATTTTTGAATAAGTAACTACTTCAGAACTGCTAAAAAGTTATGTTCTAGTATGAGTGTGTGTAGGATGAATGTAATCTGGACGTACTACATCCACCATGTTGTCATTATCATGTGACCTACAGTGTCAGTTGCGTCGCTTCACTGTGGCCTCATGGGATAGTAAAGTGTCCATCAGATGCACACTTCAGAATCTCGCTGGAAGTAGTAGATCATCCAGGTACTTTTAGTCTGCTCTTTTATGAGTGCTGTGAATTCAGACATACTTCTTCTGTCACATACTGTTTTTCTATATGTATAAGATTTCAGATGCAGCCAGTGATTCATCCAGTAATGAAACAAGTGAATTATTTATGAGTGACTCATTCATTCAAACTAAATTAAACATTTCAAATTAATTAAACATTTTTAATAAACTGCAGCAATTAACTTTTTGTCAGAACCTCTAGTAAATTACATGCTATTTTGTCAGTTCAGAATCGTGGCAGAATCCTAATCTCTGTTTTAAACAAAACAATGGTGATTCTCAGTTTATCCAGAATGGTGCAGCTCTAAGAAGAACAGTATGTGTGCCTCACATGTGCACTGTTAAATTGAACACAGCCACAGCGTTCCATGTTTTGACTATTGACTATATAGACTAATTCCTTCATGGAAGACCTACAGTATCATAATCTCTGTGTGAGCAGCAACTGAGTGATTCTGTACAAGACACGAGATTCATAAAGTTACTCCAACTCACTGTTAACTCTTGTAGCGCTGAAGCCAATCTCAAAAAGGACAGATATTAATCAGTCTATCACTAGTTTAAGTGTTTTCTCACATAATAGGAATAATAAAAGTGATCAAATCAATACTAGCCAAGCAATCAGCAGAATAAGGTGTAGTCAGCCAGACATTATTGTAAAATTATTTCCTGCGGGGTTATACAAGACCTTATTTTCTCATAATGACCGTCAGACTGTGCATTACTGCTTACATAATACAGACTATTATGACTTTAATGAATTTGACCAGTTTAATTGCATGATTTAATTTGTTTGTGTGTGTGCTTGTGATGGGCTTGATGGCTCCAGAACTGGTAGAACCGGTCAGTCGCTCTCACTTTGTGGGTTTGTCCTTAATCACCCTCCAGACGACACCCGTCCTGACCGATCCAGACAGACCGTCGTGTTCAGCCGGGAGATTATATCTCAGATTACAAGGGACATGATAAATATTGAGAGTTGGATTCGTCCTGGACTGTAAACACAGTGTTGCCAGAAATCTGTTGCTGTCTGGTTAATACTCTTGTGTCAATACACGCTTCTCTGCAATGGATTATTTTAGTATTGCTTTGTTATAATGAGATGCATGGGATAATTCACAGCCTCAGTAACAACCAAACATTGATAAAATAGCAGAAACATAAATGTTCTTTTTCATTCGTCACTTTTTTTGGCCTAATGTTGTTAATGGCATCATAAAATATGCTTTAGAGAAATACAGTTAGATTACTCAAAATGAATTATTTTATATTCTTCTTAATAACTGGTGAAGTATAGTTTATTTCCATTTCAAACATGACGAAATACATTCAGTTCTCTTTAAAGCGTCTGATTAAACAGTGTCCGTGACAGTATAGAAATATGTCAATATTAAAATTTGAGTTTTCCTATATTCATTTCTTATAATCCATAATCTCCTTGAACCTCTGTAATTTCCATAAGGAATATTGTTCTGGCTGCTAAAATCCATTATAAACTAAATACTGCTCCTGTGTAGCTAAATCATTTACAAATAATAATTTCATGGATAAACAAATGAAATCAAATAAACTGGAAAAGGATGAATTTTTTCAGGAATCTCGCATTTAAAGGGTTAGTTCACCCAAAAATGAAAATAATGTCATTTATTACTCTCCCTCATGTCGTTCCACACTTCATTCATCTTCAGAACACAAATTAAGATATTTTTGATGAAATCCGATGGCTCAGTGAAGTCTGAGCAATGACATTTCCTCTCTCAAGATCCATTAATGTACTAAAAACATATTTAAATCAGTTCATGTGAGTACAGTGGTTCAATATTAATATTATAAAGCCACGAGAATATTTTTGGTGCGCCAAAAAAACAAAATAACGACTTATTTAGTGATGGCTGATGTCAAAACACTGCTTCAGGAAGCTTCGGAGCGTTATGAATCTTTTGTGTCGAATCAGCTGTTTGGACTGCCAAAGTCATGTGACTTCAGCAGATTGGCGGTTTGACACGCGATCCGAATCACTGATTCGACACACTGATTCATAACACTCCGAAGCTTCCTGAAGCAGTGTTTTGAAATCGACCATCACTAAATAAGTCGTTATTTTGTTTATTTGGAGCACCAAAAATATTCTCATCGCTTTATAATGTTAATATTGAACCACTGTACTCACATGAACTGATTTAAATATGTTTTTAGTACATTAATGGATCTTGAGAGAGGAAATGTCATTGCTGGCCTAAATGAATAAATGATTGTACAATTATTCTATGTAATTATTTATAATCTATGAACAATTATTCAACAGTAATAACAACAACATGAAAACGCTAAGAATACATTAAAATACGGATTCGGAAATGTGCGAATGGTTTGGTTGAATTCAAAGAATCAATTCGGCAGGATTCAATCGATTCAGTAAAGAGAACCGATTCGTGAAAAGATTCGTTCGCGAGCGCTATAGGGATGATGTCATGTTTAAAGCTCCACGCTGGATCGCGGCGGTGGGAGGAGCTTAATCCGCCAGTTCAGATGCCTGTGTCACTTCAAAACAAGTTTGGGAAGTTAGGGGAGAGAAACCGGCGGAGCGGCGTGTTTTCCGGCAGATCTCATTAGACTGATGAAGCGGCGGAGAGCTCGAGCTCGCTCAGAGAATGCACTGGGAGCAGCTGCTGCGCGCGAACAATGGGAAGGTGAGAGGACACATATGTTATATGTTATAAATAACAGGAGAGAGAGGGTGCATATTGAGTCGCTTAGACTGCCGGTGAATGGAGAGTTTTTGAAGCTTTATCTTACCGTGGATGTCGAGCACAGGATGTTGTGGTTCGAGATCACGTGTGACTCATCGTGTGTGATCATCATTGTGTCATTGATTTGTCATGTTGCACCTGTGTTGACTAAAGCAGCGTTTCCCTTTATGTCAACGTGACTCACTTTCAGTAATATCAGAGGTACTGAAATGTGACTGAAAGATCATTTTAAAGCATGCTTCTCACTGGTATTTCATCATTATTGCATGTTTACATGGTGTATAATACTTATCAAATATATATTGAATGGGCATTAGAAGTGCTGTTAAGGTGAGTTAGTGTTGATGAAGGAGAGTCATTATGAGGTCAGATTAAACTCTGCTCACAGACAGATCTGGACTATATGATCAGACAGGCTTTTATGGCCAGATCTGACCTCAATATTCAGCTCTCTGTCTAAAGACACTGTCAAACTGAGAGGTCGACACGTACTGTTCAGATATGAGTGTCTTTGTCTTGTTTGTTTTCAACTTGACCTGAAACACAAATATGATGAAAAGATACACTCTTAAAAAAATGCTGGGTTAAAAACAACCCAAGTTGGGTTAAATGTTTGCTCAGTCTGCTGGATGATTTCATTTAACTCAACTATTGTTTACTGTATTGCTTTCTTGAAATGAACCCAAAATATGTTGGAAATGCACATTTATTAATAAGTCTAGTGAATAATAATTAAACGATAAACATTTATTAAATTGCTGATTAATAAATGTTCACCTTTTTATAATTTTGGGTTCATTTTAAGCCAGCTATATAGTAATTTTTAAACAATAGCTGAATTAAATAAAATCACCCAGCAAACATTTAACCCAACTACTGGGTTAAAACAACTCAGTTGCTGGGTTTGTCTATTTTCAACATAACTTGGGTTGTTTTTAACCCAGCATTTTTTTTTTGTGTACTAAAACCTTTTTTCAGCTTATTTACTTTGAATGTTTATGTAGTTCACAAATCTTTTATTTTTTATAAGGCGTCGTAGCCTCTTAAAATGAGGGGAAATGTAATTTTTTGAGGGCAAAAAGAGAGAAATGGGTGTGTGTGGCAGGATATTGTGATGTGGATGGTGACCTTTAATAGCCTCCATCTGCATGCTGATTGCAGAAGCGGGCGATTGCTTCATTGTGTCAGCAAAAAGTCACCCATAGACCCATTTTCCAAGAACTGACGTGACTTTTCTCTTCATTGGCTTCCTCTTGGCTCTTGGCCGGTCCTGCAGATCGAGAGGCTGGAGGGCGGTCTCGCACAGGCGGTGTCGTACGGGGCTGATGGTTCGTTGCTGGGCTCCGAGGACGCCGGTCTTGACCCTCAGCGCACGCGGCAGGCGATTGCTCAACTGCAGCAGAAGATCCTGAAGCTCACCGAGCAGCTGCGCATCGAGCAGGCGGCCCGCGATGAAAATGTGGCCGAGTACCTCAAACTGGCCAGCAATGCCAACGACAAACAGCAGAGCACCCGTATCAAACAGGTCATTATTATTTCTCTTTTTCAGTGTATCATTCTGCTGTCTCACTGCTTTTTTATGTATGCATCTTCAAAACCACATTTTACCACATTAACAGAAGGCAACTAAAAATTTTCAGTACCATTTTTTTCCCCCACTTTGATATTTTCGTGGCAATTAAAGATGGCATGAAATGAAAATTCACTCTTCACAGTGGTGTGTAATGCAGTCACTCCTACTAGCCACTTTGGCAGGTTAAATTATATATATATATATATATAATATATATATATAATATGTGCATTTTTCAATTGTAGTCTTTTAAAAAGGCATCTGAAATAAACTGTGCAATGTAGTGTTTTCGAAAATAATGATTTTTCGATACTGAAATATCTAAATCACTTCCAATACTCATTTTCCCCAGAATAGACACGATACCAGCTGCTCTTTCTCTCTCTCATCTCTCCGACAGAGAGTCGACACACAAACCGCCTCGTTTCATTACATACAGATGAATATTGTTGATGTTACAGGCTTGAATTTGGGCGTATTCCACATAATTTTACTCATTCCAGCAGATTTTGTGTTCACACCCAAAGTGCGCCACATAAAGCCGCCTCTCAGTACTGAATTGAGTTCTTTTTCGCTGCTTATTGTGCTTAAACAGTCAAATTCACACAAAATAATGTCAAAATGCCGGTCTAGGTGAGTATTCATGTAAACACAGTCAGTATGTTTGAAGTGAATGTAAACAGATGAGAAAGAAAACACATGTGTAACAGTTTAATAGATCTTAAAGGTGCCCTAGAATTAAAAATTGAATTTATCATGGCATAGTTGAACAAGAAGAGTTCAGTACATGGAAAAGACATACATTGAGTTTCAAAACCCATTGCTTCCTCCTTCTTATATAAATCTCATTTGTTTAAAAGACTTCCGGAAAACACGCGGATCTCAACATAACACTGACTGTTACGTAACAGTCGGGATCATTAATATGTACGCCCCAATATTTGCATATCCCAGCTCATGTTCAAGGCATTAGACAAGGGCAGCCAGTATTAACGTCTGGATCTGTGCACAGCTGAATCATCAGAGTAGGTAAGCAAGCAAGAACAATAGTGAAAAATGGCAGATGGAGCAATAATAACTGACATGATCCATGATATCATGATATTTTTAGTGATATTTGTGAATTGTCTTTCTAAATGTTTCGTTAGCATGTTGCTAATGTACTGTTAAATGTGGTTAAAGTTACCATCGTTTCTTACTGTATTACCGTAACTTCATTCTTTATAAATCTCTCCAACAGTGTAGCATTAGCCGTTAGCCACGGAGGACAGCCTCAAATTCACTCAGAATAAAACTTTAACATCCAAATAAATACTTTACTCACATAATTCGAAGCATGCATGCAGTATGCATGACGAACATCTTGTAAAGATCCATTTGAGGGTTATATTAGCTGTGTGAACTTTGTAAATGCGCTGTAATATAGTCGAGAGCTCGTGTGGCAGGGAGCACGCCATTTAAGGGGGCGGCGCCGAGTGTAAATCAGTGCATTGTTAATGGTGCCCCAAAATAGGCAGTTAAAAAAATTAATTAAAAAAAATCTGGGGTATTTTGAGCTGAAACTTCACAGACACATTCAGGAGACACCTTAGATTTATATTACATCTTGTGAAAAAGCATTCCTGGGCACCTTTAAAGTGACAGCAGCCTAATAAACCTGCTGCCAAATTATGAGATAATATTATAAATATCTATATGGCAGTTTTTCTCCATGGTATCAATGTCAAAATTGTGGCCAGTTTAAATACTGAGTGGATAGTAACGTTGGAAAACCACAGTGGCTGATGAGCAAAACAGTTAATGTCAAGCCCTGCTCATTACTCTAATAAAAACGATGTATTAAAAATGTTACAATTTTGGATATTGGTATATAGTCGAACGCATGTCTGTGATATTTCTCTGCTTAAGTTGTCGACTGATGAAATTGTCGTGTCTCTTAAGGGGCCGTTCACATATCACGCCTAAAAACGAGTGGAAAGCATGGCCATGCCACTTTCTCCTTCTTTCCAAAGCGCTTGTGCTCCCGTGGCGTCAGTCATTGCTCTGAAACCATGAACTGTGCTCTCCACGAGGAGTAGGAAGTTTCAGCAAAGGATTAATTCTAGCCCTTGCATTAGCTTTATTACTAGATATATTTATGGAGATGAGATATAAAAACCACCCTGTACAGCTATGATCAGCTGTTTGGCTGAGTTTTCAATGTTTTGTTACGGAAAGGCCAAAGCTAATTGGTTGGTTCTTGTCACATGACCTGCGGTGCGCTTGTGGCATTCTGAAAAGTTGAGAATCTCGATGCACCTGGAAAACGCATCGCATGAACGCGTCTGCCGGACGCCAACATTTGAAATAACGAATTTGAGCGCGCAAAAGACACGATTCGGCCCCTAATGCGCTCGTCAACACAGGCGTCAGTTGTTGTTTCTTCTCCAGTATTATGATGTTGTCTCCACCATTTTTTGTTTTCTCGACTGTGAAATATTGAACCGGGCCAGTGTTGCCACCTTGTGGACAAACTAATTTGTGCAAAAATGGTACAGATCTATAGAGTGGTTATAAAAATCAGGCTTGTGCTGATGATTACCAGTGTATGTGCAAAAACTAAAGAATACCTCGGGTATGTGTGGTCATTAGTTTTGGCTATTTCTTGCCAGCCTATAAGAGTGATGGACGCCTGATACAGTTAGTGTTCGGGTAGAAAATGTTGCTGTCAGTGTGTCCCTCACTCTCCCTCCATCTTTTAATCTGTTTTCTCCCTGCCTTGCTCTTCCTCACAATGACTCTTCAGGTGTTCGAGAAGAAGAACCAGAAGTCTGCAGCGAGCATCGCCCAGCTGCAGCGTAAGCTCGAGCATTACCACCGGCGGCTGCGCGAGGCGGAGCACAGCGGCGTGCAGCGGCAGCCCAAAGACGTGCTGCGGGACATGCAGCAGGGCCTGCGGGACGTGGGCGCCAGAGTCATCACGGGCCTCAGCGAAGGTGTGGTGGACAGTGTCAAGGGCGGACTGTCGAGTTTCTCCCACGCCACACACTCCGCCGCCGGGGCCGTGGCCTCCAAACCTCGCGAGATCGCCTCACTGATTCGCAACCGGCTCGGAAGCGCTGATAACATCAACGTCCTGAAGGACGGCGCGGAGGACGGCGAGGACACGGTGACCGGACGCTCTCTGGGATCTGCTGCTGGACACCTGCAGTCCAGTCCGAAATTTGACAGTGACGAGGACTGTTCGAGCACGACCTCGGAATCGGCGGAAGCCCACAGCGTGACGGGAGCGCCCGGAGGTCCTCCCAGCTCCAGAGGGAACACGCTAGAGAGGGGGCGCGGCGGCGGCTGGGACATGTTGCTGCAGGAGGTGCAGGAGCTGCGGGACACACAGGCACGGCTGGAGGAGTCTTTGGAGAGTCTGAAGAGCGGTTATCTGAAGGAGTGCTCGCTAATGAAGCAAGCGCTGCTGGAGGAGAGGTTCAGGTACACACTCACACACACACATGCTCATCCCAGTGTTGCCAAGTCCGTGGATTTCACAAGTAATTGGGCTACTTTAACACTGTTGCTGCAGATTGTTTTCCATGTCCGTGGGTCGAAGCGACCCCAAATAACATGATATTCAGCCCCTGGAATGCACATTTTACCAGGGGAACCGTGCCAAAAGGCAGATTTTATTCTCCCAGAACAATTTTTATAGGGACCTGAAATGAGATTGGGCTAGTTTTAGGCTCACACAGACCTCGGATGTGACGCGAGCACAGCAGGAACGCTTATTATGACGCGAGCACAGCAGGATGGTCTGACGACTCTATTGTACTTGCTCAGTCAATTATTCTTCTTCTCCGAAATGAATCGCATTTTTGAGGGCCTAAACATGCTCAAACTCATGAAACTTTGCACACGCATCAGAAGTGGTGAAAATGTACGTCTGATGTGGGTTTCAGAATAAGGTGTAGCAAAATGGCTCAATAGCGCCACCTACAAAATTCAATTAAGCGCCCTTTGCGCTACGTTTCACGTACAGTTATGACATTTGGTAGACACATGTAACAGCCCAATACCTACAATAAAGTCCCTGGGTGCAAAATCTGTAAACCAACAGGAAGTCAGATATTTTGAATTTTCTCTGCAAAATTTGTGCAGTTTTTGCCATTTTCCAGACGTTGTACTTTAATGAACTCCTCCTAGATCTTTAATCAGATCAGCATCATATTTGGTCAGTCTAATCTAAAAGCCTTTGTGATGTTAAATTGCGAAGATCTAGAGTTTTCGCTGAAGGGCGTGTCCGTGGCGGCCTGACAAAATCGATGTTTCGCCATGAAACAGGAAGTTGTTATAACTCGGGCATACAATGTCCGATCTGCCCCAAACTTCACATGATTCATTAGAGTCCTGACCTGAACACATCTACATGCCAATATACAATTATAGTAATAGCACCACCCACTGGCAACAGGAAATGTGGCAAATGGCTGACCTAGTCCTCCTATATTTATATACTTAAAGACATATTGCCCACCATGCTCTGTTTTCCTAAAGCCACCCGGTGGCAGTGACACAGGTGCGAGGGCCCTTTCATCGCTACTTGCAGCTTTAATTTGTAGTTTTGCTTCAGGAAACAAAAATATGCTGGGATAAAAACAACCCAATTTGGGTCATTTTGGCAACCCAGCGCTGGGTCAGAAAGGGAACTTTGGATTAGTTTTCTTCAGTTTCCAAACATGTTCCTGTGAACACGCATAGGCGAAGCAGTATCAACACACACAGAACTGTTTGCGTCCGCGTTCCCAAGCATTGAGTTACTGACTATCAACCCAAACTGGGTCAAATCAACCCAGAGTCTGTACCCAACATTCTCATACCAGCGTTTGGGTTGAAAAAATGACCCAGTGTAAATGTGCCAACCCAACATAGAACCAAAATTATTTAGTGTACAAAAGTCAACAAAAACATGCTGAAAATCAAACATTCAAATATACATTCAGACAGCTGTGGATATGGCTTGGTGATATGACCGGATATATTGTGCCGACAGTCAAAGTTATCATTGTTATTGATAGAGATTTTGCTTTGTTTACATCGTGGTTTGTAAATCTATGCATGCAGTTTTTATTTGGGGTCATGACCCACCAGATTTGTGGCCTGAAATAGCCTCAACTTAGACTTTTTCCTCTTAAAAGGGAAAAGATTGAGAAGGAAAATGAGAGAGAGAGAGAGAGAGAGAGAGAGAGAGAGAGAGCTTCACCAATGAATGGACAAACATTTCTTCCCTAAATGTCCAGCTCGTGGTCAAGCATTTTTCTGTTGGTTTATAATAACAAAAGCACAAAAATAGCTGAAGAATCAACATGCTTTGAAACTAATGGCTAATTTTAGCTTTGCAGTGATTAACCCAAAACTGAAGGTTCAGTCATTGTTTACAGGCCTTCATGCTGTTCCAGAACTGAGTGTGCTTGTATTTTAAGCAGTGTGATGTACAGGGCTAACTTGTTCAAACTTTACCCTGGTTATTTCATACCGTATGTTGGGATTTTAGAGCTGTAATAGAATGCAGCACATCACATCATAAGTGTGATAAATTTTAACTGTTTATGTTTGGAAAAGAGCTTTGTGGAGATTATTGACTTTGTGCTTTTGGCATGACATGAATGAAAGAGTTCAGGTGTTTGTTTTCTTCTGTTTAATGCAGTTATATGGAACACCATTTCTGCCACATAACGGGAAAAAGATCATGCTATATTATACTAATTTAAAATGGCTTAAGTTCAAAATGATGTAATTATGACATTAAAACATTTCAATTATAATATTAAAGATCATAATTTTATAATCTCATAACAAAAATAATTGACTTGGTATGTCACAGTTTTCTTAAGTCAAAATTGTCATATATATATATATATTTTTTTTTTTTTTTTTTTTTTTGTATTATTTTTGTATTTTTTTAAATGGACATTGACAGGAAGTTATCATGGTATAGAAAGTCATAATTTCTACTTCTTTTTATCTCAAAATTTCTAATTTTGGTATACCATCATTTGACTTGTCACATAACTGATTTACCAAAGCGTGTTTTTGTTGTCTTATGTGGCAGAAATGGGCTTGAGGTTAAAGCCGTCTCAAATGAATCCATGAGTCGGCAGTTTGTGGTGTCGTCTTTGAAAACTTCCCTTTCACAGTAGGAACAGTGAAGCTCCATCACTCTCTGACCAACACACATCGTTTTAGAGAGATGATTGTCTATATGACTAAAGACGAAAGTCTCAAAATCCCTCACACTCACATTACAGCTCAATCACTCACATGTTTGTCAGTTGTACAGGAAGTGACTGGGCGTTTGCTGTGTTTTGTAGGTGTGAGCGCTTAGAGGAACAAGTGAGCGATCTGACGGAGCTCCACCAGAACGAGATCTTGAACCTGAAGCAAGAGTTGGTCAGCATGGAGGAGAAGATCGCGTATCAGTCCAACGAGAGAGCCCGTGACCTACAGGTGTGTGTTCACCGTACGGGCAGAACACGAACAATACATGAGTTTTGACTTTCTCTAGCTGGTAGGTGTGGACTGCCACATAAATGTTCATCAGGTTTCTAATGGTGGGTGTTTAGATCAGGTTATTGATCTCACTTCAGACATCAGCACTAGATACACTAGACTGCCCTCTAATGGCAAGATAGAGCTCGTACCGTTGATCACATGTGCTCAACACTAAAACTACTGACAGTGCAGTATAAGCTCTACAATCCTGTTTTCAAAGAAGAGATTACTTTTACCTCAAGTTAATTGATTTCGACTTCTTAATCTAGGAAATTGACTCTTTCCAATTAATTTGGTGTTTGAGTGTCATAGGTAATGTTTTGATATGTCATAGGTAATGTTCATCACGACAAGCATTTTAGAGCATGTGAACACGTTAAATAAATACTACAATTCTCCAGCAAAAAACATGTAAATGTGAAGTGACTGCAAGATCAAGTGCTGTGAATATATTTAGTATTAAAAGTGTCATAACATCATCACACATAACGCCGTATCAGAGACGCTTCCAACATTATTAGTCCAGATTATTTTAGTAAAACTTTTGAGGCGTCATTTTGTTGCTCAAATATTGTGATTTATAAGAATCATTTAACTTTGGACAGTGGATCAAAATGAGTGAAGTGCATTCAGAAATGTGCAGACATGCAAGTAGCTTGTGTCGCTGAAGAGCCGTGTGTGTGTGTGTGTGTGGCAGGAGGCTCTGGAAGCGTGTCAGACGCGCGTCTCTAAGATGGAGCTGCAGCAGCAGCAGCAGCAGGTGGTTCAGCTGGAGGGACTGGAGAACGCCACCGCACGAACCCTGCTGGGGAAACTCATCAACGTGCTGCTGGCCCTCATGGCCGTCCTGCTGGTCTTCGTGTCCACCGTCGCCAACTGCGTGGTCCCGCTGATGAAGACGCGCAGCCGCTCCGTCTCCTCGCTGCTCCTCTTCCTCCTGTTCGCTGTCCTCTGGAGGAACTGGGACACTTTCTCAGGACACACCTACCGCTTTCTGCACGTGCCCAGATGAGGCTACTAGTTAAATAGGGCCTATTATGTCCTTTCTCAAAGTCTTGATGTTGTTTTTGGGCTCTACTAGATTGAATGTTGATTATTTTCCTCATATTCTCCATTGTTGCAGCTCCTCTCTTCCCAGTCTGTCAGTAACGCTCTGTTTAGTTCCTGTCTCTATGAAGCCCCTCCTTCTGAAAAGCACAATGTGCTCTGATTGGTCGGCTGGAGCAGTGTGTTGTGATTGGTGTTTGGGAAATGTCCCGCCCCTTACCATAACCGCCAGTTTCAACACACTACTAACTAAATCAAGCAGGCCCCGCCCCTTTATTTTGCTCATTAATTATTTAAATGGGGAATATTGTGAAAACCTGGAGGCGTTTCAGGAGTTCAGAAACACTGACGCTGATATAGAGAAGAACTCCTGCTGGAGGAACTTTGGAGAACTTTTTCAAGCTCAAACAGCAACATTACACACTAAAGAGAGATGAACAGAAAAGCATATTTTAATTCCCCAGCTAGCTACAGAAGAACTGCTGTTTTTCTCAGCGTTGTTTTCCATTGAATGCCTTTGAATCAGTTTAATATTTTTTGTAATTGTATAATTTAGTTGAATGTAGCATTCTGAATTATTAGTTCACACAAAAATGAAATTTCTGCCATTATCTGCTCAGTGTTGCGAGTGAACGCCTGCATGCTGGTGTTTTTTCTGTCGAACACAATTCGGAGCAGGTCTTTTGTGTGCAACGGTGATTTGAGATGATGATGAACAATTGAACGGACAAAAACAGTGAGCTGCTGTAGTATGGAAAAGAGCCGTGTGAAGATTCTTCTCCATTTCTCCTTTTGTGTTCAGCGGAAAGAATAACGTCATGTAGTGCGGGTGAAGTAATCCACGACGCGATGGTCATGTTTAGTTGAACTGTGACTCAAACTCGGCAGACTGAAGTGATCCTGCTAGATTTGAGCTGCTATCACAGCTCGGGTGTGTTTGACCTTTGACATGTGATGGACGCCAGTGTTACGGTACTCTGTTCTCACTGTGACGTCTGAAGGACGCCGGATTCCTGCTTGAAACGGACAGATGGACACTTTTAGGTTATTTTTTCAAAAAGTTAAAGGATTTTGTCTTGCTTTATCTGATGTAAAAACACTGTTTTAAATGAAGTATTAATTTATTGAATATTGCACTGCCTTACTGGACCGGTGACGGCAGAGAAACGGTAACAGTAGCTGTTATTGCTTATTCATAAGTGTAATATCAAAAGCCAATATTTTTGATATTATGAGGGAGAGTCTGTAAGTTCCTTTGTCTACTGTAGTAATGGATCGGGACTGTTCTTATTAATTCAGCGCGTTGTATGTGTTTGATAATGAGCTCTACTCACACCTCAACATACGAGTCGCTGCAGATTCTTATGAATTTAGCACAGTCGTCTAACTGTACGATATGTCAGTGATATAATAATGCTCAGGGGAATGTCCTCTGCAGAAGCTGTATTATGCTGTCACGGGATGAGTTTACAGTATGTGAATGATTTAAACCACTCTAGTGCCTTCAACACATCTTCTGTACGACTGTATGTCATCTTTATAATAAAGATCATTTCTCACTAGCAGTGTTTTAGTATCACTGATGTACTATTATAGTTTATATATATATATATATATATATATATATATATATATATATAATATAATATATAATTTTGAATTAGTTTTTTTAGTAATTTTGTGTGTTTGTAATTTTTTTTATTGCATAAGTCTGTCCCATTATATTAGGTGTCTTTACTATGTACTTGAATCAAAAATAATTGTTTGATTCAAAATACTTATTGTGTTGAAGGTTGGGACAGGTTTGCTGGTTTGGGTAGGTTTAGGGGTGGGTTAAGGGGTCAGCAGTGTAATTCTAGATTTAATATTCTAGAATTATTTTTAAAATATAAGTACAATGTAAAAATATGTATGTACACAATAAATGCATTGTATCAATTAGGTGGATGGAAACAGCTAATGTTCACTTTTGGGTGAATTACCTGTTTAGGTATGTGTGTGTGTGTGTATATATATATATATATATAATATAACAAAGTCTAAACATCATCAGCTGTGTGACACACAGACCTAAAGCACCAATGAAATATGAGAACACTGGAAAAAAATCCAAAAATCCTGCATGATCTGCTGAAGGACCAAAGTATTACTAGTTTTGAGGCAGATTTTCTTAATATTAACTGTTTTGAAGCATAAATTCTCAGTATTATCAGTTTTGAGGCATATGATCTTAATAACTACTTTGAGGCATATGTTCTCAATATTAATGGTTTTGAGACATGTATTTAGCATTACCGGTTTTGAGGCATATGCTCTCAGAATTATCGGTTTTGAAACTTATGCATTTAGTATTATCAGTTTTGAGGCATATGTATCATCTCAGCTGGAACTATTGGCTGAATGATTTCCTCAAGTCAAGAGTCCTTTTCCAGAGTCCTTCTGAAGTTTGATTTTTAATTAATCATCAAAATAAACACAGAAGATTTAGTAAAAATCACATGAAGTATTTTAAGACCTAAAGATCACCTTATATTCACCCAAAAATATTCTCTCACCTTGTTGTTTCAAACCCGTTACTGTTTTCCCATTATACACAAATGAGAAGTTCATATTTCCATAGTTTATGCAATCTGTGCACTATATTCCAAGTGAGACAACAGCAATCAGTGAGAGGATCAGACTCAATCGTGTATTCCGGTATGCCTTATATAGATGTGTTGTGGCAGATTTGACGTTGATGATGCCAAACACAACTCAGCTTGACACACTACATTTAAATATGTGAAAGTAGAAAAAAGGAGACATTCAAGTCAATAATGACTTACATTTTTGTGAAATTTAATTTGAAAGACTTGGAATATAGTTCATTCATCCAACCAGGAGGTATTGCTGTGAAGCGTTTACCAATGCAACTGCTTCATATAATTTTCAACGTGTTTTTTGAACGTGTCCTGAATGGGTCTTTTCAGTAGCTGAACAGGTGGACTTTGGCTATTCAACCTTTGAACCAACTAACCAGCCACTGTCCAGTCCATGCATAGATTCAGAGGAAAACACTTGGGCTGATGATGTCATCACATTTGGATCTTGCCGGAAATTTCCCAAGACAAGGTTTGCTAACTAAATGAAAAGATCCAAATGCATAAACGTAAAGAGATTGGTCCACGTAAGCCAACAGATACTCCCGTTTAAAGGCACAATTACCTCATTAATTCATTCATTCATTCATTCATTTTTCTACATGATTTAGTTTTGTTGGGTTTTTTTACTATAATGCTGAGACGTAGATCATTTCGTCGGTGAGATCCTCCTCGCGTCTGCTGCTCGAGTCCGTCTCCTCATCGCTGTAGTCGCGGACGTTGCTCTGACACAACCCCGTCTCCTCTGCCTCCGGCCCGTGGCCTAGTGTGACGTTCAGTAAGTTGCTAGCAGCGCTTTCCATCTCATCAATTGTCATTTCACAAGCATCGGCAATCTCGTGTTTTGTCACCGTCACAAACTTTGGATCCTTTGCGTATTTGCCCAGTCCCCCAGATATCATCACCTACAACAAAAGGCATTGTGTCAGTGCGGCAAGTTTTTAACACATTTAACACAACGTGACAATGAATGTGGAGTGTGGTCCCTCACCGCTTCCACCAGACTGTGAGCGCTGCTCCGCTGCTGCAGATGATGGCCGCTCAACCGCGGTGGAACCTTCAAGAGGGAGGGGGAACGTGCTGACCAATCAGAGCCTTGCTGGGAGTTCCAGAAGCCCCTGTGAACCAATCCCGGAGTGCTGCTGGCGCTGACCGCGGTCTGGATCAGAGGGGTGTAGGGTGGAGGCGTGGTCGGAGGCGTGACCCATGAGCGGATGGAGCGAGTCGGAGAGAGACGGGCTCGACTCAATTCTTGACCGGTCGCTGTCTTCACCTGTGGAGCCGCGAGAATAAATGAAGCTGCTGTGAGATGCTGGAAAACCAACACTTCTGTCACAATCTGTACTTTCAGACCGTTCACCCCAATAGCAGACATTTGACACTTTTACAAATGCTTATTCTTTCAGTAATTGTTAACATTACAGGGTTTTTTTGCCATCACTAGGACACATTTTTCAATATTCGGGTCACTTTTTTTTGCTCGAGACGTCATGTCTGGTTTTGCGCTGATCACCTGATGCTGTGACGGGAGACCCGCGGGATGCAGGGGGATCTCATCTTGACTGCTCTGTTTGCGCAGACACTCGAAATGGAAAGCAGGCTTGTGAGAGGCTGTATGAAAGAATGCACACATCAATATGCATTATTTTGTATGTATACACACATGAAAAAAAAAACTACCTAATATACAGAGAAACCTTGAGCTATAAAGCAGCATTTCTTACTCTTTCACCGTGTATGACGAAATATCTATGTAATGATATCTATCTTAAAAAGAGACCATTTTGGAAAATTATGGCACTCTGCATCACAACAGACAGCAGTCAACATTTGTTCCTTACAATTTCTCCTTTAACCCCTTAAAGTCGGCATGAAATCAAAATTGACCCCATTTACTTTGTTAGTGCATATTACTAGTCTTGTGGTGAACAATTAGTCCATGCAAGTTAATACACCAAAAGAAATAGTTTGCAAACACTGACAGGAATAACACAAAATAGGTATCATTTTAAAGCTTAGAAACTCAGCTTTTTAATGCATCCAACCATTTAGTTTAACTCTTAATGATTACCGAGTCATCCTGCTAAACCAGAATGTTCTGCCCGCGGGTGCCACATAGCTACAAAACAATTAATAATCATATTTTTCAAAACTACTGCCTTGATCAACACAAAATAGTATGGAGTCAAATGAATGCCTTAAAGTTTTGCACAAAAATAAAGTTTTGCAAAACAAAAAAAAAAGAATTGAGCAATAAAAAAATGTTTTGCAAACAAAAATAAAGAATTGCAAAGGAAAAATAAAGTATTGAGCAGAAAAAAATAAGTTTTGCAAACATAAATAATAAAATAAAGTAGTGCAAAAATAAAAATATAATCAATTACAAAAATCAATGACAGCTGTAATCCTATTTTATCTTTGCCACATATTTTTCATGCTCAAACCTACAAAATCATTTGCAACGCTCATTTTATTCTGTGTTTCAGTCAAGCGTGCGCTCACGATACCGGTTTTCTTTTGCGCTGCACTTTTCTGTGCGGATCTCTTTATGGCACTGGTTTGACGTGGGGGTGGAGTCAAGAAACGGGGGCACGCCCCCGCGAAACACGTCATCGACAGGAGACGCAGATCGCAACAGAACAGATCAAGCACAGAGAGAGAGCGCATTTATTAAAATCTGAAAACCACGCCCACCGGGGGAAAAACAATCCAACCGTTTCCAGGCTGCCTTCTTGTCTTTTCTGACTCGTTACAAATAACAGAACAATGCCTAAAGCTGTACAGCTAACAAGCTAAAAAACCCAGAAATAAGTATATATAACCCCAAAAAACGAATGTTTAAGGACACAAAAGTGGATACAGGCAGTGAGACAGAGCGCAACGGGTCATATTACTATAAGAAATGCATTGGAGGGGGTCGTAATCGGCGACAACATATGCTAAACAAACCAACAAAAACAAACCATGCATTATTTTTAACCATGTCAAAGAATTATTTCACCTGTCGCCGATTACGTTCCCCTCCAATGTATTTCGCGGGGGCGTGCCCCCGTTTCTTGACTCCACCCCCACGTCAAACCAGTGCCATAAAGAGATCCGCACAGAACAGTGCAGCGCAAAAGAAAACCGGTATCGTGAGCGCACGCTTGACTGAAACGCAGAATAAAATGAGCGTTACAAATGATTTAGTAGGTTTGAGCATGAAAATTATGTGGCAAAGATAAAATAGGATTACAGCTGTCATTGATTTTTGTAATTGATTATATTTTTATTTTTGCACTACTTTATTTTATTATTTATGTTTGCAAAACTTATTTTTTTCCACTCAATACTTTATTTTTCCTTTGCAATTTTTATTTTTTGTTTGCAAAACATTTTTTTATTGCTCAATTCTTTTTTGTGTTTTGCAAAACTTTATTTTTGTGCAAAACTTTAAGGCATTAATTTGACTCCACAAAATAAATGTCATTTGAAAGCTTAAAGTCTGAACTTTACAATGAATGTAAGCAATTTGATCTTCATAATTTATGAAATACTTTTTTGTACTATTTACTGCAATGTGTCAATAATGCAAGCAACTTGTTAAAACATGCTGACAAAACATGTCAATTCATTCAACGTTGTCTTCTTTCCACTTCACTGAATTTAAAGCTTGTAAAATTTCCATACAGCCAACATTTTCTACAAACGTTTGAATGTAGTTTTTTGTAATAGCTCACACTGAGCCGGGGACAGCAGGAGTCGTTTCGATGACCTCTGGGGCTGCTGGGATATGAGCTGCTCATCATCGTCACAGATGCATTCGCACACATCCTGCGGTCTAACTGCAGCACAGTCACTCAGAGTGTCCTGAAAGTCTTGGTACGACCTTGACAGAGAAACAAAGAGAAGATATTTTGATATGGCTGATTACTGATATACACTTTCTGAAAAGAGTTCAAGCGATACCTGTCTCTAGCCAGCATGACGTCATCCTCGTGAAACTCGTCTCCGCTGTAATACTCTGTCACAGAGTTCCTGTCATCATCGCTGATGTCACCGTGGCTGGGGTTCTGGACGTGGATAGTGGGATATCCGACAGCACTGGAGCAAGGCCTGCGAGACATTGGAGCATCAGATCATTAGTACACAAACCACTAGCCAACATCACCACCGCACCACTCCAGAGAATCTGTTTTTCTTGTGCTTTGATTTAATTCTGTTACGATTGAGCACAAACTGTTACAGGAACTTGCTTCTATGTGAAATGTTCTATGATGTTTGTTTTCAGGATTCAGTTTCCTGTGGTAATCTGAGTGGTCATGTGACCTCTCACCTCTTGGAGTGAGTCCTGAGCTGTAGTTCTCCATCACTCCTGAGGTTGAGGTAGGAGCTCAGAGAGGACACCAGGCCCCTGGAGGAACGGCGGCAGCGACCGTGCCAGCCGTTGGTGAAGGCAGGAGCCGCTGGCACGTTGGCATTGTTGATATTTGAGTTGGATGATCTGCTGTCTGACATGGACTGGCACAGAGGGAGCGGGAGCTGCAGAGGACGCTGGGTAACGCTGCTGCCGTACTGATCTCCACTCACATGATTGACCAGACTCCCAATCACTCCATTCCTCTGCAAATACAGACAACAGGATCGAAAATATCATTTCCCTAGTTTCACTGGCTTCTTTGATATATATTGAGATCCTTAACAGGAAGTATTTACTTTGAAAACATTATTTTTCGAAATTGCTGGTGTTGTTTTAAACATAAAACCACAGTTAGATATTAGATCTTTTTTAAAGTGCCCATTTTATGCTAATTTATAACTTTATTTTTTGTGGTCTGCTAGAATATTTTTACATGATTTAAAGTATTTCTCTCATACTGTACATCGCTGCAGCTGCTCTTTTTACCCTAAAACAACTAAAACGCTGTTTTAGTTCCTGTCTCCTTAAAGCTCTGCCTTTCTGAAAAGCCCAGTCTGCTCTGATTGGTCAGTTTTGATAGGTCAACCGTTCAGAGTACGTGTCGGAAATTAAACACCTTTTACCATACTAATTTTTCAGCTCTCGAGGCTTCACGAGCAGCAGTAAGCAGTATTATATCTAAGGTAACTATACCGTTGGTACTGGAAGTCCGTACAATGATTTTTTACCCTCACAGTCAAAAAAAATCAGGGTCTCCTCGACAAAGTGAAATCACCCAACTGTTCTTTGAGGGCGGGCCAAAGCAGCCAGTAGGTGGGCATTATGCAAATGTGTCACATGGTGATGTAGCTAAGGCCCTGTCCCAAATGAAACCCTAATCCCTCATAGTCTTCCTCCGAATCCACACTTTCACGCAGTAAAGCTTTGACTGTCTGCTGCGGAGGTAAAGTGCTCATCGAGGGCACAAACAAGCACCCTTCTGAAACCTAAAATGATAAATGGGACACCCTACGGCCTTGTGGACTGAACAGACACCCTGTGGAGCGAAAGACACCCTGGGGGAAATTCCTCCTCGAAAAAGACTAAGTCCAAAGTGGCTGCGTTCAGTCAAACATCCATGCTCTCCGACCTCCTCCTCTAGCCCGGGGAAGGTGGCTCGTTCCTGGTCAAAGTCAGACCTAGCCACCCTCTGGAGAGCGTTCTCCAGCCTAGACAAGCAGAAAACAGGCCATAGAGGTGTTGGAGACAAACTGGACTTAGACAAAATAACACGGACATAGAACCGTCAGTCAGTCAAACCTCCATGCTCTCTGACCTCCTCCTCTAGCCCGGGGAGGGTGGCTCATTCCCGGGTCAAAGTCAGATCCTGTGACCACAAGACATGAAGAGCACATGAAGTGTGCCTTTTGGGACAGTGCCTAATTCACGAAAATAATTGACCCTTCGCTGGGAGTTTGATTGACAAGCGATCTAACCAATCATAACGCCAAATCCGCCATTTTGTCCGACAAAGCAGTTGAAGATTAACCTCGGTGGACTTGAACTTGAAAAATGCATGTATTTTCGTCTTTCTGTGTTCGAAACAACATTCCTCTGATGTTCATTCATGTTTGTTTGATGCTATAAATGAACTAGTAGGAAGAGATGATCGGATCACGAGCCGTTTGAGCTGAGGCGCTACAGCGATCTGTCACAAAACGCTTTTATTGTTCAATTTCTTTACACAGTTTTAAAGCTGGGACTTTGTTTAATATCATAAGTAACCTGCTCTGTCTCGTCTGTCGACGTGTTGTCAGTGTCCTCTTTGCTCCGCGATGTATTTATCACTGTGTGGCGTGACGGCGCCACGGCTTGTCGGACAGAGCAACAGTAACTAAGGGGGCGGGTCTTTGCGAAGGGTCAATCGCAGGACTACAAACGAGGCGTTTCAGGCCAGTGTGTTCTGTTGTAGAGATTCACTCTCTTTAGTGTAGACTCTGTGTTTGGTAACTTTACAGATATTTACATGCACAAACAGCTACATGACACACTAAAGGAAAGGAAAAATAAAAAAGAAGCATAAGAGGTGCCCTTACTTAATATTTTTTTTTTTTCAGGGAATATATCTTAACAAGACAAAAAAAGTTGACTGGACGATTCAACCATTATGTTTTAGTGATGTAGTGACGTCTTTTTAGTGGTCGAGAGGAACTTTTATGTTGCTTTAGATGCTTTTATCCAGAACGACTAGGTATTTTATCAGTTCACACCCGAGACCTTTGATTCACAAGCTCAGTGTTCTGTTCCTGAAGTTAGATGAGCTCTACCCCGTATATCTCTTCCTCCTCGTGGAGGTTGACGTCCACTAGACCTTCATCCTGCAGATCACATGATATGGCTCGACGGATCTCAGGGCCGATATCATGCAGTGTGCGCAGACCAGCCTGCAGAAGAGACGGATGAAAACACACAGTTTCTGTGACACATTCATCATTATTATGATACAGGAGACTTTTTACAGAATTGTGTCCAAATGAGCAACATTTACAGAAAGCACTTTCTGCTTCCCCTCTTTTATATATGGCATAACTGTCATCAGTTTTTCATAGAAGCTCGTTTCTGCCACAGAATAAAAATATTTTTAAAAAATTAGACTTTTCTCTCTTTTTCTCAATTCTGGCACAATTTTATAATTCACAATTTGGACTTTATAACTCATAATTATGACTTTTTGTGAGCTATAAGCTGGAAATGAGTTAGAAAGTCTGAATTATATATAAAAATAAACTTTTTTATTTTTTTATTTTTTGTGGTGGAAACAAGCTTCCATAGTTTTTAGGGCAAAATATCAAACGCTCAATATTTGTGGCAGTCATACAAAACATAATAAAAGCCTCATTCATATCAGTATCATTCATGAAATCATGTTATGTTCAATGTCTGTTCAGTTACGCATGAATCTCCTCAGTGGGCCACATGAGCACAGCACGTTCTGGCAGGATCCATCAGTGTTTTTACACAAGCTTTAGTGAATCAGGTCTGGAGTGTGTCGTCACCTGTAGAGCGGTGGTGGTGTTGAAAAGCGGTTGGCCTCCCACAAGTCCTTGCTCTTTGCGTTTCCTGAACTTCCTGAAGTAGTCTTGAATCAGGAAAGTGGCATAGAACTTCCCAACAGTGATCTCATCGTCTAAACACACACACACACACACACACTCATTTCATTATAGACAACTATATTGTATGTATAGCTACATTTTGTAAAAAAGTGTTGGTCCCACTTTATATTAGGTGTCTGTGTACTTGAATCAAAACAATAATTTTATAATAATTTCACTACTTTGGTTTCAGTGGATGTTAATTTAGAACTAGATAAAAATGTTTGAAGACAAACTTTAGGTTGGCTTGAAAAAGCCGGTCCAGAAAGTTTGAAGTAGTTTTAAAAGATTTAAGTTTGAGAGTTTGAAAGTTTGAAAGTTTAAGTTTTAGTTTAGTAGTTCTGATAGATAGATAGATAGATAGATGAGAAGTGATAGATAGATAGATAGATAGATAGATAGATAGATAGAGACAGGGTACTCAAGGCAGTTGCTAGGGTGTTATGCGGTTGCTAAGGTACTCTGGGTGGTTGCTAAGGTGTTGCTATGCGGTTGCTAGGGTACTCGGGTGGTTGCTATGTGGTTGCTAAGGTACTCGTGTTAGTTACTAGGATGTTGCCAGAGTGATTTTTGTGGTTGCTAGTCGGTCGCCATGGTGTTCTGGTTGGTTGCTATGCGGTTGCTAGGTTGTTCTGGGTGGTTGCTATGATAGATAGCTAGATAGATAGATAGATAGATAGATAGATAGATAGATAGATAGATAGATAGATAGATAGATAGATAGATATTTAATAATAATTTAGCAGATAAATGTATTAAAATAGATAGATATTTATTAATAATTTTAATAATAATTATTTAGAATTATTAGAATTTTTTCTGATAACCGCAGGTGTAGTTCATTGACATATATTGTGTGTGTGTGTGTGTTGACTATACGTGTCAGGTCCAAAACGTCCTGACTATTCAGAAATGTCCTCACAGTGAACCCTGATAAACTCTGAGTAGTGATCAGACCTCGTTAGATAAAAAAGCGTATAAATCAGCCAAATCATGTCTCTATTTAAATCTGGTGTTTCTCACGTTTCTGTGAGGGTTATGTTTAGGGGTCGGGGTCAGATTAGGTGATGTAAACTATCATTAACTTGATCTAAAATCAATGGGAGTCTTTAAGATGATATATATACTGTATAGTATATACAAATATAGTGAGACAAACGGGTGTGTGTGTGTGTTTGACCTCCAGCAGGTGGCACCACTTGGTCCAGCAGTTTCATGCTGGTTCTCTTCCAGATCTTCTTGATGACGGCTCGTAACTCCTCATTTGCTTGTTCCAGATTGCCTGAGAGACACACAGTCGTGACTAAGCACACATTGACACGTGAGAGTCTCCATGAGCAAAGCTTTACCTTCAGTCTTGATTTTCAGAGCAGTTCTGACCAGAGCGAACAGGGTGGCGTTGAACATGACCGTTCCGTCACTATTTAGTGGCATATTCATGGCAACCAACCTCTGCAGACAGATTATTAAGAGAAAGAGCGACGTTTAGACTGTGTTAGTCTGCGGGTGTGATGTGTGTTTATATTTACACTTCCTTGAGTGAACAGTGTCATATATGACAGGCTCTTAGACAGTCCCGTCAGGATTTCACAGGACTTTTCCCCCCCAGATTTTTGTGGCCTAAAATGACTGAATTTGCAGACTTTGACTGAAAATTGTGATGATCATCATGTACTTATATAATTATTGTTAATGACAGTAGGGGTGCAATTATATTTTTGTGCTTAACTGCTGAATTTGTGCTAATGTTCCCCCAGACACAAAGCAAGAGAAAATACTCATAATTCTGCTGAAAATATTCTGATGATAATAATCTTGCTGAAAATACAGAATGGTGTTAGACACAACAGCCACTGAATCAGTACAGTCTGTGACACTGTAAATGTTTTAAATCGTTATTTCATGTTTTTACAATTGAACAATTATATAATCGTCTATCATAATATCATTGTGCTGAAATATTGTTTTTGCATTTATTTATTTGATAATAGTTTCATCAGTGATTGCATTCACTTTAAAATTTAAAAAGTACAAATTAACATCCTCTCCTCGCAGATTTGAACAAATCCTTCCCTCGTGGTCAAAATGATCCGAAGCCCTAACATTATACTTTTTTTTTTTTTGTCCGGAAAGCTTATATCATTTCATTTTGATGATATTTTTTTCTATTTTTAAATGCAATTTTTTTATATTTTTTTATTTTATTTATCATTAAATTACTAGATTTTATCAATAAATAATGCAAATAATAATAATTTAAGCACATTCTTCACATTCTTTCAACTTGAATTCAAAATAACAACATTTCATGGTTAACCCTTTTAATTCAGCTCAAAATATCTCACATTGTGTCTCTGCCGAACTCTTGTGGAAAAAAAATAATATAGCATGATTTTTCTTGACTCTTGCCACTAGATGGCCTCATAGCTCTATATAGAGCAAATGAATTGTTCTCCTGGGTCCTAAAGACAGTTTTTTTTCAGTATTTTAAAGTTTTAGCATTTTTAATTTTAATTTTGACACTTTTTTAGGTTTTTCTATATATATTGAAGTGTCAGATATTGCAATAATTGTTAGCAAGGTGGACAGCAGGGGGACATGTTTTTATTTTTTAAGTATTATTTAAAGAGGATTTATTTATTATTTTAAAATCATTATTAAAATAATATTTATTTGAAAATTCTGATTTTAATTGAGAATAAAAAATCCTGTTATAATTTCACCATTTATTTTGCATTTGTGTGGGAGTCGTTCTGGATCGTAAATGTGTTCAAATCTAACCACTTCATATCTGCATTGTGAATGATTGATTTTTATTTGAAAAAATTGAAAAAACAAAAACTTTGGTTGTTACATTGGTGTGTGTGTGTGTGTGTGTGTGTGTGTGTGTGTGTGTGTGTGTGTGTGTGTGTGTGTGTGTGTGTGTTTTATACCTTGCATGCCACTCTATGAGGACACAGCTTGCCAAAGCCCAGCGGTGGCTGAATCCTGCGCAGCAGCGTCACCACATCTAAGTGTTTGATACGACCCCTGATGAACACACACACACACACACACACACACACACACACACACACACACACACACACACACACAGTATTCAGTGTCAAACAAAACATACAATGTGAACTAGAAGTACAACATCTTTTGCATATATACTTGGCCTCTGGATCATATTCCGACCAAATCCTCTTGAATTCATCTAAATGATGCGGTCCAAGAATCGACCAATCACGCGTCAGGTAGTCAAAGTTGTCCATGATGACAGCGACAAACAAATTAATGATCTGGGGGGAGGGGGAGCAACATTTGCATCAACTAACTAAATCAAATAAAAGCTCAGAGAGAAGTTAAAGAGAAAAGGACAATAACAGCACGAGTAGATGCATGATTATTACAAACTCAATATGCATAAAGAGGACCTATTGTGCGCTTTCACAAACTCTTGATTGTGTTTTGGGCTCTATAGAAGTGAAGTGTTCAGAAAACACTTTTTTTTTTTTCCCATTTTTGACATTGTTGCGGCTCTGTTCAGTTCCGGTCTCTATGAATCCCCTCCTTCAAGTCAAGCTTTATTTATAAAGCAAATTTATTTATAAAAACACAAGTTGACCCAAACTGCTCAACAGATCAAGCAAACTTAATTTTAAAATTAAATATAAAACACAATACAATAAATTAAAACATTTAAATACAACATCATGTATTAATCAACTTCAATCTATTCAGTAATCAGGTGGTAAAAGCTGCCCTTGACGACAGCACTGATGAGTCACATGATCTATGTGCATTAAATGACAAAGGACCTAACTGGGCAGTCAAGCCAGGTAAACAGGACACAGACTAACCTAAAATCAAAACTTCGGTTTTGCTCTCATTTAATTAAGAAATTGTTTGCCAGCCAATGTTTAATATGTTCGAATCAGTTTAGGGTGTTCTCAGATGAACAATTCTTGTCTACACTCACTGGGAAATAAATCTGGGAATCATTAGCATAACAATGATAAGATAAAGCTCAAGCAAAGCATGTTCAGTGAAAATAACAAGGTCCTAAGATTGACCCTTGAGGGACACCACACTGTAACTGAGCTGAATGTGCTCTGATTGGTCGGCTGGAGCAGTGTGTTGTGATTGGTGTTTGGGAAATGTCCCGCCCCTTACCATGACCGCCAGTTTCAACTCAAGCAGGCCCCGCCCCTTTATTCTGCGCATGAATTATTTAAATGAGGAATATTGTGAAGAAAACTCAAGATGGAGTTCAGAAACACTGACACTGATATAGAGAAGAACTCAAACTGCAACATTACACACTAAAGAGAGATGAACAGAAAAGCACCATAGGTCCTCTTTAACAGTAATTATGACATTTTCTGATTAACACGTTTTTAACACGTTAAAAGCTCAAATATTTTGAGGTACCAGAAAAGCACAGAGCATGTAGAAGCTGATGAAGTAGAGGATGGCGAAGGAGCTGCCGCAGGTTTTCTCCTCTCCAGGGTTATAGTCGGACTCAGAGTCGCACTGTTTGCCGGGCAGACACGCCAACATGATCTGCTGCCACGCCTCGCCCGTCGCACATCTGACCCACGCCCAGAGAAAAGACCATGACACACCATATTAATCCCATACTATAATTGATGACAAAGTCAGTTTGATTTTAGAGGGAAATGAAATTCTGTCATCATTTACTCACCCTTTATGTCATTCCAAACCCATAAGATTTTCCTTCATCTCTGAGACACAAATGAAGATATTTTTTAAGAAATTTGTGTCCCTCCACTAAAAGTCTGTTCATCCAAATGTTTATAAGTGAATAAAAGCCTAAATTAAATCTGTTCATCATATGAAGCGATCGTGTCTCTTCAGAAGTCTTGAAATAAACCGTTTAATTCATGAGGATTTATTTTACCATCTCTTTATGAACATTTAGGGTGAATAGACTTTCAATGGAGGGACAGAAATCTCTGAGAATTCATCAAAAATATCGTTATCCGTGTTCCAAAGATGAACAAAATGTCTCAAAAGTTTGGAACGACGTGAAAGTGAGTACATGATGACAGAATTGTCATTTTTTGTTGAAATATCCCTTTAAATCTCACTGTGAATGAGCTCTCTATGGTACGGTGTTCCTGCAACAATATACAGCACTCAGTTCTGCATCAAAACAGACCCAATACTAAACTGCTCATACTGTACAGCTGGAATCATCTGAATATTTACTGTAAAACAATAACGAGTAAACACTTTTTCATTTGTAATAGTCAAGTATTTCTAGAGCGCTTTATACAACACAGATAGTTTAATAGCAGCTTCAAGGTGATAAATAGGAAAAGAACAGAATCAGTGATGCAAACCATCAAATATGAGACTAATTCAAGTTATTATTCAGATCAATTCAGTTCAGTTCTATAACTGTGTCAATGTTGCAAAATTTGTAAATTACAATTCGTAATATATACAGTATGTGCATTTCATATATTATTAAGTTGAAATTATATGACATTTTGTAGATTTGATATTCTGAAGAATGGGATGCATAGCCTGACAAAATGAAAAACTCGGCATCAGAGCAAAGAATGTACTTGATTTCTGATTAAAAGTTATATCTTAATGCTATTCACACCTCAAAAATGATGTTCTTCCTCAGTGTTTCTGTCTTGCTTTCCAGCACAAATATCTAAACATTCTTAAATCAAGATACATTTGCTGGAGAAGCAAAATGACTGAAGATATTAAGATATTTTCCCGAAAAATCCATTAATGGTTAAAAGAATGTGCACACACACACACACACATACACACAAAAATATTCCCATGAACACACCTGAACAGCAGGAGCACAGCTTGCGGAAAGGTCTGGAAATTATTGTTACGATTAATGCTGGTTCCGTCCACCATCGCGACCTTCCCGAACACCTGAGAGAATAAAACGATCTCAGTATCATAATTCACAAGAGTGTCACTGCGTCACACCAGCAGATGATTTACCTGCATTCCAATGACGGCATAGATGAAGAACAGCATGGCAATGAGCAGAGCCACGTACGGAAGAGCCTGAGAGACAGAGGAGGAAATGACATCACGATTGAACATCGCTCAATAAACGATACACTTACAGTGCTGCTAATTACAATACTACAGTTTAATTCATGTGTTTTTATTAATCTGCAATCAAAGCTACATTTTCTCAGTTGTCTCAGTCTCAGATGTTGGTCTTAAGTTACAGTTATATATATATAGCGTGGTCCAACCTAGTTATAGTTATTGGTAAAATCCACCATCGGTCTACCTCTAAATCTGGCCTTTAATATTTTAAGTCATTTTGCATCTCACGTAAACAACATTTTTTTTAGGGTGCAGTGTACCTGAAATGACTTGATGAAGGTCCACAGGAGCGTGCGAATGCCCTCTCCTCTGCTCAACAACTTCACTAAGCGCATGACCCGAAACAGACGGAAGAAGGTGATGGAAATCCTTGCGCTGTCCTCCGTGTTCTGAGGAAAACACCTCATGTTATAATGTGCTTCCACTCTTTACTTCAATGTGTCTCTGTCACACAGTGTGTGGATTGAGTGTGAACAGGACTATGATTTTGATTGCTCTGTGTCATTCACTGGTGAGTTTCATGCTGAGTTTGTTCATGCACTGCAGGCTTCACATTCTCAAACAGCAGATGCTTCAAGGCCCCATACACATGACAAAGATCTTCTTGTCAAGACAACACGCAGGGCATCTTACCCCTGACTATACTGCAAAAACAGCAGCTCCTGTGTGCTTCAACAAATCAAAGGGCTTGTATTAATCTCACATTCAGATAGTTGCCTCTGAACACAGCAAACTCATGCCTGAATTTTTGAGCTTTCTCATGAAGTACAGATCTGTCATGACAACTCTCAGAGTGTTTGGCATTGGTAATGGATATGACAATATTGATCTGTTTGGTCTTGGTGGAATAGATCTGCTACACTGCTGCTGTTAGTTATTGCTGTTGCAGAGCAAGTACAGGACATGCTACTGTCAATACGTACAGGACACGCTGCTGTGAGCAAGTAAGACATGCTGCTGCTGCACAATGTGCATGAATTACCCGTATCAGATCTATACAGGTGCAGCTGGAGAAGATGGAGGGTTTCTGAAGTGCGCTGCAAATGCTAATGCTGACCAAGTATTTTAAGGTTGAGCATGCAACTCATTTGCTACTGGATACAGCAGGAACCAATCAACTATGTCCTATAGAGCATGATGTGATTGTAAGAGTTGAGGACCTATCAGCCTTGGCCATCTAGAGTTTCATGACAGAACTCATGTCCTCAGTGGAAATACTTACAAATTAAACACAGTTACACTGTAAAAAATGATATGATCAATAAGTCATGGCAACATAAGTTTTGGCATTACTTTATCTCATCAAAATAATTTGTCCAATTTTTAAAAAAAATTTCAATGAGTTGAAATGACTTGTACAGCCAATTTAAACATCTTTTGCACAATAAACAGTTCAAATAATGTGACTACATCCCTCCTGTTTGTTAAATCACTAGTAAGATGGGAAAACAAATGGAACCTTTCCTCAGTATAACCCACATATACTTCACCTTTAATATCTGAACAGAAACAGACAGAGAAGAGACAACACAGCGCTGGGCCTGGATCACGTGTTTACTTACATTGATCTCTGTGATTGCAATGTCAACGATGCTACCAACAACAATTAAGGCATCAAACGTATTCCATGCATCGGCAAAATAGTGCTGCGGACACCCAGCGAAACAGAGAGATGAATTGACAAAGGAACAGAAAGAGGGAAGAAAAAGACAGAAGAAAAATCACAGTTATGATGTTGCAGCCGCACACAGAAAGAGCAACACACTGTTTCTGTGTCTCATTCTGCTCCCTACCTCCCAATAATGGCAATCAGAGAATAGTGAACACAAATTCAGCCACTAGCAAGGGTCGTGAGCCACTCAAGATTGGGACACTGATGATCTTGTTTCATTCATCACGCATCTTTATTGTTTCGAAACTATTAGAAGTCATAAAATGCCACCATGTCTTCGTCCTCCATTTCTAAACAAGACATGATTACATTTTGCTTCAACGTGACTGTATTGAGAAACCATTGCTTGCTGGTTATTGCATTCGTTGTGAGATTTTCCAGTAGCCCCTCACTGCAAAACACACGAGATCCAGTGAGCGGAGACGGGTATAAGGGATATGTAAAGTGGGAGGAGTTGGATCTAGATGGATCTCGCGTTCTGCAGTGAGGACCATCTCAGATATTCAGAGATCATCGAATCCCTAACCAGTGGATAGAAACTAGGGAGCGGATTGAGACATCCTGCAACAACAACAGCTAGGCATTCTGGGTATTTATTTATTCATTCAGAGTTTATTTGATTCTTATAATAACGTTCATGTCACATTTCACCCTAAAATTAAAAGAAAACTATACTTTGCATTGAGAAAATGAAAATCTTTTGCATCGTGACATTCACAAGATATACTGCAATGTGTCCGATGTTTGACTTTTTGGACTTTTTGGTTCTCGTTATTCTCGTTTAAGAAACGAGCAGAACTCACATCAGAGCAAGTATAAATCACTAATAAAGCTTATGTAAATTACCACATTCATGACCACGGTTTGTGCTTTGTGAATGTTAGTTGCTATGAAAAAAAACTAAACTAAATTAAACTGTGCATACATGATTTTATTGACAATGATTCATGCTGGGTTCAATCATAAGCCATTACCAGAATAAATTAACAGAATAAATCATATTAAATCTCATCAATGCAAACTTTCGGCCTTTTTTTAGCCTACAAAAACACGTAATCCTCTTAGCGCTCTATAAATACTGTAAACTAAGTACATGAAAATAAAATATATGTTTGATATAATTTTAAGAATTAGTAGTTTTTTCTTACAATGATGTTTTTCTGCATTACAGAGAATTTTGGGGTTTAAACGTGTTAAATTGTCATGAAAATAATGCCACAATGCAAAAAGTATTAAAGCTCCTATAACAAGCTTCAATGATAGGGACAAATATGATATTTTATTGAAAGCTATTGTAAGATACCCATAATATTTATTAGTGTATCTGCATAATAACATTCTGATCTGAAATGTATGATTTTGCTATGGCTTAAATTCTGTAACCATAAATAAGACTTCTTGAAGCATGCTCCCCTCTGTCAGACACATCTATACACACAGCACACTGATGGACGAGTGACCGACTAAACACACGAGCAGAGGTGAGGAACAGAGTGAGGGTCAGACAGGCCAGAGGAAAGCGGGCATCTACCTGACTCAGAACGATGTCTACTACGCTGCCAATCACCACCAGAGCATCAAACCCATTCCAGGGATCCACACAATAACCCTATCAGACAGACATCAGCGGGGAGGACAGGAGAGCAGAAGGGTTAAACTTCACGGGACAGGGGCACAGGCGTTACACTGAGACTACAGAGAGACGTACCTTCGGTTTGAAGGCAATCAGTTTGAGAATCATTTCAACTGCGAAGACCCCCGTGAACACCATGTTCAAAATGTCCATCGCATAATTGAAAAGACGTGACTGGCCGTGATGCTGTGTGTAATACACGGAAAGTTCAGAAGTCATTCATAGGGATCATAGCAGCAGAATACAAAACACACATTAAAGGGTTAGTTCTCCCAAAAATAAAAATAATAAAAAATAATTCATTAATTACTCACCCTCATGCCGTTCCACACACGTAAGACCTTCGTTCATCTTCAGAGCACAATTTTTTTTTGCACCAAAAATAACAGAATAGCGACTTTATTCAGCAATATCTAGTGATGGGCGATTTCAAAACACTGCTTCATGAAGCTTCGAATCTTTACAAATCTTTTGTTTCGAATCAGTGGTTCAGATCGTGTATCAACCTGCCAGAGTCACGTGAACTATTGAAGTTTCAAAACACTTATGACGTAACGAAGCACTGAACCACTGAATCAAAACAAAAGATTCGTATATCTTCATAAAGCAGTCACATGAACTCATTTAAATATGTCTTTATTAGCTTTCTGATGTCATTGCTGGCGATGCAGGCTTTACTGAGCCATCGGATTTCATCAAAAATATCGTAATTTGTGTTCTGAAGATGAACGAAGGTCTTACGGGTGTGGAACGACATGAGGGAGAGTAATTAATGACATTATTTTCATTTTTGGGTGAACTAACTCTTTAAACAATCATTCCTTAACTGGAAAAAACCAACCTTGCTCTACTATTAGTAGCTATGCTTCCACGCACCTGATTTTATGTGAATTTGTGATATGTGATATATATATATGTGCTCAATTACTGTGGATATTTTTTTTTATCTAATTTTTTTAAATCCCTGATTCACAACAAAAAACTTGCATGACTTTGCCTCAGTAATGGATGTTATTGGATAACTGGACTAACCAGCGGACCAATCGCATCACAGCATCTCAAATGTTGTTAAAGTGCCCTGATTATGCTATTTTAAAAATTCCTAATTTTGTTTAGGAGGTTTCCTACATTTAATTTTAATTTCCTCAAAACATGCACTGCAGCATCAGCTCTTTTGTCTCAGTGTCTGAAACGGTTCGATCAAGGATTCTTTCTCTCTAAACCCCGCCTTTCTGAGAGCTGCTCTGCTCTGATTGGTCAGATTGGGCCAGTCTGTTGTGATTGGTCAAACACTCATTATCATATCTGAATATCTGAAAAATGTGTCGCAGTGACTGTGAAACAGTCATGTGGTGATGCCATCTGTTCCGTGTGTGCTGATGTTTAGAGGCGTCCTCTCACCTGAACCGCCAGACACAGTGTGTTGAGGACGATGAGCACAAACATGACGTACTCAAAGCCGGTGGAGTTCACCACATACCAGAACTTGTACTGGTAGGGGTTTTTGGGGATGTATCTCCTCAGCGGACGGGCTTTCAGAGCGTACTCCACACACTGACGCTGTCAAGACACACACAACAAGATTCACAACCTCATCTTTCATTCATAGCCACACTGGAGAGGGTTGCCAGGTCTGTGTAAAAAAACTAACCCAATGACCCTATTCCAAATATAATATTTCCAGTCACTGTATGCGTTACACACAATTCAACTTGAAAAATCACTATACAGTAGTACTCATAAACACAGTCTGTTTTCATAAAGACGCCAACAGTTTAAAGTAGCCCAGTTCTGCGGGAAAACCACTGACTTGGCAACCCTGACACTGGATCACAATTACATCGGTGTGGACTTTCAGACCTGGTTCTTGTCCAGCTCACAGTTCTTGTATTCTTTCTCGCCCTGCTCCTGAAACGTGACGATGACAAAACCCACAAAAATGTTCATCATGAAGAAGGCGATGATGATGATGTAGATGATGAAGAAGATGGAGATCTCCACGCGGTAGTTGTAAATGGGGCCCATGTTTTCCTTGCTTGAGTCGATGGCCTTGTACAGCAGGCTGCAGGAGACAAAATACACGCAATGGACGAGTGCTCTTCATTACTGGCATGTTTCGGCATCACACGCTGTAGTTTATTCCAGTGCTTCTCAACTGGTTTCGCTTCAGAACCCAGACAGACTAAAAAGTCCTTAAAATCAAACATTGAAAGCATTAATTTTACCATAAACACATCAGCGTGGACCTAGAATAAGAAAACTGACTCTTGAGTTTCAATGGTTTCATGCTCATTTCATCATCTCTGCAAGTCAACTCATATTCAGTATGATCGGGGCTGTAATTTCTTCGACACAACACTACTTTGTGCAGTTTTGTTGATGTTTTTTGAGGATAAACCTGTTCACGTTGACATCTGTCTAATTTGACACACTTCTGCCAACTGACAGATGAATTTGCACTAAAATACTTTGTGTGTTTGAATCTACGGCCTTTGGCATCAGCAACAAAACAACTGTTTTCTCCTCCCTTTAAAAGGTAGTTCAGTCTATTTTGCCATTCCTAACTATATACTATACAATTACATACGTTTATCCACCAATTGAGAACGACTGATTCATGATGTGATATTAAAATACTTACAGTACAGTTCTAGCAGCCATTTACCATCACACAGTATTCAAATGAGGACTTGTACCTTGTTCTCATTAAAATACAGCAGCTGCTATAATCATACTGAACTGTTTTATAGTCACATTGTGAAAAAGAAGTGCACTTTAGCATACTTTTAAAATGTAAATACTTAATATGGAAATATTTTAAAGCATATACTTGAGTATGAACTGAATGTAATGTTTTCAGACACTTAACTGCAATTACATTAAAATGTATTATTGTTTAAATTTAAATTAAATAAGAGTGCTTTTTTGACCCACTTAAGTAGGACTTAACCCTCTGGAGTCTGAGGCTGATTTGGGGCCTGGAGAGGTTTTGACATTTGTGCTTTTTTCAGTTGTTCATAAACATATTAATGACAAAAGTGTCATTACACTGTATTCAGCACAAACTAGGCTACAATAATATGTGAGGAACATGTATGTACATGATTGTGTTTTTGAAGGAATAACGTTTATGCGTGGTTATTGAAAAAACAAAAAACTTAAATCACTGAAATAAGGCCAAAAAAATAATATAATATATGTGTTCACAAGACTTCTGGGTATTGGAGGTTGTAGACTAGAGTTTTTGCTTTAAAATGATGTAAAATTATCCTGCCTACCCATTCATATAAAACAATATATTGATTTAGTTTTTGTAAGACACTTTTTGTCAAGAAACACAGTATGCGTTGAGGCGTGAATCATCATGAATAATGAGGTGTTTCACACCTGAGAAGACAAAAGAACCTGTAATGACCTGCATATTAATGAGCTCTTTCAGTCAGGTAGGCTGTGAAAAAACCCTCTGTGATCATGTCTCAAGCTCATCGTGGTGTAAATCAAGCATACAGAAAAAACAGCAATACTGTGAAATATTATTACAATTTAAAACAATGGTATTCTATTACATCTTTATGTGTAATTTCATAATTACTTCTATTGTCAGTGAAATATGGTTAGAGTGTACTGTCGAATGCACTGACAGGCATTTATGATAAACTAAATATACTTTAATGACATTTCTATTGATACTTGTATGTAATGTATTTAAATATATTTGTAATTACACATTTGTAATGAAGTTGCAATTCAGTACATTTAAAGTAAATTAAATTTACATGTATTTTAACACACTAGTGTTAAAATTACAATCAAGCATTTTAAATGTGCTTTACTATGTTAGTCAACACATCAAAATAAGTGTACTTTAATACCCAACAAAAGATTATCTTAACACACATATACTTTTATGTTTTAATAATGCTTTTTTTTGGTTTAGTTTTCATTCTGGTCCCTGCTCTGATTTTCTGAGATCTGTTCCCTAGTTAGTTTCCGTGGCTGTTATTTAGTTTCCACACACCTGTTTCTGTTCTCCTTGATTTAATTCCCTGTGTATTTATGCCTTGAGTTATTCCTGTTCAGTGTCCGGTATCAACAATGTTAATGTGGTTATGTAATGTTCTTCTGCGATCTCCCAAGTGCTCCTAGTTTATTTTATTAAAGACTGTTTTTGTTCCCTATCTCTTTCCTCGTACGCTTCATTACAGCCATTCGTGACAAAAAAACATAGTCATAAAATTTAAGTACACTCAAGACACCATTTATTTCAGTGATATTACATTATATATACTTAGACTATACTTAAGTAGTTTTAGAATTATTCTTCTGTTTGTTTGTTTGTATGTGTGTGAGTATATTTAGTTTGTGAATTAAATATAACAAAACGTTCTTTGGAGATTAGGTAAAAATGATTCATGAAAGAAGTAAATAATGTGTGGGTCTTTTAGAGGTAGAGTAAAGAAACGTGTGTGTGTGTGTGTGTGTGTTGGTCTTACGCTGGCCAGCCTTCAAACGTTGAGACAGTGAAGAGGGCCATCATAGCCATCAGCACATTATCAAAGTTAAAGTCGCTGTTGTACCAGATCCTCTCTCGCACTTGTGGCAGCGCCGTCTCACCGATACTGTACACGATATACGTCCCTCTGGAAAGACAAAAAGAAGGTGGATCTGATTCACACACACACACACACACACATTGTGTATTCACTGTAAGACATGTCATTCACTCACTTGCAGTCTTCTGGACTTGTCTTTGCATCATCGCTACAGCGGTAGAACTTCCCCTGAGGACACACATTTTCATCATGTGACACAGAAAACTGCTTGTTAAAGGAGTTGTTAAACATGAAATCTTGCTTTTCAAGTGAATGTATTTGCTGTGGCACCTTAAACAACTGCACACCGATGCAGGCAAACATGAACTGAAGAAGTGTGGTGACGATCATGATGTTTCCAATCGTCCTGATGGCCACAAACACACACTGAACCACATGCTACATCAGCAGAGAGAGAGAGAGAGAAATGTTTTGTTTATTTATGCATTTTACAATTAAAATAGTAAGGGATTATGAGAATTAATCTTTTCATGATATTTTGCCAGTGTTACTTTTTTCAAGTAACTAGTAAAGCATTACTTTTAAATTTACAATAAAATATCTGAGTCACTTTTTCAAATAAGTAACTCAAGTTACTTTGTTTTCAATGTACTGACTGACAGCTCTCCTGTCCTCATGCTGAGAGAATCGTGAGTAAGTTCAGAGGCGTCATGTGTGAACACTGTAGACTAATTTACTCATCTCACTTGCACAAAAACAGTGTCATTATTCTTTAAAATGTATAAAAAAACATTGAAATGCAAACTCACAATATTACGCAAACTTGCAATAATTAAGTATGTTAACACAAATATACTTTATGTATTTAATCTCACTTTATTAACCTATATCTTTCCTGCTGAATCCAATTCAACCATACTAATAAGCAAAACGACATCTCACTTCTCATTTTGTTGTTTTTATTGCTGAAGTAAGAGTGTTGAACTTTCCTCTGCATTTGTTCGAATGGTTTGTTTGAGCTGCGCCCTCTACTGTACAGGTGTGAATCTGCATTTCCTTTAGCCTGAGGCTTATTCATTTCACTTATGGTGTAAAAGAATTTTAAATTTGTTAAAAATAGAACTTTTACAAGTAAGCCCAGTCCAGGTGAGAAAAAGTAACGCAAAATTACTTTTATATTACTTTCCATAAAAAGTAACTAAGTAACCCAATTAGTTACTTCTTTAGGGAGTAACGCAATATTGTAATGCATTACTTTTAAAAGTAACTTTGCCCAACACTGCATTTTGCTTGATTTTTTGGATTTATTGTATCATAAAAACATACAGGAAGTCTCTGAACTCACTTCCTCCTCACTACAAAAAGTAATTATAGAAACCAAACTGCAGACCCGCAAATGTACCCACCCCTAAACTTTACGCTGTGCTACGCAAATTGTGATTGGTCACTATAAATGTGAAATGTGTTAACTAATTATAAATGATAAAGTAACCAAACCAGGTAAATAAACTGACAATTACAGCTCTGCAAAGAAACTGTTGATAAGAGATGTGCAGAGTCGACTACGCTGGATCTGTGTGAAACATTATAGAATAAACCATCATCAGAAACTGTGCTTATTACATGACTACTTATCATATAAATACATAAATGGCCACAAAATGTTGATCTGCATTGAAATGCTTTCATTACATGAGAAAAACGAAAGCCACGCAGAAGACCAATGTACAGTGAAATATTGTTGTTTTGAAAATATTTCACTGCAGAAAGCTGCAATTGTTCAGTTATAATGAAGTTTCCGATGTTATTACATGTGGCTTTCAACTAATGCCTGGACAGAATGCTTTTGGCTTTTTTTGTGCTCAAGCATTACAACTGTATTCAAAACACATCCATGTGTTACAGTAGACACATGTTTCCTATGCCAAAATTAAAACAGTGGGCATTTACATTAAAGCCTTAAAGGAATTGTAGCAGCGTTTCAGAATAGTCCTAACACCGTGACTACACCAGACGCGACAAGGCGACCTTTGCAAATCCATTTGTTCTTTGTGTCAGAAATAAAATGCGACATCAGACAGAATCACTGATTATAATGCACCACTTGCGTCTGGTGTAGACACTGTTTCACGGTTTTACATCTGGTGAGCGTCACATTACGCTTGTCACAGAGAGACAGAAGTGCCTGACTTTGAGTCCTTTGGCTCTGTTGATGGCTCTCAGAGGTCGAAGTACACGCAGAATCCTTAAGATCTTCACCACTGAAATGGCCGAAGATCTGCAGACAAAACGCACACAGCGAATGTTGAACACTGACTTCAAACGTGCCGGACGAAATAATCCTGACATGTACGTACTGTATGCCGAAGGAAACGAGAGAGACTCCAACCACCAGCAGATCCAGCAAATTAAAGTAATTTCTGCAGAAAGCCCCTTTATGAAGGAAAGCACCAAACGCTGTCATCTGATGAACACAACAGAGACCAGTGAACTAAACAAGCATCTACAACAGTAAAAGCAAGAGTAAAACTGAAAATGACTCAACAACACAAATAAGAAATGAACTAGTGAAGCATAATCTGTATAAGCTGGAATAGGGTTGAAATGAGGGTTATAATCATGTTTTATAGCGTGCAAATGGAAAAAGACAGGAGTCTTTACCTTCAACAAGATCTCCACTGCAAATATAGCGGTGAAGGCATAGTCAAGATAACCAAGAACCTGCAGAGAGAAACGTGACACACGTGAACTGACCGAGAAATACAACAGACAGAACAGAGTCAGTCCAAGCCCACAGTGCCTCTACTGTCCGTGAAGTTTCAAAGCATTAATGTCTTTAAGCCCGTTTAAGTTAACAGACTAAACTTTTGGGAGTAAGTCAAACTCAAAAAGCCCATGTTTTTCTACAGTGTGGCGAAGGAGAAATATTCTTGAGAGTATCCAGACTCATCTGGAGGAGCCCATCTTCCTCTGATCTGTTTGATTGTTGGGGTTTTTCTTGGCTGTCTTACAATGTTTCTGGCAGAGAAGTTACGGATGGGGTCCTCGGCTGCCAGCGAGACGGAGCTCAGCATGATGAAGATGAGGATGAGGTTGGTGAAGATCTGATGATTGATGAGCCGATGGCACGCCACACGGATCCTGCGTTACAGACAGAGGCCAGACGGACAACAGTGTGTGAGAATGAACAATGTGGCAATGCAAAAGACCTCGAGCTGTCTCCATAGATGATGTCTATGTGGCTCTGTACTGTATGCATTCAAAAACATCTCCCGTGTTTCATAAACACACCAGATCTGAATAACTAGTTCAGTTACAAAAAAGTTTAAATCATTGTTTTAATAATCTTTAGTCATGCTTTAATGAAGTACACTTATTCTGACGTTTAGCAACATACTAAAGCATTGATTATCATTTTAACGGCAGTGCGTTGATATTACATTGAAAGTAAATATATTTTAAATGTGCTAACTGCAACTTCATTGTTACAAATGTGTAATTACAAATATATTTAAATACATGACATGCAAGTTTCAAAATAAATGATATTAGAGTATATTTTGCATGTCAGTACATTCTGCTAAACATCTGCCCTTATATCCACTGAGGAAAGACAGTGTTTTCAACCATGAACAAAAGCACTTGTGATAACTCTTATTTTTAAAAGAAAATCTTGCTCTTTTTCTCTTCTTTTCTGCATTTTCACTTACGATGTAGCTTGTGTACTAATCTAGTTTCTAATGAGAAATGAAGAGAACTTTCATGACAATGATCCAAAACATCTAAATCAACAAATGAATGGCTTCAGCAAAGAAAGATGAATGTTTTGGAATATAAATATTTCCAAGTCAAGATGTGCTAATCTGATAGACTGAGATCTGTAATAAAGTGCATTAGTTCAGGGGCGCGCACACTTATTCAGTCATTCGAAGTCTTTAATTTTTTATCTTTTTTTCTCTGAAATGTGTTTGGTTTTCAGTGGCATTGCATTGGGTGTAATTTTTACATTAAATGTGCAATAGTTCTGATATGATTTATTGATGATATTTAATTTTTTACATCACAAAAAACAGCTGTTTAATAGGGGTGTGTAGACTTTTTATATCCACTGTATATTAAACTTGAAATTCTGTGCTATGAATATTGTTGGCACTTATTATAAAACTGCTTTTGATGTTGCTTCGTGTCCACTAAATGAGTAAATGTAAAGACAGTCATGCTGGTTTGTAATGAAGGTGAGTAAATGATGGCAGAATTCCCATTTCTGAGAGGTTTATGTTAGTATGTGTGACGTACGGGTTGGAGTTGCTCAAGATGAAGAAGGCGCTGCCCTCTGGGATTGGTGGCATCTTTTCTCTGAGGCTCAGCTCTGACAGTCTCTGTGGCCTCAGCCTCGATGGCACCTCGGGCTCTTCCTCCTCATCCTCCTCTACATACACACACAATAACAGTGATCAGCTGACAACACGGGAGCTCAGGTGATGAGAGGTAAATACTATTAGAGGTTTACCTGAGGAGTCAATCATTTCCTCAGCCTGATCCTGATCAGCCTCCTGATCACCAGACGCCTGCAACAAATAACAATAGTGATAGGCACAGTAATATTAGTAATAATAGTATAAGTGATATTGTCTAGCATATTTTTTCTTGTTTTATTCATAAACTCACTTTATTTGATTTTTTTCCCCCTTTATATCTTTAGTCATTTTCCTTCTAAAGTAAATGATTAAATGAATTAAAGGGGTCTTTGGTTATGATTTCACTTTTTTAGCTTTAGTTAGTGTGTAATGTTGCTGTTTGATCATAAACAACATCTGCAAAGTTACGACGCTCAAAGTTCAATGCAAAGGGAGATATTTACTTTTACAGAAATCACTTTTTAAGGACTACAACAAATGGCTGGTAGGAACTACAATGAGCTTCTTCCCAGGTTAGACACATTCCAAACCCTAAAATTTACATAAACCCCGCCCCCGAGAACACACCACAAAGGGGGCGATGTTGGGCTGCTTTAGAGAAGAGGAAGAGTTGTTGTAGTCGAGTGTTGTTGATGCCGTCATTTTACGCCGGACTGCTTCACAAACGAGGGTCAATTCAACACAAAAGATGAACATGACGGCACATGCTAGTGGATGAGTTGAATCAACTCCACAGCAACTACATCAATTTATCCACTAACCATTCAGAAACGTCTAAAAGTTGTAACTTCTTCCTGAGTCTCTCCATCAGTGTCGACTCCGGTTTGAACAATGTAAGGCTGAACACTTTCCTCATTTTGACTGAGTGAGATTCTCCAGCTTTGTTGTTGTTGAGCTGTTAAAGCTCCGCCCTCTTCTGGAGCAGCAGCTCATTTGCATTTAAAGGGACACACACAAAAACGGCGTGTTTTTGCTCACACCCAAATAGGGGCAAATTTGACAAGCTATAATAAATGATCTGTGGGGGATTTTGAGCTGAAACTTCACACACACATTCTGGAGACACCAGAGACTGATATTACATCTTGTGAAAGAGCCAATATAGGATTTATCAATATTTGTAATGGAAAACAAAAACATCTCAGGTTATGACTGTAACAATGGTTCCCTGAAAAGGGAACAAGATGCTGCGTCAGAGGTTTTTGATACTATGGGAACTCCTCTGTGTGATTGCGTCTTGAAGCACATGTGAAATCAGTCCAATGGCGTGACGGAATGTCATAGGCAGGTGATGTTATGACTAGGAAGCTATAAAGAGCACCCAGACCAAACAATGTCAGCTTCTGATAGGCCGAAGCAAGTAGGTCACAGACACAGTGGAAGTATGGCAGGGCGATGCAGTGTCTTGTTCCCTTTTAAGGGAACCATGGTTACAGTCATAACCTGAGACGTTCCTTTTCGAGGGAACTTACTCTGCGTATGAAGTTTATGACACTATGGGAATGTTTATACCAACTCTGCTGTACTGACAAGTGCCTGTCTTGTGTGAAATCAAGTAAGCACAACTAAGACAACACCATCTGGGAACCCGGGTTGGAGCCCAGATTTAGGTTGTAAAACTTGACGAATGTGTGCGGAGAGGACCAGCTCGCCACATCAGATACCTCCTGAAGGAAGCCCCTGATAAAAAAGGCTTTAGAAGCCACCATACTCCTAGTTGAATAGGCCTGGACAGTTAAAGGTGAAGCCAGGCCAGTGGACCCATATGCAAGAGAGATAGCCTTGACTACCCAATCACTCATTCTCTGCTTCGATGCTGGGTACCCCTTCCTGGGTGACCCAAAACACACGAACAATTGATCAGTTTTACGCCACAGGGCAGCTCTGTGGACATATGCATCTAGTGCCCTGACTGGGCAAAGCAGATTCAATTTCTCCTGGTCCGACATCCGAAAGAGAGGAGGATATGATGTCTGCAACACACCACATTAGTGGGGAACTTGGGAACATAAATTGGTCTACGGTAAAGAAAGGCCTTCACCATGCCTGGTGCAAACTCCAAACGTGAAGGGGATACAGACAGGGCTTGTGTCTCGTATTCTCATGAGAGATGTAATAGCAAGAAGAAACTAGGCTCTCAAGGTCAGAAGCTTTTCTGGAACCTCCTCAATAGGCTCAAAGGGAATTGCCGATAGACCCTCCAAGACCACGGCCAAATCCCAGACTGGCACCCATGTGTGAGTTGCAGGCCTCAGCCTCAAAGCACTATGGAGGAAATGAGATACCAATAGGTCTATACCCAAAGACACAGCACCCAAAGGAGTGTGGGAAGCAGCTATGGCCACCACATAACCCTGCAGAGAACCGCTCTGGCAGGAACTCCATCACTGTACCAACCAGGCAGTGAACTGATGATTCCCACACCATGAAGTGAATACTCTCCGCTTCTTCCACATAACCAAGGTACAAAGGCATGGGGATGGAGGAGCCAGCAGCGATGAAGAACCAGGCAGAGGAGGTTAGAGGGTCGAGGACGAGGGTGGGATCCATTTCCAGGATGTCAAGCTCAACCATTACTCCCTCCGGGACAGACATGTCTATGTCAGACTCCACTTCTGGCTTAGGCTCTGGGACAAAATCAGCAGGCAGACTCTAGCCCCGGTATGGGACCGTCCACTGCTTGGATGTCTTCAGAGAGCATAGGCTCTGGCTTTGTGTTTGTGGCAGGCTTTGGCTTGGGCTCAAGTCCAGTGTCTGTGACGGGAAAGTGGGAAATTTCCGAGGTGTGGTCCTCGAGGGAACGATCATCCTGGGTGAGGAGGAGGAGGAGGCGAATGGCTAGGATATCCATATTACAATCTTCTCTAGGTCCTGTTTTCTGTCATGTCAGAGGATGGTGATGATGAAGGAAGGAGTAGGAGATGGATATAATTCCAGCCATTTTATTAACAAAAACCAAAAACAAAGAAGGCAATACAAATATAAACTCAAAACTCAGGAGTAGGAGACAGCTTACTTGCTCAGTAGCATAAAAACAATACAGGACACTGAACTGCAAACAGAGGAGGGTCTAAATACACAGAATAATGAGGGGCAAAACAAGGCACAGGTGGGGACTAATCAATCAACTAATGGGTAGCCATAGAAACAAACTAGAAATGCGAACAAAGGAAACGCAAACAAAAACAAGGGAGTGCAAACTACAAAGTCCATGAAAACAGAACTTTACTGAACATATGAAGATATTTTTTTCTTATTTTGAGAATAAACTCAATTCATTTTGATACATTTTTTTCTGAATAAAAATAATTTTGATATTTGTAATGAAAAACAAGCCAAAACTACTAAGAAAATCATTTTTCATTATTAAACAACTTATTTATTTCATTGTTCAGATGACTTATTCCAGAGAGGCATGTCATGCATATAAATATCACCCACCTTAAAGTTTCCACCGTCACCGTCTCTCTTGAATATGCTCATACTCCTGCACAAAACACAGTCTGTATGTTAGCAGGCATTTGTACTCAGTGTCCGAATGAATCTCTTCTCAGGGCATCAGAGACTGGTGTTACCTGCTCTTTCTCCTCTTGTTCCTCTTCTCCTCCTCTTTCTGGGCAGAGTTCAGACTTTCAGCATCTGCCAGGTTATCCACAGCAATGGCCAAGAAGACGTTCAGTAAGATGTCTGATCGGATGGGTTAAGAAACTAAAAGGAACACATAATGTTCTCTCTGAATAGATATACATAAAACCAAAGATATCCAATGGACCTCTGAACATAATGTGTAGTCCTGCGTTTCTGTGGCGTCAACACACCTCAGTGCTCGAGGAGTTCCTTCATTGTTCAACTAGCTAGTTAAAAACATGCAAGATTCTCCTCCAGCTCCACCGTGACAGTAGCTCGTCTGAAGGAGAAAACTGAACGTACAGTAGCAGTTCCAGAAGATGTCGGTCCCTGTTTATATTACATCGTTAACTACTGTGCATTTGAGTATTTTGATAAATGTCATTCTGAAACATTTACATTTGTGCTCATTTTTCTGACAGGGTAAGTACAATGTAACAACATGCAAGTAAAAGTTGGTCCAGGTGTCTGTAATGCAACATGTACTTGTGTTGCGTAAAGAAATGCGGTCTGACACTTATCAGAATGCAACAATGTGTGAAATCAAGATTCATACTCATGTTTTTTCGCCCCTTTATTATTATTTCATTGCCAGTATCTTTTAATATACACTACTGCTCAAAGCTTTGGAATTAATGTTTTTCAAAGTCTCTTCTGTTCACCAAAACTGCAATTATTAATCTAAAATACAGTAATATAAAAATAAAAAATATTAATTTTAAAATGCAATTTATTCCTGTGATCAAAGGTGAATTTTCAGCATCATTACTCCAGCCATTACTCCAGTCACATGATCCTTCAGAAATCATTCTGATATGATGATTAGGATCATGTGACACTGAAGAAATCTTATACAGTGAGGACTTGAGGTCATTTTGTCACAAATGTGCTGAACAGAAGGAAAGATACAGTTCCCACAGATGAAGAGGATGATGAAGTAGATGCACACGAGCATGCCTGAGGAAGAGGGGCCTCCATACGCCATGATCCCATCATACATCACTGTATTCCAGTCCTCACCTGTCAGGATCTGATGCAAAACACATAAGAAAAATGTACGTATTCATAAGTGGGTATTTGATAAAAGCAGTAGCTGGATGGATAAGCTCCATCTGAAACTATTCTTGAATAATTACACATGTTGCGTTCAAGTTCATGTTCATGCTGTAAGCTATCCAAACCTGATATCGCCCAACAAACTGTATGTATCCCATGGTGCTTCAAAGAACAGCACAGTTAATCGCAGGACATTTGACTCTATGATACTTGTACTTTGAACAAGCAGTGTGTGTAAATGTACATTAATGTTCAAAGTTAAAGTTTGTGGTTAGTAAGACTGATCAAATGTGACATTCACACACACACACACACACACACACCTGAAACACAGTCAGCAGGGCTTGAGGGAAGTTGTCAAAAGTGCTTCTTTTGGTAACAGTCTCGTCAAAGTTGAATTTGCCGCCGAAGAGCTGCATGCCGAGCAAACTGAAGATGATGATGAAGAGGAAGAGCAACAGCAGCAGGGATGCAATGGACTTCATAGAGTTCAACAGAGACGCCACCAGATTACTCAGAGACGCCCAGTGACTACAAACAGAGAGAGACGCAATACAAACTCAATACACACAACCACCACGATATTTTAGTTATTTGTCACATAAAACAAAACGTGTTACAACAATTACAAGAACTTTGTAGAGCACTAAACGACAAGCACAAACAAAAGCACTGTTTGCTCTCTGTTCTAGTTTGTTAGCTTACTTTTGTAAATGGTTCTGTGGTGACACAAATTCTGACAAAAATGCAATTTTATGCATCAACTATCCACATATTTTTATTTGAAACGTCCTATAATTTCACAATGACGTCAGAGAAACAAATAATGTCAGAGTCTGGTAGCAGTGTTGTTATCAGTATCATCATGCTATGATGACAGCTGATCACTGTGCCGTTTCTCACCGCGTGACTTTAAAGATCCTGAGCAGCCGGACGCAGCGGAACACGGAGATGCCGAGAGGAGACATGATCTCCAGCTCCACGAGGATCGTCTCCACGATGCCTCCGCACACTACGAAGCAGTCGAAGCGGTTGAAGAGCGACACAAAGTATGCCTGGAGCCCCAGACTGTACATTTTGATCAGCATCTCACATGTGAACAGCGCTAACAACACCTTATTCGCCACATCTGCAGACAAACACAAAACAACCAAGACAAGCGGTCAGTTCGGACAAAATTGTCATCGTTTTTGTCAGTAATCAAGCTTTACTCATTTTTGGTGTGGTCATCAATGCTTCTGTTTAATGCATATTTTATTAAATTCATGCTACACTTACACCTAACATTGATATTTTTCAAGAAAAAATAAATTTAAGTTAATGGAAAAAGTATTTTTACATTTATTCCAAAACAATAACTATAAAAGCACAGTATCAAATTTCATATTTCATATTTCATATTTATTTTGTTTGTAAATATTCAACTATATCAGTTATATATTAGTTTATACCATGGTCTGTCTGAATACTCAATTCTGATTGGCTGGGAGGTGTGCATTAAAGCCATTTAAAACCATATTAATGCGCTACTGTCATTGAAGCGCTTACACACACACACACACACACACACACACACACACACGAAGAAGACAGAATGCTAGCTCTGATGTGTGGTAGCTGATGAAAATAACTACCATTTTTATCCTTCCAGTCAAATATTGCGCTGCAAACATCAATAACAACTTTAATTTGTCAATGCTGGCAAATGACCGTGGTATAAGCAGGATAATCCATAGCTAGCTGTGCATTAAACCACTGAAATGATGGTCGCAGACAAGGAGATTCACTATAAATTTACTAAACTGATATATAACTGATATAGTTGAATATTTTCAATTACTCTTCCATTGACGCCATCATTTGTTCAGTCAAACTGATGCGTGGAACACGCACGTCAACAAGAGGTGGAATTTATCGCACAAACCAATCATAACCAATTACATCCAATCATAGCGCGATGGAGACATTGCCTCCTCTCACATGACTTTCCCCCATTCATTCTCAATTACCCCCCACTAAACCCACCGCACGCCGGGCTCTGATGCTTTTCTATGGTTTCCTATGAGAGCAAAGGGAGGCATGACTCCTGCTGTAACTTCACCTGCAGGTGTCGCTGTTGGGCAGTGTTCCTTTAGAAATACGAGTGACTTGCGCTCTTATTTAATGTCATAATTTGTAATATTTGTGTTGTTTTATATGTAATATGAATTATTTTCTCATCCTATTTTTTTTTAGGAGGCAGTGCCTCCCTTGCCTCCTCGGAGGAAACGCCCCTGGTTCAAACTCAATGGGCTCAGAGAGACGAAAAAAAAAGAAAAAAAGTTTAATGTCATATTTCATCATATTTGCATAGTTTTATTTTTGTACTATGGATTATCGCCCCCCCCCTCTCCTTTTTTTTGTTTTTTTTTTGTTTGAGGAGGCACCGCCTCCAGGGCGTAAAGTAAAATCAGTTTCAGTGAGTGTCTGCTGTGCGTTTCTCACCCTGGACCTCCGTGAGCCAGTCGGGCTGGTTATAATGCTCGGATGATATCGTGAGTGTATTCAGGAACACCAGCAGAATCACCAGCCAATAGAAGACGGTGGATTTCACCACAGCTCGGCACTTCCTGCGACAAAACCTGTTCCAGCAACGCCAGCGGCTGCAGAGACAGGATGTGATTGGACGGCACTGTGAGTGACACATACTGCACATGTTCATCTACACAGCTAATATATGTGAGCACATGTTTAGTGTGTCCATGCATGCATACGGTCAGATGACTGTTCAAAGCACATCAAGCGTTCATTTAATGAAAAGCAAAGCCCATGAATGTATTGATTTCAAACACAACATACACAGCAAGCATCGAAGCCGACACATGTCAACATTAAGAGCACATACACACCGAGGTGAAATGACATCAATAAGACAACAGCAAACACACATGCAAGACTGGAGCTGAATTCAGCTGTGAACACACAGAGCTACTGACCTGAATTTCGACTTTGTCAATTTCTGACTGGAAAAGTGAAAAAAATGGCATCATTGCGTGCCACACTACAAGCTGACGAAAAACGTCCAGCAAGTGGTTAACATTTCATTAAAGACACAAGAGCTGGGAGTTTGTGCACTGTAGATACAAAAGGGTGTGAAAAACTGTATGATCAGATATAAAGGTGCGTCGCTCACCAGACGCGCCCGCAGCAGAGGATCTTCTCACTCTCTTCCGGGTTCTCTGTGTTCACGGATTCAGACTCACTGATGGGGATACTTGCTGCAGAGACACAGGAAACACACACATGAGGACAAGACAGCCACTGTAATGCACAGGGAGTTACAGGCCATCTAACATCTAATGTTTACATAGAGACACAGCCTCTCTAAACCACACTCTAACGGTCTGTGAATTGGTTGCTACTTCACAAAGAGGCACAAAGCTGCTTCCCAAAACCTTCACCCTCTCTGTTCCTCTCTGGTGTAAGGAGCTAACAACCTCAATATTTACCACTAAAGTCAGAGGGAAATGATGAACACTGCTGTAGAAGTACCTAACCCTGGTTGTAAGCCTAAACTTGATATAACTGTAAACTTGTTTGTAATATTGATCAAGGAACATGTTGCACTGAACTCAATCTACTGAACGTTCAGTCTCTTCCAAATAACACTGTAAACTACACAGGGAACACTTTTTTTTGGTACATTAGAGGTTGAAATTAAAAACAGAGCTCTAAAAAAAAAGTGTTTTTTTGTAGCTAACTAATGAACTGTGAACACTGGATAACTTTCCTTAGGTAAATGTAATGTTAACTGACATATTGTTCTGTAACTGACATAAGTTATTGATGTCTTTCCGCAGTTGAAGCACTGATTGAGCGATTATATGAGACGTGATACATTTCAGTAAGTTGTACTGTATATTTCAACATTCCTTCTGATGTTCATTCACGCCTCATTGTGCTATAACTTGTAGTAAAGTGGAAGAAAATACTCCACTTAAACAATCTGTCACGTCACATATAAGAGCATCAAAACACCATTTAACGTTTTAATTCCATTATAAAATGGACAGAAGTAACAAAACAGAGCTCTTTGCGATTGGATGTTATTGTCACGTAGACTGCCCTAAATTCAACACAAGAGAGATTTTTCGCAGTTTGACACATTTTTCTCCCTCCTTTTGATTGACAGGATATATTCACTGATCACTGGCTGTTTTTAAACAATCAGCTGATGGCCGATTATAAAAATACTTGCGATTATTGGCAGCTTCTTTTAGCATCCCTAATTTAAAGTACACTTGTGTTATTTAGGAATTATTAGGGAGTAAACGTTTCTGTGCTATGGTATATTACTGATAAAGAACAAAGAACACCTGGACACAATTACAAGTGGAACCAGGAACAGAAAAAACAGGAAACAGTGAACAGAGACCAAACATCTGAAGGTAAGACATCAGGGCATGTCAGAATCCAATATTTGTACAGCAACCTGTTCATTGAAATGCCTTTAAGTTTTGAAGGTAGCACAGATGTATCCTCGTCCGCCTATGATATCCACAATCCTGTGAATGTGTGCGATTCGTTAAATTAGTTTCAAGATTCACACACTTTTTCCATCAAAATGAGTGAATGGTAGAGTATAGGTTGGAAATGTCATCTGCTAGTCAGGGGATAAAATCACATGAATGAATTATAGAGACAAGGCAATATTCACATATTCATTGGCTCATACATTACAGATCCCATACAGCCCTATTGATCTCCTCCTGGAACATTGTTCCAGTAGATTGTGGCCTATTTGACAAAAATCCCTAAATGGAATAAATCATTTTGATTCAATTTGAATAATCTTAATTTCAAAGAGTAACAATATTATTTGGTATCTCTTTATTGTAAGGTGACATAGTTACACGTAACATGTACTTACTATAGTGATATTTACTAATATAGTAAATTATGCATACTTGCAAGTAACTAACCCTAAACCAAACCCTAACCGTAACTCTACAGTAAGTACATGTAATTAATTAATATTATTCAGTACTTATTTGATTAAGTATAATGTAACTACGTCACCTTAAAATAAAGGTTAACCGATTATTTTTCTTACCCCACTGGCAGATCATTTTGCTTTTTTTTTTTTCCAGAAAACATGGTATAAATGTACAAGTTTGATGAAGCGTGCAAATATGCGAAGGGTGAAAAACAAGAAATGTAACTATATTTAATGTGAATAGACTATTACTTACAAATACAGTTAAACAACAAACATATGCACTTACAGGGTTATTTGTGCTTTGTCTCTTGCTACTATATTCAGTGCTCAAAGTGGGCAGTACTGGCACACAGAACTGGCACTTTCATATTTTAATTTTTTGGCGTACATTTGTTTTTTCTTGCGCATGGCACCTCTTACATGTTGCCCGAAACCGAAATGCAAATTCAGCCGAGAGGACGAATCGCCACTTCCCCCGGAAGTACCAGCACTTTTTTCCCACTTCAAGCACTGACTATATTCAATGAATTGTTGTTTTCATTGAATATGTTGTGAAGTATATGATATGCTGGTCACACTCAAACACACACACAGAGCAAAATTTACCCTGAGTCTCAGTGGACTGACTGAACCAGCTCGAGTTTCCCGTGCTCTTCTCGTGGGTGAGATCGCCCAGCATCACCCCTTCAGTTCACATGCATTCAAACAGAGAGCAGCTATGAGCGTCTACTGCACAAAAACACAGCAGCACTACAATACTACAACACTAGAGACAGACAGAGAGAGAGAGAAAAGAAGGAAATGAGAGAAACAGGACGGACACAGAAGGTGGATTTGCGGTTCTGACTCACTATAGAGCAACATAAAGCAAAGGCTAAAGAGAAAACTACAATCACACTCTTACTACAAAGCAGAGCTACATACACATTTGCTAATGCATGGTGCATAATAATGAGGTTTGCAAATAATTATTATTAATTATCAAAATTAACTACCATTTTGACATTTTGGATGGTAGATTTTCCATCAAGGAGTTTTTGAGTTTTTGATCTATCAGTAAAATGGAGTTCTTGCTTTTTACATTTACCAAGCTCTTTTTGGTGGATTTCCATTTATTTGTCTCTCATAACGTCAAAAACATTGCGGTTTCCTTTTAGAAGTGGAACTCAACACTGCATCTTGGATTGATGCTATGGTGAATGCCATCAGCGTGACCGGTGTCTGAAGCATGTGTGCCAAACACAACATTTTATTGGCCAACGACAGTGCGTATAAGACGGTGCCTGTAATACACATCATCAGCTCTTTTGTCTTCAGGAGCCACTCGTATGTATGCATGTGCAAGACAAACACTCTCAAGAAAGCTGGAACTTTATTCTTCTTCGATTCTCTCCCGAGGGATGTAATCTAGCATTTGCACAAGCGTGTCCGACTCTCGAGGGAGTTGTGAGAAGTTCACTGTGAGAAGCTCTACCCATGCTTGACTCTCTCTGAGGGATGAGAGTTGGGACCTCGCGGCTTGAGTTCCGCAGTCAGTGGTCAACAGGTGGAAAATGTCACACAGTTCACATATCTGGTAACATACAAATCTCAGATGGAAGGTGCACAGCTGATATCTTACACTTAATCAGTCTGGCTGCTTCAGCAATGAGGTCTTTTCAGACCCTTTGAAATCAGCAGAAGTTCCAGCTTAGTACAAAACTCTGGTTCTATTACACCTGCCTCCTGTGATCCTCCTGTACGGCTCCGAGACTTGAACTCTTCAGTTGCATGATGCCAAAAGACTACAGTCTTTCACATGGGCTGCCAGTGTCAAATCCTGCATATTCGCTGGTTCGACCTCATAACAAATGCAGCTGTCACCTTGCGGACCCGCCTGTCAACAATCACTGGCATAATCCCTTGTCATCGCACAGCTCTGTTCGGACATGTGGCCCCACTGGGAAGTCATTCTCCTGCCCCTGGTGCCCTAGCCTGTGCTGTTGCCCGCTGTACTGAAAGACGTGCTCCTAATGATTGAAGAAGACCACCTAGTCACCCACACCAAACATGGGTTCAGCAGATTGGTGATGGTTCCATTTCCTCCCTTCTACATGAATGGAACCTTGCCATTGGTTGCGGTCATTCAACTTGCATGTAGAGATGAGCAGCACTATGAGCCACCGCTGCTCAAGTGGCTTGATGATGATGCTAAGCAGTGCTTGATTGCTTATGTACGCCGGCACGTTTTTGGCAAAGACACTTCAATTTAGGTGGTAAGCTGGGCATATGAGGACATCTGGCTTCCTTCACATGCCCCCCAAGGTGAGAGTGGCATTGGTCAGTAGTAGCAGACGGAGGTTGTCTCTCCTGCTCCGCTCTGATACCTTTTTCCAAGGTTGAGCTATATTCTCCCCTATCTTAGGGTCTGAGTAGAACTGTGAATGGGTTGCTTAGTAAGGTTGCTTAGCAAGTTAAGGGTCGATGCAGGACAAACAGAGTTATTTTGGGAGGTAAAGATTCCCTCCCTCCCCTCATTCATTTAAGTCCCTTTCCACTACTGTTGGGTATTGAAGTAGGGATGTATGCTCCCCTTTAACATGGGTGCTTCCATGTTCAATACTATAGCGGGTCCTGGAAGAAGTGCCTTTATTCAAGTCAGGGTTGAGCTGCTCTCCCACAGTGTAATGTTTTTTTTTAAATCCAGGATAAGCTCCCCTGTGGCCTGCTTGGGGTTAGAGTATGGTGGATGAGAGCAAACTGCAGCCGGCCTTGTTCTTGTCTGGACATAACTTCCCTCTGTATGGCCCTGAGGGTTGGAGTTATGTAGGGTCGTATAGTTTCTCTCTACTTCATTTACCTCTCTCCCCAACTACTGTTGGGCCTTGAAGTAGGAATATAGCTCCCCTTTGGAAGGCTCTACTATGGCCCTGATTTGACAATGCAAACATGCAGAGGAAGTTCACCTGTGGGCATCCCTCCTGTTGTCTGTCAAATACTATCATGGTCTGGTGCTAAATGAAAAAAATGATGTGATAGCTATAGCAGGGCTTAGGGCAGGGTTGAGCTGCCTCCCTCAGTTACATTGGGTGTTCAAGTTGGACCTATGCTCCCCTTCAGTTCTTTGGGTTTTTTTAGAGCCCGGGAGATGAAAGTTATTGGGCAACTGCAAAATTATGTCCTGCTCTTGTTTGCCTTCTTTCATGAGTAAAGGATGGAGGCTCCACCTTGGAGGAGTGGCAATAAATGTTTAAAATGTTTTTATGTTTCTATTTATGTAGTTATTTATTTTAATTTATTTTAATCAATTGTAATAATTTATTATTTACATATTTATTTTAAATTAAATAAAATGTCATTTCTTTATTTGATGTATTTTAATCTAATGTAAATATTTAAAATTTTTATTTTTTATTTATTTTATATTTTTATTTTAATCAAATTTATTAATGTAGTTAGTTTAATCTTATTTTTTTTTATTTATTTTTTTTACACTACTTTTCTCTAAACTTTTCCAAGGAACCACTAGCACACATTAATTTCCTCTACAAATATTGGTATTAAATAAAAACAACACACCAGTCGACTGCTAGAATGAACACACATGCTGTACAGGTACCATGAGTCCTGTGTTCCTCCTGCTTTGTATGCAGCAAATTTGTGATAAAATTCAAATTTTATTCAAATTCAAACTTTTACTGTGCCCCACAATCCACTTACTGACTCATACTGCGTTTAGACTGAACTAAACCAGCATTACTCACACAAAACACAGCTGGTTTTGATGGATGGTGGATGCATAAACTGCTGCACAACGCTTAAATCTGACTAACATGGAATTGTTGTCAGCATTATTGATTTGATTCCAGTATGATCTTTGAATAGAACTGTTAATGTGCACAAACGACAGTGTTGGTTTAAGACAGATGAAAAGATGAGAAACAAATGAGTCTTGCATTTCACGTACGGTTGCGTTTGGCCTCCTGATCTCCCCCTTCATCATTATCAGGGTCGATATCCTCAGCTTGCGTGATCCAATCCAGATATCCCTTCAGATCCTCTTCAAGCTGCTGCTTCTCACGCAGTTTCTGGAAATCTCCGCGCGCCTTGGCCTTCTCGCGCTCCTTAGAGAACTCTCTATGGCGGACACACACAGACACATTCACACACGCGATACTGCCCAGCAGAGCTCATGTACACAGATATAGACCGTGGAAACGAATGCCATTTTTAAAGGTGTGTCTATAAAAAATGGGAAGTACAGAAACTGAACGAGGACAGTATTTTATAAAATAACTCACCCACTGAGAACTCCCAGTACGAGATTGAGGACAAAGAAGGAGCCGAAAATGACCAGACTGACAAAATAGACCCAAGGCAACTCAAAGCCCATGGCATCATTCATCTGAAACACACAACACCTCTCACGTCAACTTTTGTAACTTTAATAATGATTCATCTTTATTTAATTTATACAGTGAAGATAATATGCAGTGTTATTTACATTTGATTACTTTATTCAATTTCTGTACTACTGTTAGATACCTGAAAAACACTCTTTGTTTTATCTGTATCTATGCTCTACTGTTCTTATTTGTGCCGCTGATTGACGTTTCATTATTTGTTCTTATTTTCTTTATTTTTATTTGACAGTAGTCCTTTTTCCCTGAACATAGAACATACCGAAACCGTGACCTTAAAACCGTGATAAAAACCGAACCGTGAGCAATGGGAACCGTTACACCTCTAGTAAATAACAGAGTTTAATATGTGAGGGCATGATGGGATTTTGGCGACTCTAGATAGCCACTCAGTCTTTTGCTTCCCTCGATAGTTAATCACAGGCACACTATATTTGAAAAATAATAAAAATCATGGTCACAAAAAAAATCTAGTTCTGTTGTACTTTCAAAAAATAAAAAATGAGTACTTTAACAATTAGGTTATCTGTAGATTTAATCAAGTCCTTGATTTGTGTTCTTTCTCCACCTCTGATAAACACAGGCTGTGGTCTCAGTCTTCCTCTGTCCCTTCAGTCTTAGAGGGTCAATCTCATTAGCATCAGTTGAGCTCTCTGTGTGTGTCATGGAAAAGCTCTCCGAGCGGAAGTGTAAGAGTAAGAGTGGCGTCAGTGACGGTCTCACCCAGTACAGCACATCAGTCCAGCCCTCCATGGTGATACACTGGAACACCGTCAGCATGGCAAACAGGAAGTTGTCAAAGTTTGTGATGCCGTTGTTGGGCCCGTGCCAGCCGTCCCTACACACGGTGCCGTTGAGAGGGCAGTGACGCCCGTGACCTGAAAGAGAGCAGGGAGCAGGATCCTCTTCTGCTAATGTACCTGTGTGGAGAGAAAGAGATACACTGCAAAAAATGATTTACTTCCTCAGTGTTTCTGTCTTGTTTCCATTACAAACATTCTTAAATCAAGATGCTTGACAAGCAAAATGACTGAAGATTTTAAGTCTTATTAAAAATTTTTAAATGTATCCAAATTAAGTCAGTATATGTTTAAACTTTAAGTTCAAAAATACTATTTTTTGCAGTGTAGGTGGCTCATTCTCAGGAAAAGGTGGCTTTTTTACTGTGTGTATAAACATATTAGTCAGGATATTTTTAAGATACATTTTTGATACATTATGATTTGTGTAATCCTAGAGAAGTTTTAGAAAGAGAAGTTTCATTGTTTGTAAATAATGCAATGAATGTGAGAACACACTGACGCGTGCCGTTTAGATAGCAGGTCGCGTGCATCTTCCCGATGAACAGCTCCAGACCGATGATGGCGTAGATGATGATGACGAAGAGTACGAGCAGAGCGATGTGAAGCAGAGGAACCATGGCTTTAATAATGGAATTCAGCACCACCTGTAAGCCTGCACACACACACACACACACACACACACACACACCAAGTGATATTAATTGTGCACTGGTTGTGTACTTCAAATCTTCTAATCTAGTATATTCTTTATTTGCAGATAATATAATATTAACAAAATAAAAGGCCACTTAAGTGCACTTAAAGAGTGTTCACTTTCATGCTTAAGAACACTTTTAAAAAGAGCACTTTGTAAATAATGTCAAATTAAAGGTTTCACTTTAAAGTACATTTTAATAAACTTTTGTCACGTTCAAAAGAAGTACACTTGTACTAAAGCACATGTAAAGCACTTGATTATAATTTTAAGTGTAGTGTATTTGATATTACATTTATATTTTAAATGTACTAAATTGCAGCTTCATTATTACAAATGTGTAAACAAGTATATTTAACTACATGACACAATTTTCGATAGAAAAGGCATTAAAGTACATTTTAGTTTATTGTTAATGTTTGTCAGTACATTCAGCAGTACACTTAACCCTATTTCAATAATAATATTTACATATAAAGATAGAAGTCCTACTTAAGTTCAGATAATTGCATTTAATATAATTTTAATTTTTCAATTTAATTGTAACATGTAATTAAGAGTCCAAAACATTATATTTAGCTCGCAAGTATATTCTTTTAAAACATATTATTTTTAAAAGTGTGCTAAAGTGTACATCTTTTCCACAAGGGACACAAGAGCAGCTGAGTGTGTTATTATCAGCGTGTTATTAGTCAGGGAATGCTGGGTAAAGATGCGGACGCACTTGGCACTCCTGAGACCAGACGGAGGGGCCGCAGGACTCTGAACGCTCGTAAAGCCTTGACATCGAAGCCGCCCGGCTTTCCGCCTGTCTGCCCGCTGACATCTCGATCTTTGGTTATCAGCTCCAGCACAACACTGAAGAGACTACACACACACACACACACACACACACACACACACACACACACACACACACACACACACACACACACACACACACATCAATGATTAAAACAGAATGCAAGGTTGATCTGCACTGAAAATAAATAAATAAATTGGTGTAGGAACAATTTTCACTCATAAATTGCTAGTTAATTTCACAAATAATTACAAAGAAATGGCAAGTAACACACTGAATTAAATTTACAGTGTGTTTAGTATTGCAGATGATGTCAGTGCTAGTTTTTCATCATGCAAAAACAGAAAGAACAAGCTTTTGTATCAGGTTGTTATATTAAAAGACTAAATATAATAAAATTACAAGGGGACAATCAACCCAAGTGTCAAGTCGCCGGACAGTCGACGATAAAAAAGGAAATATGTGTAACAGATGCTTTCTACAGATGCAAATAATGTTTGTGTGTGTGTATTTATTTGTGTTGCATACATGTATCCAGCTAGAGGGGACGTTCTCAGAATGTTCTATCTGGTGTTTAATAAATCGTTAATAAAACATTTTTAAATGCTGCTACTTGTTAGTTTAGCAAAATGATCAAATGGATGTTCCCTTAAAACCAAGTTCACATAACCTTAATAAAACCTTTTTAAAAAAAACTGGATGCTTTGAACTTTCAGAACAGAGAGATGTTTTGCTGTTGGATGATCATTCCAAAGTTTAGTTGATCTAACGCATGTATTTTGTTGGAGATTACTGGATAGTTTTGGGAATGAAACAAACAAAATTCACTAGCCTTTCTGAATACCAAGTATCTGAATTACATGTACCATAACACTTTTTACCACAAGATGTGAATTTGCCAAAAGAGGAGGTTTGGATGTCACAGAGAGGTCGGTAAATTTATCAGACAAAATGGCAGATAAAAACGATTTGATTGGCTATTTGGGCGGTCAGTCATTTATTTGTCGTAAGGTCAGTTTGCAGAACTGTTGTGATGTGCTGCATATATTTTTCCTAAACCTTAATGAACAGGCATATATAGATTTCAAAACTAAAAAATGGTGATGACAAACATTAATTTTAATGTAAAAAAAAATTCTGACTAACAGCAGATGGTAAATAGTAAAACAATGCAAAGAATTTATTCACTCCACAATGCATGCTGGGTGCGCCACCACTTTATCTGAAAATCAATATTTTATTTTAGTTGGATGAACTTATTTCTAATTATTACTCAGCTTCACATATTGAGTGACATGAACACAAATACTAAGACTGGTTTTATTTAAAGTCCGCGTGAACTGGAAGTTGCAAAGACTTTTCTCCAGTGTTGTGACGTATTTCCGAGTGAAACGGAATATTGAATAGAGGGCAGAGTTTTACTTTAGCGCTCTCCATTTCTCGCTCATAGCAGACGAGCGTTCGGAGGGGAGTGGTTTACGCGTTTTCAACCCAAGCCGTCATCAGAGAAGGAACGCCATTCCATACCGGAAGCAACTTTTCAGATTTTGATTAAAGATTAATGCGACAAACTATTTTTTTTCTGTGTTTTATCTTGCACAGATTAATTGTTTACCACAAGACTAGTGATATGCACTAGTAAAGTTAATATTAATACATTTTGATTTCATGTGTATTTTAACATTCTGAGGCAAAACACTTCAAATATGTGTGTTAGTTAAAATAATACAATGAAAACTAGTACTATTTACTTGACAGTACCTCAAATTGAAATTAGGAAAATAACATGCAGACTGGGGTCTCAATTTTTGAGAAGAGAGATAAAGGTTCTTCATGGGCATCTATACTTCCATGATCCACCTTTAACATCCATGTAACCTTTCTATTCTACTAAAGGTTTTTATAGTGGAAAACGGTTCTGCAGATTATTAAAATATTCTTCACAGAAATAATTGTTCTTATATAACTGATCACTGAAAGGTTCTTTATATATGACATGACTGCAAAAAACACTCTATTATTAGGAGTGGAAGTGTTCTTAATCGTGTGCAAACAGATATAGAGATACAGACAGAAGAGCATCTGTTGATGAACCAAATCAAAGGTCCGTTAAACACGTACAGAAAACTATATGCATTTACACTCGTCCAGTTTCGTGTCTCGAACCACCTCCGGAAACGCTTTGAGAGATCTGATTTCAGTGTCAGGTCAGGAGGGTTTTCTCTTTTTCTCATTCATGGATCTGTATGAAATGACACTCATCTGGCACCATGGCTTATGGACGTCACAGATGAGATTCAGCATGAGGATCCAACATCTACCATGACCTCTGACTTCATGCACTGGATTCCCTCGCACTTAATCACATTAAATCAGGTCATAGATCAGCACTTGATCAGGTTGTAAGCCCTTGAGAACAGTTGCCAGCTTTGTGACAAAATCCTTGGCATATTTACTAAAATCCTTTCAACAATTACTAGCCGACATGAGCTTCTTCAAACAGAGCTGTTCAATCACGATGTGGCACTTATTCTTTTAAAATATATGATTACAGTAACAAGTACACTTTTAAAAGTGAGTGCACTTCTTTTTTACAAATGTAGCCCTGAGAAGGAATCACGAGTGTGAAAGGGCATGTGACTGCGACTGTTCACTCACCCGACAATGACGATGACAAAATCCAACATATTCCACCCGTTTCTCACATAGGAGTTCTGGTGCATCACCAGTCCGTAAGCGATGATCTTGAGGAAGGTTTCAATCGTGAAAATGATCAGGAAGGCATATTCTACCGTTTCCTGTGAAACACAATGATAGAACAGAGAGATTTTAGTTTTCAGTGATAAAATCAGGAAGTATTCGGCCAGAGATGAGTGTATCAAAGTAATGTGGTTAGTTAATGTCATGTATTTAGTGTTAGGCAGAGATTACAATTTGTGAACTGCTCTCATGTTCGAGTCCCTATTTCTCCATACAATACAGGCAAAAAAAATCAGACCAGATTTTATGCCATTTAATCAAAAGTCTGCAAGAGAACAGACAGTGACAGCTGGCCAGAGCTATAGCCCTGAAACAAGAGCTGCATTTCAGAGTGTAATCACACATGAGTTTGTTCAATGCTACAGTTACGAGTGAACTGGAGAAATCTGACGGTTATAATAAACACACCGGGTCACGTGTGGACTATTGATGTGAATGTTGTCTTTGACCACGTCTCAAGCTGCAGCTGACCGGATGACAATGGCTAAGCCACGGCACTAAGAATAGCTACAATACACTAATAATCCCATTTGAACAATGAAATCTCATTGCTGAACACAGCAGGCTGTGCATGTCTATGTGCAAAACAAATCAGTCATAGATTTTCACATGAATCACAGCAATATAAGCCACTTTTCCAAACCTAAAAGTTGACAAATTATTAATTCATTTTTCATCACCTGTCGACGTCCTTTGTCTGAAAGCACTTAAGCTTGTCAAATACTTCAGGCACATTCATTGCTGTGGCCTCAGCCCAATGGCCTCAGTGACGCAGTATCCGGTCGAGTTGACGGCAGCGTTAGACTAATGAGTCTAGAGGTTGTTTATGTGCAGGTGATGATGCTGTAGTTTGTTTATAAAAGGTCATTTACTCTTTGCAGTTGATCATGCTGAGTGATTTTTGTCTCAAAACACACCTGGACCAAAGTAAACTGATCCCAGAGCTTGTTTTGGGAGTTCTGAAGCTCAGTTTGATGTGGTTAGAGAGCAATGTCATTGGCAAATGCAATTATAGTTTTAAATAGCTAGTTATGGTGCAACAAATTCTTATTAAGTTGGCTTGAAAAAGCCAACTTACTGTTATGCTATTTTCTTCTGGGACTAAAATTTCCAGCTCTAACTCCTCCTAGAGCTTTAACTCTACATACTCCAAACTCGGGTCAGATCTTCAGACTGTTCTGACTTAGTGTGCTTTATCTTTTCTAACTGATCCGACTTACGGGTTTCCTAAAAATGACTATTAAAGCTAGGAAAAATCCCATTGACTTTCATTGACGGAATGTTCAAATGAGCCAAGACTTTCAAATTCCAACAGTCAAAATTCAAATTTAAACTACGGAAGCCCATTAGACTCAAACTCAATTAGACTCAAGTGCAATTCTATGTACTGTTCCTAATCCATTGAAACTCATTGAAACTCATAAACCCATCTATCTATCTATATCTAATATGATCTATCTCATAGCAACCACCCAAAACAACTTAGCAACTGCATAGCAACACCTTAGCAACCCCTCAGAATACCATAGCAACACCCTAGAAACCACCCCGAGTACCCTAGCAACTGCACAGCAACACCTTAGCAACCACCCAGAGTTCCTATCTATCAAAACTACTAAACTAATTTCAAACTTTTAAAACTACTTCAAACTTTCTAGCTAGGCTTTTTCAAGCCAACTTAAAGTTTGTCTTCAAACTTTTTAATCTAGTTTGTTTTGTTTTGTTCTTATTTGTTGTTATAGTGTGTCATAACTATGGACGCTTGTTTCTGCTATGGAATAAAGAATACAATTGTGAGTTATAGGCCCTGTTTCCTCCTGGTATTAAGATGCATTTTGGTCGATCGGATCACAAGTGGACAACACTAAATACAGGTGTAAACGGGGTCTAAAATGTTTTGAGCTTGTCTACTTTTGACCACTTCCAGAGGTAGTCGATTGCTTTCGTAGTGTAGACGCTCATGTGATCGAATGTGTTCGAACAGCCACAAAAGACCATCTACTCTCCATCTACTGACCTAATGCGTAAACATTATGGGAAGCACTCTCACCAGATGGGATTTAAACTTTGTTGAGGACCCAAGTTTGGTTTGAAGATGAAAAACATACCAAGCACAATGTTCTCCACCATTCCTGATTTCTAACACACACTCACAGCGTTAGGCCGGTCTTGCGGCTATCAGACAAAAGCTGATACTCTCCGTATGGCTCTTTCATATGTAAATTACACAAGCTTTTTTTGTCCAGTAGATCAAAAGATCGGAAAAACCCATCAATTTAACCACCCATAGACGCTCTCCTTGAAGAAATCCGAACAGAAGTGGGTGAAAGAGGATAAAAGTGATGGATTAAAACATGGGTGTAAACGGGAATGCGTCTCCCTCGTCCACTTGTGATCCGATCGACCAAAACGCATCTTAATACCAGGGCCTTAAAGTCAGAATTGTGAGATAAAAGTTTGCAACTACCTTTATTATTTTTTATTCTGTGGCAGAAACAAGCTTCCATACATAACAGATGGACAGCACTAGGACATTTCACTGTTTGCATCATTCAGCTGTTTGTTCTAGACAGATCGTCAGTCTGTGAATTAGATTTTACACTGACTCTTTCTGCAGAGTCATTGAATCATTCATTCAGCCAATTTGTTAAAAAACTCAGATCCCTTCAGGGATTAAACTTAGAGTAGGCCATTTTCGGAGAGGCTTTGAAAGCATGAGATCCCACCCTCCCTTCAGAGCGTCTCCAAAGCCACGCCTCCTCCAAAACACATGAACGCACACAGCCAGAGTCTGCAAAGTATCACTAGATAAGAGACGACATTAAATTTCCACATGTCCCAAGCACATAACATTACAATAATAATGAACGTAAACAACTAATAGATCTCTGGCTGCTGCAGATTCATTTCGGTGTTGATAGTGTTGAAAGTCTGAGGACACATCACGAGGTGCCATCTCGTAATTATAGCGGTCACATGGTGTGAACGCAGCATAAGCTGACTGTTTTGACTGTTTCAGGAGGAACTGCAAAAGATGACTGCTGTTTGTTTGTGGAGCTCAGTGACTGACGTCTGTCTACAACTCTGCATACGTAAGCAGGTGTGCGGAGGTGTGGAAATACACATGTTGACAGCCAGGTAAGACTTCGTATCGAACTGAATGCAAACATTTTTTGGTCCTGAGACTTCTACAGAAGATATATGTACATGTTTTGTGATTATGTGATTGCTATCAGGATGTGAAGAGTTTCAACTAGTATAACAAAAAGTGTTTATAAACCTTTAAATAAGTGACTGTCTTTAATAAATCATCAAATCATTCATTCAACCAATTTGTTCAAAAACCCTGATTAATTCAGGAACTGAATAAGTGACTGTCTTCAACCATGTCCCAAATGGCACCCTGCTATCTTCCTCTGAGTTCAATCATCACGGCCACTGTATGTCTGCAGCACTTTGATTTGGGACAGGGCCTTTATGAATGAATAATTGAATCGTTCACTCAACCAATTCTGATTCATTCAGGAAATAACAAGTGACTCTGTTCCACTTCACTGTTAACATGCAACTGCTAATGTAAGAAATGAAGTTCATCTGAGTCCAAGAGATGGAGGGAAATTAGAGAAGGAAGGACATAAAAATATAAAACCTGTGTTTATGAGTAACTGAATCATGTACTCAACCGACTTCAGCAACACTGATTATTCCACTTTTCCACTATCATGTAAACAGATGAAATAACTGGCAATATTGTGTCTAAAATGAAAGTTACTCAATATTAATGTCTAGTTTATTGTACTGTTATATAAAGACGATATTACACTCAGTACCAGCCTTCTTTGGTAAGATACTGTGTTCAGACAAGAAGGTTTCAATTTCTCAGCACACTTCTACAAAATGCAACAATGGTGTCTGTCCAGACACTTTTATTTAACAAGTTCTCACAAATGGATGCTGAAGTTCAATACTCATGCAACAAAAATAACAAATGTGCTATTATATATGGGTATTGTATACATACAAATACACAAATTTTATTTCTTTAATTAAATGTTAATGCAATTGAGTCATCAGTATTTATTCTCTGCTATAATATACAGTCCAGTCCAAAAGTTTGGAACCACTAAGATTTTTAATGTTTTTAAAAGAAGTTTGGTCTGCTCACCAAGGCTACATTTATTTAATTAAAAATACAGTAAAAACAGTAATATTGTGAAATATTATTACAATTTAAAATAACTGTTTTCTATTTGAATATATTTGACAAAGTAATTTATTCCCGTGATCAAAGCTGAATTTTCAGCATCATTACTCCAGTCTTCAGTGTCACATGATCCTTCAGAAATCATTCTGATATGCTGATCTGCTGCTCAAGAAACATTTAATGTGTACAATTGTACAAAATATTTTTTTTCAGGATTATTTGATGAATAGAAAGTTCAAAAGAACAGTGTTTATCTGAAATCTAATCTTTTGTAACATTATAAATGTCTTTACTGTCACTTTTGATTGATTTAATGCATCCTTGCTGAATAAAAGTATTCATTTCTTTAATTTCTTTTCAAAAAAATAAAAATAAAAATTCTTACTGACCCCAAACTTTTGAACGGTAGTGTATAATGCTACAGAAGCTTTGTATTTCAGATAAATGCTCAACTTTCTATTCATCAAGGAATCCTGAAAAAAAAGTACACAACTGTTTTCAACATTGATAATAATCATAAATGTTTCTTGAGCAGCAGATCATCATATCTGAATGATTTCTGAAGGATCATGTGACACTGAAGACTGGAGTAATGATGCTGAAAAATCAGCTTTGCATCACAGGAATAAATTACTTTGTCAAATATATTCAAATAGAAAACAGTTATTTTAAATTGTAATAATATTTCACAATATTACTGTTTTTACTGTATTTTTAATTAAATAAATGTAGCCTTGGTGAGCAGATGAAACTTCTTTTAAAAACATTAAAAATCTTAAACTTTTGGACTATACTGTGTTAATTCGCTTTTAATTTCGCATATGTCTCAAATGATCTCCTCTTTACCTCGACATAAACCAAACTCAAGCGTTTCTTCACAGTCACTGATAACACGCCTGTGGCTCCATCAGCATGATGCTGTGAGGTGTTTTAAGCACTTGTTTTATGGTGTCATGAATAATTATGAAACAGTGTCCTCTCAAGGCTGCACAGTCTCATTGATGTAACAATATTGACTTCAAACGTGGAAGCAGAAATCAGTCAGAAAATAAATAAATAAATCACTAAATAATCTACTACACTCTTCAATATAAAAGTTCCAAAACGTTTTTGCAAAAATGCCATAGAAGAACTATTTTTGGTTCCTCAAAGAACCTTTCACAATCATCAGTTTTTAAAAGAACCAGTTTTTCTTAGTGTGAAGAACATTTTAAAAAAAATTTTTTTCACTATAAAGAACCTTTTTTGCAATAGAAAGATTTCATGAATGTTAACGGAACCATCAATGCCGATAAAGAAGCTTTATTTTTAAGAGTGAATATAATTTATGATTCTCTTCCACCAAGTGCAGAGCATAGCCTATATATTTTGTCAAACATTAAGAGTGTTCAAGTTAAAAAATAACCTTAAAAATTGAACTATACATTTGCTATTTGTCCAATTTAAAAGTGACATTCAAAGAAACTTAATCTGTTCAAACAGAATGATCTGAACAACTGATTCTCATTCTTGCATCATATAACACTGATTTTATTCCCTCCATCCATCGTCTTTTTCTTGTGAACGTACGCTTACAAACATGCACGGGAAAGCATTGGCAGCTGCCGCAACTTTACTACGGAAGTGTTTGCTTCATATTTAGTCACATATGAACTGGCACTCTTTGAAGCTTTACTACACAATGGAGTGATAAAGTGCCACTGAATTCACGCAGGCCAATGTTCATCATTCTGCTGAGGAAAATCAGGTTTGGAATGACATGAGGGTGAGTAAATGACAACAGTGAAATAAGAATGTATTTAATTGAACAGCTGGTCGACTGAAATAAGAGCCGTAGTGTGAGAAAGAGAGTGAGTGAAGATATAATCCTCCTATGATCCTCTTTCCCCGCCCCTGGTTTACAGCCGGACTCGTGTGTTTATTTCTACACAGCTTGTTGCGTTCGCTCCCGTCGGCCTCGTCATGAAGGAACAGACGCATGAAGCGCTCCTACTACAGTTCAGCAGTGTTCCCTGTTTAAGGGCTTTCCCACAGGCGTGTGTGCAATTGAGAATATAGGTTTGTAGGCTGGAAATGATCGATGAACATGCATGAGTGAGTGTAATGGAAATGCAGAGAGAAAGAAAGGTTAAACACTGGTGTCACTGACTCGGCTGAAGCTAATCTTACTGGACAAGCCCAACGCTGCTCAAGCCCTGGAGCTCAAACAGCAAAACTCGCTCTGCGTGTGGAAGAAAAACACTACATGTGTCTGCATGAAGCCCAGGAAATCAGACAAACAAAGCAGTTCACAATCAATGAAAACCGGCCATTTATGCCAAAAGATTACTTATGATGATGGGTTATGATGTTGCCGTTTATATTGTAATATGTTGTAGATGGTTGTGCATACTGTATGTCCCTCAACTTTTTAAATGAGCAGCAGGTGTAGTGAAAAAATCAGATCTCCATTAGGACCCCAAGTGATCCGATTGGTTCAGATAGATTTTAATAGGTACTCTCTTTAGCGCCTGATTACAGTTCCGTTATAATGACTGTATTAGTTAGCTTATAGCATACAGACACCGAAGCATTTGCACTTTTGCTACACATACTCACAATCATCTTTAATGTAATTATGTTAAATTAAATGTTAAATGTCCAAATATTTCAGTCATAAATAAAACAAATTAAGTTCAATTATTAACTTAATAGGCTATTATTATTATTATTATGTAATAATTAATAGTTAGCTAATCAAGAGTAAGAAATTATGTTCAGTTGGTTTTATTATGCACTATTTTGTTGCTTTTTTACACACTATATATGTATATTTTAAATTAATATCATTTGTATATGCTTAGGATAATCATTGACTGACAGTTTGTGGAGACCCGATTTCGAGGGAGGACCTGATTTGTCATGACACACCTGCAATACTAAAGCATAGACATTTCAAAATAAGAGTCCTGGAATATTTGGGCTTGTTTATAGTTAAAAGTCCTGCATTATGCAGATTTTTTTTTTCTAGTTATTAAAGGGTTCGTTCACCCAAAAATGAAAATAATATCATTAATTACTCTCCCTCATGTCGTTCCACACCCGTAAGACCTTCATTAATCTTCAGAACACAAATTAAGATATTTTTGATGAAATCGTCCATAGCCAGCAATGACATTTCCTCTCTCAAGATCCATTAATGTACTAAAAACATATTTAAATCAGTTCATGTGAGTACAGTGGTTCAATATTAATATTATAAAGTGACAAGAATACTTTTTTGTGCCAAAAAAAACAAAATAACAACTTTTCAACAATATCTAGGGATGGGCGATTTCAAAACACTGCTTCAGAGCTTTACGAATCGAATCAGGGATTCAGATCTCCTAAACTAAACTGGTGAAATCACGTGACTTTGGTGCTCCGATTCACTGATTCGATTTGTAAAGCTCTGAAGCAGTGTTTTGAAATTGCACATCCCTAGATATTGTTGAAATATCATTATTTTGCTTTCTCGTGGCTTTATAATATTAATATTGAATCAATGTACTCACATGAACTGATTTAAATATGTTTTTAGTACATTAATGGATCTTGAGAGAGGAAATGTCATTGATGGCTACGTAGGCCTCACGGAGCCATCGGATTTCATCAAAAATATCTTAATTTGTGTTCTGAAGATGAACGAAGGTCTTACAGGTGTGGAACGACATGACGTTATTTTCATTTTTGCAACTAACTAACCCTTTTAATGGTATTTTGGTTACAAAATAAACTGTATTTGACATTTAATTCAATGTTTAAAATAAGACATAATTCCATAATTATTAAATAAATACAGTTTGAAGCAGAAACATGTAAAAACCTATAGTGTATTTGAATAAATTAATTAATGTTGCTTGTAATTATCTCCTTGTATCACTTTATTAAGGAAAAAAAACTCTAAATGTTTTAATTAGAAGCACATGAGCATGAAGCCAGTGCGTGTCTCGATCTGTGCTGTGAATAAGAGACATAATGACGTAAAAACTGCTGCACGCACAAGCTTCAGTGCAAAACTACTGGTTCCAAAAGTATTTCTTCCATTCATTTCTCCCATAAGGAGAGCATTTCTTCCATGAACCGAACCAACCAGCTATGCATGATAACATTACAAACTTTGAAGCAAAAAAGTATTCGAAAATCGGACAAAAAGACAAAAAAAAGAGCTGCAATCCCATAAAAGCAACAAGAGAAATTTGATCGATTCAGAGTTGTTGATCATATCTATAGAAATAATCTATTTTGAGTTTATTGCAAGTTTCTATACAAATAGTTAAGTATTTTGAGAATATATGTAGAGCAACTGGATTACAGAGAATGCTGGAGTGGGCGGAGTTAAAGAGCTTGTTTGCTGCAACTGTGATTGGTGGAATTTTCTGTACAGCATCATGGGTAATGTAGTTTTACTGACTGTTGCGCTCTACTCCAGCCGGTTTTTCTTTAAGTTTTCTGTTCATGAATGATCACCTTCATAAGCTTTGGTGAAAGATTTGATTCCCTTTGGTTTAAATATATAGAAAAATACAAAAACTCAGAAAGGCCAAACACTATATATGATTTCAGCACAACGGACAGCTCCAGAAAACTGTAGATCAGTTTTTATAGATGATTTAGTTTGATGTGAGAGATCTGAATTCATATTGAGATTTCAGACTTTGGTATCTTGGCTGATCTGATCAGAGTTTGACAGAAGAAGCTGAAAACAGAAACTCTAGAGGAGACACATGGTGTTTTTCTAAAGAGGAAGATCTGAGGAGCAGAGGACTCCAGCAAAAGTCTCCTGTTAATCTCATTTCTGACTGTTTAGGACATATAAAATGTGGTAAATCCTCTGGTCTAGGAGATACAATTGAGATACGAAAGAAAGCCTTTCATTTCCACTCCATCACCACAGCGGTGAAACAGCAGAAACTCGTATATATCTCTACACACAGACAAGCACCTTCTGAGTGTCTGCAAATTCACCGTTGTGCTTGTGTAATTCCACTCTAATTCAATTAGCAGAAACTAATCCCACGACACAGCCAATGAGAAGTCAGAAGAGACGTCACGGTACTCACCAAATCATGATTAGTTGAGTTGGAATCGTCTTCAGGAAAGGGGATGTAAACAGCTAAGGCCACACAGTTGGCAAAAATTGACAGCAGTATAAAGATATCAAAAGGTCTGGAGGAAACATGTTTAAGGAGAAACATCATCACACAATCACCCAATCAAACTCCATTATGAAGTCAAATTGTTTGTATCTGAATCTCACAGCAGGATTCGGTCGTGTCAGTCATAATTTGAGTCTATTGCATGTCATTTCTGTGTGACTAGTGATCATTTCCCAACACTCCCACCAACTAACACTGGTCAGCCCAACAGCGTTGAAGGGCAGCGCGGGAACTTAACCTCATGAACTGCCCTTTCTCGAGGCCATAGGCGAAGAAGAGTCATGCGATGGTCATTTTTGACCGTTTATGATCACGTGACCCGAGATGACGAGTTCTCGCAGTTTTCCTAATAAAGACAGAAGGTGGTAGAGCTGGAGTTCAGCTAGGGTATAATTACAGGAATTCTACTTGATGTGTAATTAAAATAAGTTTCAGAGGCAACAAAGGTGTTTCAATACATTATGAAAATGTGACTAAAAACAAAGCAGAGCTGACAAATTTTAGAAATGTTAGAGCTATAAATATATAGACAGACCTATATAACAAGGGCAATATTATATATATAGATATATATATAGATAGATAGTAGACAACATTTGAAGTGGATCAAAAAAGTTCATCAAGGTTATCCTAAGAAGAAGGTTTTAGGACAACTTTGATGAAAGGTTTTGATCCATTTAAAATGTTGACTACTGTATATATATATATATATATATATATATACAGGGCTTAACATTAACTTTTTTGCTTACCAGCCACTGTGGCTATCTATCTACTCAATATTTTCACTGACCACAATTCTGACATTGATATCATGGGGAAAAACTGCCATATAGATATTTATAATATTATCTCATAATTTGTCAGCAGGTTTATTAGGCTGCTGTCACTTTAAGATGCATTATACTGTTACACATGCGTTTTCTTTCTCATCTGTTTACATTCACTTAAAACATACTGACTGTGTTCACGTGAATACTCACCAAGGCTGACATTTTGACATTATTTTGTGTGAATTTGACTGTTTAAGCACAATAAGCAGCGAAAAAGAACCCAATTTAGTACTGAGAGGCGGCTTTATGTGGCGCACTTTGGGTGTGAACACAAAATCTGCGGGAATGAGTAAAATTATGAGCAATATGCCCAAATTCAAGCCCTGTAACATCAACAATATTCAATATTCCCCGTCCAGAATATCTGAGATAATAACGCAATGCCAAATTGTGCCAACATAACTTTTTTGGCCAGGATGTCATACAAGAAATTATGAACACAAGCAAAAAAAAAGAGAAAACCAATGAAATATTAATAACTGAATATGTTGCCGTTTCATAGTTGGTAATGTAATGAGGAAATGATGTTGTCTTCTCAAACGGCTGCACTGCCAGGCATCACTGTAAATCAGACAATAATAACTCTTAACTTAATGAAGGTGAACAAACAAACGAACGTTATGAAACACTGCCCTGCTCTATCCAGCGATCGGAGCGTCGCTCTAAACTCGTATGATTCTCCCTCTTCTGTGGAACACAACAAGTTTCTGGTCTTTTTCTCCAGACACACTTTATTTGCATCGATGGTTTAATGGAACCTTGGAAACCATAAAAGGCTCTTTAAATGGTTCTTCTACGGCATTCCAGCGAAAAACCCCTTTTATGAAACCTTTATTTTTAAGAGTGTAAAATAAAAGTCAATTGGGTTCAAAAGTTTCAGGCTCCACAGGAAGGTAAACTGTTGTGCTTTATTCCAAGTCTCACTGAATCACTGAGGTTTGACCTCACTAACATCACACCTCAGTGCTTTTCTGTGTGTGTTCCTCAGAAAAGTGAAAAGCATACGAGTTATGGCGAGTGAATGATGACAGCACTTTTACACTGTGTTGATAACCAGACTGCAAATTTGACTCTGTAAATAAACACCTTTCCTACAGGTCAGAGTAACCGAAGATCACATCCCTGTGTCGTTTCCGCGCTGATGTAAGGATACTTCCACTCCACCAGGTTAATGCAGGCTCTGCGCACAGGGTTATTGAGAGTCAGGCAGAAAAGTGCTCTTGGAGGTCTGCTATTAGAGATGCTTCCCTGTTTCTTGCTTTTGGCATATTGCTGCCGTTTCCTCTGGGCCAGAGAGCTGACCGGAGCAACGCTCGCAGGCGCGGAGGAGTCCGTGGTCTTTGGGACGCCCTGAGATTGTCTGGCGGCGCTAATCGCTGCCTGCCAGGAGAGAGCGGCGGCCCGGGCCGGAGAGTGATGGCTGGTGATTGACGGCCCTTCCGTCCAGGTGGGCGGGGCTTCACTGGAGACGGAGACTCTGCTGCCGCTGGCATAGTTTGCCCCTGAAAAGAGAGAGGAAATGAATGCTCTTTGAGAATACAAGCAGTTGCAAGTGAAAATAAACAAATATGATTAGTATAATTCATACACACACACACACACACACACACACACACACACACACACACACACACATATATATTATACATTTACAAACATTTATTTTAGATGTGATTAATCACTACAACACTAATATATAGAGCGTCAAAGCTTTTTAAAGATACCACATCTGACTGTTAATGTTCCATCAGGACATGAAGATTTTCCCCAAGCTGATTGCTCACAAAAAACCCTCACAAGCCATTCCACGTTTGATTCTGGCGTGACATAAAGCAGTGATATGTTAATGGCTAAGCTGTTTACTGACTTTTTAAATGAGTCTTCCCATTAACACCATTACTGTCTTCATTCAGGCCGATTCCAGAACGCACACGAAGTAAAGAGGCGGGATTTATCGCACAAACCAATCATATCCAATCCGTTGCCTCCTCTCACATGACTTTCCCCCATTCATTCTCAATTACCCCCCACTAAACCCACCGACTGCTGAAACAGCCTCCCGCTGCTGGACTCTTACTTTAGAAAAAACAGTGACGTTTATCCTTTTTAATGTCACATTTTGTAATTTTTTTTTGTTATTTTATTTTTGTAATATCAATTATTTTCCTCATTATAGGGATATTCTACAGAAAAAAATGTGTGCAAAGTACTCTAATAATAAAGTAAAATACATAAATTAATAATAAAAAAATTAATAAGAAGGGTCACATTGACCCATTAAGATTTTGTTTACATCTACCTTATAAATATATTTTTTGCTATTTAAAAAAAAAAAAAATTCACAGATAAATCAATAACAATTTTAACAATATTTCAAGTGTAATTTATGAGATTTGTTGTATTTTGAATCCAATCTTTCTTTGTAAAAGTCATAAAGTTTATCAAACTGATGTCAAAGTGAAGGATTCATTAGTTTGAATAAACATTGAACCAAACACTAGAATAACATCTTATTTGATCATACTTTATTTCTGACATGTTTTGGTCGTGACAGTAATGTGTTGGTAGTGACCACATCACATGACACAATTTAACTCTCACACTAAAACACTAATGATGTGCATAACTGTACTAAAATTGTTTATTTCCCTCAAATGAATGATTGTGTTGCCTTTTGTCACTACCAGAATAATGATGACATGTTTCGGTAGTGACAATTTTAGACATTTTTGAGTATAGCTCAAAGATGCTAATCAGCACATGGTTAGCTAGCACAGTTCTGAACAGCTGAACAAACATAAAAAACTACATTTAATGGAATAACACCCCAAAAAGTTTGCTTAATTGCAGAAAAGGGTGTTTGTTAGTGACGTTCCTTAAAGCTCCGCACAGATTTTCAGACTTCTGAACACATTTAACTCAGAATGATGATCTATCTGCTGTGAAAGAGAGGATATGAGAGGAATATTTCCTGATCAGAAATGTAGAAGTGAGTTAAAATCAGTCTCAGACTCAAACACACTCTGTTTCGGTAATGACATGAACATAACACAGACATGATTTAAACAGAAAATATAAAATAAATAAAACAATGGGTGGAAAAAAATCACAAAACATTATTTCAATATCATTTTCACAGGTTGAAATGTAGGGGTCAGTGTTCAGGACAGACACCTCACTGAAATTAATAAATGATGATTTTATATATATTAATCTTACTGATATTTTAAATATTGTGGATTCAGTAGATAACAGAAGGATCTTAGCAAACATCTAAAATTTGAATACTTAAATGCTTTTTAAATGTGTTTTTTGGTTGTGGGACAGCAGTTTGCATGCAGAATGGCCCATATAATTCATTACACATTCCTCTATATTTATGCCCAGCCAACAGGGAACGTTCTCTCGAGGTTCTCTCAGTTAACAGAAAGTTTGTTCAGTTATCTGGTCTTTAATAATGTTCTTTAAAGCACAAAAACATTATTAATACATCATTTATGGAGCGTTCTTACCTGAAACATTTAGTTGGATGTTTGTAACATTTTGTTTCAGAACATTCGAAAGTAACGTTCCCGTAATGACTGAAGAATGATACAATGTTTCCGTGGCGTTCGCATTAAGAATAAACGCTTTTAAAATATCATAAAAACGCATTGATCATAACGTTCCTGTGTGTGATGTGCAGGTGAAGCATCATGATGTTCTGCACAACTTTGACACGCACATCCACACCTCACTTTAAACAGCAACAGTTTCGCTCCGTTACGCGCTTTAAATACGAAACGAATTTAACGCGAAGTCACATCTGGATTGGTGTGTTTACCTTCAGTCGGTTCCTCTGGCTCGTCCATCCCCTCCTCCACATTGAAAATCTGTTTTATCGCTTGCTACAGTCCAGTTGTGTGATTATATCACACCATCTTATCCATCATGTTCGGAGCGCTGTGATGATGATGATGATGCTGATGCTGGAGCATCTTCGCAACATCCGGGTGTCGAGCACGCGCTTCACCCGCGATAGAGATTAAATCCACACATCCTCAGCGATCCGATTCCGTTCGGACCAAATCAGAGAAACCCGAGCACCGGTTTGTGTTTCATCAGATCGCGTCTGTTTTACATTAAGCCCTTGATCGGGGAATATAGTTGCCAGGAATATTCAATTACCTTTGCAGGACATCTAACAGGCTTTGCAACAGGTCACTCAGCCTCTCCAGGCCTGTGACTCACTGAGCAGTGCTGCAGGACTATATACTTAAACAACACAAATCTGGTTCAGTTTACAGATCAAATTCAGCTGAATCTTACCTCGGATTCCCAGTATGAACGTCATCTCTCTCTCTCTCTCAATGATGATGTTTTCTGCTCATTATGGCCATATGTTGAAGCCCAGGGGAATGTCAGGGAGTGTGGCTTGGATTACCTGTCTGTAGAGGATAATCCCATATTAATCCTCTGCCTTCTGTGCTGCTGCTGAGCGGAAACGAATGGAGCGCGTGCACGCTAATATTTCATTAAAAAGTGATCTGTGTGATTATGATGTTTAACCATAAGCATTGATTAGTCGTAAAGATAACTCTTAAATATGATCTAATGTCAAGAAATTAATTTCGAGCTGTGCAGTGATACAAAATCACCTCAGTGTGGTTTTTCATACTTTAATCTACACAAAAAGCGCGTGTCTGTGTAACGGCGACCTCTTGCGGTGTCTCGATGACATCACATTTACATCTGAGCGATATAAATCCCTGCTGCTGAGCGATTAAAGGGTTAGTTCATTCAAAAGTGTAGTTTCTGTCATTAATTACTCTCCCTTCATAACACAAATTAAGATATTTTTGATGAAATCCGAGAGGTTTATGTTATGACTCGTCCATAGACAGCAATATAATCAACACTTTCAAGGTCCAGAAAGGAACTAAAGACATCGTTAAAACATGTGACTGCAGTGGTTCAACCTTAAAGGTGCCCTAGAATCAAAAATTGAATTTATCATGGCATAGTTGAACAAGAAGAGTTCAGTACATGGAAAAGACATACATTGAGTTTCAAAACCCATTGCTTCCTCCTTCTTATATAAATCTCATTTGTTTAAAAGACTTCCGGAAAACACGCGGATCTCAACATAACACCGACTGTTACGTAACAGTCGGGATCATTAATATGTACGCCCCCAATATTTGCATATGTCAGCTCATGTTCAAGGCATTACACAAGGGCAGCCAGTATTAACATCTGGATCTGTGCACAGCTGAATCATCAGACTAGGTAAGCAAGCAAGAACAACAGCGAAAAATGGCAGATGGAGCAATAATAACTGACATGATCCATGATATCATGATATTTTTACTGATATTTGTAAATTGTCTTTCTAAATGTTTCGTTAGCATGTTGCTAATGTACTGTTAAATGTGGTTAAAGTTACCATCGTTTCTTACTGTATTCACGGAGACAAGAGACGTCGCTATTTTCATTATTAAACACTTGCAGTCTGTATAATTCATAAACACAACTTCATTCTTTATAAATCTCTCCAACAGTGTGTAATGTTAGCTTTAGCCACGGAGCGCTATCAAACTCATTCAGAATCAAATGTAAACATCCAAATAAATACTTTACTCACATAATTCGAAGCATGCATGCAGTATGCATGACGAACATCTTGTAAAGATCCATTTGAGGGTTATATTAGCTGTGTGAACTTTGTAAATGCACTGTAATATAGTCGAGAGCTCGTGTGGCAGGAAGCTCGCCATTTAAAGGGGCGGCGCTGCCAAAATCAGTGTATAGTCAGTAGTGTAGTCTACGTGATACGCAGGTATACGCCGTATACCCACTAGGAAAGATCAAGGATTTCCGTATACCCACTTAAAAAAGCACAAGGATACGTAACCATCCAATAAATCACAATAAGATTTGTGGTTTGTTGCTTTTGACATGAAACAAAGTTTCATATTTCAAATTCTGCCCAAAAAAAAAAAACATAAATACCGTTTTGGCGCTCTTTGATGTGTAACGCCGGTAGCGTAAAGCACACATGAACTGACCCTCTACTCCGTTTTCATACCAGTTTCAGAGTTGAATAAACATGAATGAACTTCTAAAGGTAGGCCTATGTTAAAAGATACAGATCAACTTAATGAAATCCATATCATGTCTTGTGTATTCGCATAATCGGTGTTTCAACTGCGGAAAGACGTTAATAACATCTTGTAAACAATGTCACGTAACGTCAAATTTAGGCTAATGTTCAGGCATGAAAATCGGAGAACTGAGACCTGCGATTCAGTGAACTGTGAACAGATGCGCGTGCCAGAAGGGCGCGCGAGTGCATGGAAATATTAACGCGAAGGGCCTTGCATCACAGACCACCATCAGAAGCTGAGAGCACGCCTGGCCTCGGCGATTTACCTGACTGAATTTGGTGAGTGATGGCAGGGCTCGACAGGACTGCCCGATGGTCCGGGGCCAGTGTGAACGACGCTCGGGACAGCAGACGCACCGGTCACTTGCCCGATCGGGCCAGTGCTGTAGGGTGTGCGTTATATATCGTCTATAATATCGTAGGCTAATTGTTGATTTAACGATCTGAAATTATCGAGTATGACCCTCACTTTACAAAAACAGTCTTATGTTACTAGACACAGCAGAGTTATTGTTACCTACGGTTAAAGTGTACGCTTTCACTGCGTGATTTAGTCTATTAAAATGCCCCCAAGATAAGGGGCAAAAATGGCCCTGTATATATTTCATATATAATTTAATAAAGTTAATCAATATTACACAAAGAGCTCCGTTTTTCTCCAAATATTAGCATGATTACAAATGTGATATTGGATTTATTCAGCATACAATTTAATGAACAAGAACTTAATATCAAGTGACTTACATTTTAGACACCAAATCGTCTGTTTCGCTGTATTTCACCAACAAAAATAGTTCCAAAGTCCACAGAATTGTTTTGCGTCTCTGAGCAACACTTCCTGAATGAATCAGCCGCTTGAATGAATCGGTTGAATCTCAATGATTCGCTCATTAACAGTGATTCGCTGCCACCTACTGGCGGGTTAAATTTCACATTTAAAGTGAAAGTCTTCATTTTTAAAAATGTAAAATAACAGTATTTAACGTTTTATATTTTGAACATTAAAAACATTTTTATGCATCTGCAACTGCTCTTGATTAACTTTAATAAAGTTATCTATTCTATAGTTATACATTAGATTACAATTTCTGTACCTGAAAATCTTCTGTTTGAACCTACATAAAAAACTTGAAAAGCACCATTTCATTTATATGTTTGTTCTGTTGTATTTATTTGTGCTATTACTCGTAATTTGATTATTTGTTACTATTTTACTACTTACTGTTTATTTGTCTAATAATATTTAAAATAAATCTAGTAGCTTTTGGTGTCATAACCTTATGTATTGAGGTTAAATTTATCAAAAACAATGAAAACAATAACTATGCTTATTTTATAGGCCCATTTTCTTGTCTTTTACTTTTATTAATTTTTTTGTTGTGGGGCCCGGAAAATTTCGGCGGGTCAAGTAAAAATTTGAACTACTGGCCCAACTGGGCCAGCAGAAAAAATCCTTAGCGTTGAGCCCTGAATGGTTTCAATCATTTTAATATTTTCTGGTATATAAGTTACCCAGGAGCTCTGTTGACATAGACTTAGCTAACGTTAGCTACAGCTTGATGAATTGAGTCATTGAACACAGTAGGAGAGAACACAACGTTAGCCAGCTAGCTAAAGCTCCGGTGGAAATCTATTAGCTAATGCTACCGTTTTTGAGGAGTTAGATTTTGAGGTGAGGGGACTGACAAGGCAGAAGGTAAAGTGGTCCACTGTTCTAATAAGCAGACCTGCCAACCTGTACACAATTTACGTAGCGGATACGCATTTTGACTTCAAAGTACGCTGGTACGATTTGTAACTCTAAACTAAAAAAAGCATCTCAAAAAGCATCAGATTGATGCTTTAAAATGTGGAATATTAAAATTTTTCTTCCGGGGGAGCATGCGCCCGGACCCCCCTAGAGGGGTAATATCCTTCTCACCTTTTTCACCCCTGACCCGTTTTCATGCCTGTAATGTTACCTCAGAACAAATTTCAATATTCAGTGACCATAAACTCGTGACCAAAAATGAACAAGAGAGGAGCATTTAGCTAAATGTATGCACCATATTACATATTAATTATAATTTTTAATGTTTTTCAATAGCCTATATAATGACTGTTTGAATAAATCCATCAAGTTGGCAGCCACCATTTAAATGTTTATATTTCAAAAAATACATAAAAAAAAAAAAAAAGTTAAGTTAGGCCTAGTAGGCCTATTATAACTTAATTATTACAATGTAATATGTTGGGGGTTGGGGGGGGGGGGTCACAGTATACTCACTACAAAAAACTAGACTACACCACTGTGTATAGTTAATGATGCCCCAAAATAGACAGTTCAAAAAAATGTATTAAAAAAATCTATGGGGTATTTTGAGCTGAAACTTCACAGACACATTCAGGAGACACCTTAGACTTATATTACATCTTGTGAAAAAGCATTCCTGGGCACCTTTAAAGCGGAACTCAGTAAGATTTGCGAAGCTCCCCCTACAGGTTCCTTCAGGGAATCACACTGTTGTAAATACTCCAAGCACAGCTCTGGACTACAACGACTACAACGCTCACCAGGGCAGTAGTTTTGCAAATACAGTACAAGAAATCTCGACAGAGGTGGGTAATTTGCAAATACAGTACACTCGATGGAGGTGGACATTTTCAAAATTGTCTTATAAAGTCATAATATATACATTGTTTTTGAATTACCGTGAATCATTTTGTCAGTCTCGCGTGAACGTGAACATGAGGCGAGATTGTGTCGGGTCGGCGAAGCTCAACTGGCAAGTGCTGTTTTTTGGCGTAGACGTGCCAGAGGGGGTTAGTGCTCACCTCAAACACACCACTACAAGTCAATTAACCATCGTAAGGACTTAGAAAACTATTTATGAATGTAAAAAAAGTTAGAAAAGTACTTAGTTCTGCTTTAATATGATGAAGAGACGAGAATACTTTTGTGCACAAAACAAAACAAAAATAACGACTTTATTCAACAAATTCGTCTCTCTCCTCTGTCATTCTGCTATGCTGTTTACATCTGAACGCCGGCTCAGTAAAGTATGTACTTTCTGGACCTGGAATGTGGTAATTTCATTGCTTTCAATGGAGGATAAAAAAGGATTTCATCAAAAATATCTTAATTTGTGTTCTGAAGATGAATGAAGGTCTTACGGGTGTGGAACGACATGAGGGAGAGTGATTGATGACAGAAATTTAATTTCTGGGTGAACTAACCCTTTAAGTCCATTAAAACAGCTCAAATAGTTTATTGTTACATTCAAATAAATCCAATACTCCATAAGTGAAAATGGCTCTATACAGACTGACGACTTTCTTTTTAGCCTTTATCAAGTAAGCTACCACTTTTTGGAATTAGTACATTTAAATTAAATGATTTTTAGTGCACATTTATTTAGCATACTGGCGGTTGGAGGGGCGTGGTTAAGGATAGCAAAGTCCCTTTTAGATGAGTCATTTCACTCGGCGGCCATCTTAGAAACTCCTCTCAGGCATCCAAGTGCAGCTCCTATCTCTCTGAATGGGGAAATATCAAATTCTCCCAAGCTGTTTGCCAAGCTTTCGATTCACTGTCATATTTGAAATCACCAATGAAATCTGACAACAACTGTCTCATGAATTTTGTTTCTAAATGCTCTAATCATGACAAAAAAACCCTGTATTTTTCAGGCTGGATCAAGCTAATGCGCATGCGCAGTCCTTAATGTGCGTCTCTTGTGTCTCATTTCGGAGTCGCGTGTCTAACTGTTTCTATAGGAACCGGAGCTTCTAACGGCTGCTGCAGTGACACGATGTCGATTTACCAGTCGGCGATTGGCTCTTTTTTAGAAGGCGGGACTTATTCTGCCATATTGCGCGTTTCACTTTCTCCCATTCAGAACAATACGAGTGACACATCTTATGTTATTCTATAGTCTTTGAGGATATTCAAACCGTTAAACTGACGTCATCGGAGAAGTTGTTTTTTTGCACCTTTGCACCTATCAACACCTTAGCAACCATACCAAGTAACTTAGCAACTGCCTAGCAACACCCTAGCAACCAGCCAGGTTACCATAGCAACCACATAGCAACACCTTAGCAACCACCCCAAGTACCTTAGCAACTGCCTAGCAACTCCCTAGCAACCACTCAGAAAACCCAAGCAAATGAGTTTTGTCACTGCAAGCACCATTCTCGTTTTCTTCAGGAAATGTACATTCTAGTTATTATTATTATTTATTTAATCAGGGACAATGCACATTAATAATACACACAATATGTAAAATGCACCAGTCCCTTTTAGCAGACTGATGTTAAGGACAGGAAGAAAAAATATAAACAAAAAAAAATATTAATGCACCAAATTAAGAACAAAAAGAAAATACGAGAACAGAAAAATTACAGACTATCATACCATATCCATAAGTCACTATAAATGATCACAGTTTTAATTCCTTCAGCTCTACTGGGAGTCTATAACACTTAGGCTAAAACTATAATGAAGTTACCAAAGCATGATGAATAAATATACATTTCTGTAGGTTATAATCGGGGCTGAATTCCTGAATATCACCTTGATTGAAACTGACACTAATTTCATATAACAGTTAAATAAACAAGTAGTTAATATTAATTAATTACGTTTTAGGTGCAGTATTGCCTGTTTTGTGTTCTATTGTAGCAGCGAAAATAGTTCAAACAAGGCAGAACCAGCGCAGCTCCGCCGTTTCCAATGATTCAGCGTTTTGAACGAATCGGTTGAGTGAAGATTCAGTGGCTCATTCATAAACAACTGCTTCAATCTTGATTCAGCGCTTTGAATGAATCGTTTAGATAAATGACTCAGTGGCTCATTCATTAAAGGGTTAGTTCACCCAAAAATGAAATTTCTGTCATTAATTTCTCACCCTCATGTCGTTCCACACACCCGTAAGACCTTCATTCATTTTGATGAAATCCGAAATCCAGTTTGGCGATTTGACACGCGATCCGAACCGCTGATTCGACACACTGATTCATAACGCCCCGAATCTTCCTGAAGCAGTGTTTTGAAATCGGCCATCACTATATAAGTCGTTATTTTGTTTTTTTGGCGCAACAAAAATATTCTCGTGGCTTTATAATATTAATATTGAACCACTATACTCACATGAACTGATTTAAATATGTTTTTAGTACATTATCTTATTTATATATTCAAACATATTTAAAGAATCTCATAACATTATTGAATGCAGTTGTACTTTTTCAGTGCAAATTATTTAATTTGGTAATTAGTGTCTTAGGACTACTTTTTTTAATTTATCAAATGTAAGAATTTGGAATAAAAGATGAAACATAGATTTAATTAGATTGGGGGGAAATGCCCTTTATAAGGGTTAATAAAACACTAAATAATATAAACACACAGATTTAAATATATCACTGCTGATAAAACACTGATGAGAATGTTGCTTGTTTCAGAATAAACTATTTACAACACACAAAAAAATCCTCTTTTTTTTTCAGACAAACTACTTTTTTCCTCTGACAAGTAAATGATCAATTTAGTCATCCAAAGGACAAGCACAAAACAAGGCCTAATGTTCAGCACTGTATTTTTTATTTATATTCTCTGCTTTAATGGTAACATCCCTCTTATATCTGACACAGAGGAGAACGGACAATATTAACATGTGTGCAGAGAGCAGATGTAGTAAATGTCTTTTGATTTTCGGATCCAGAACAGCAGGTGGCAGTAGTGCAGCGGCTCTGATGTCAAACTGCCGCTAAACCCCCTGAAGCAGCGCAGCAGAAGCTCAGGCGCTGAACACAGACACGCAGAAGATGGAGAGCGTGAATAAAGCGGGTCAGCTCATGAGTCTGGCGGCTCTGCAGCACTATGACCCCTACATCACCACACTGCTGGACGTCACCGGACAGGTCGCGCTCTACACCTTCAACTCCAAAGCCAACGAGTGGGTGAGTTCATCCTCCGCTAGCTCAGCTGCTAATGACAACAACGCCACACAATCCCCTCATGAGTGTTTAGAAGTTCATCAACATTATGTGTTTAGAAGTTCATCAACATTATGTGTTTATTAATTCATCAAGATTGTGTTTATTAATTCATCAAGATTATGTGTTTATTAATTCATCAAGATTATGTGTTTATAAGTTCATCAAGATCACACGACTGAACTACAGCAGCTGTTAACACTTAGATAAACACATCAGCTTCTGTCAGTAAAGTCTTCTTCGGGTAATACTGATAAGCCCATTTCCTCCACAGAACAAAAACATCACATAATTATCAGATAAAAAGACTTTCTGTGCCATAATTTCGACCTTTTACCTCACAATTACGATTTAGTAAGTCATGATTGACTTTTTAGATTCATTTTCTGTCATTTTTGTGACTTTTTTTACATCATAATTCAGATTTAAAGAGTTAGTTCACCCAAAAATGAAATTAATGTCATTAATTACTCTCTCTCATGTCGTTCCACACCCGTAAGACCTTCATTAATCTTCAGAACACAAATTAAGATATTTTTGATGAATTCGTCCATAGCCAGCAATGACATTTCCTCTCTCAAGATCCATTAATGTACTAAAAACATATTTAAATCAGTTCATGTGAGTACAGTGGTTCAATATTAATATTGTAAAGCCACGAGAATATTTTTGGTGCGCCAAAAAAAACAAAATAATGATGATTTATTTAGTGATGGCCGATTTCAAAACACTGCTTCAGGAAGCATCTGAGCGTTATGAATCTTTTGTGTCAAATCATGATTCGGATCACGTGTCAAATCACCAAACTGCTGAAATCACGTGACTTTGGCGCTCCAAACAGCTGATTCGACACACTGATTCATAACGCTCCGAATCTTCCTGAAGCAGCGTTTTGAAATCGGCCATCACTATATAAGTCGTTATTTTGTGTTTTTGGCGCACCAAAAATATTCTCGTGGCTTTATAATATTAATATTGAACCACTGTACTCACATGACCTGATTTAAATATGTTTTTAGTACATTAATGGATCTTGAGAGAGGAAATGACATTGCTGGCTATGGACGAATTCATCAAAAATATCTTAATTTGTGTTCTGAAGATGAACGAAGGTCTTACGGGTGTGGAACGACATGAGGGTGAGTAATTACATTATTTTAATTTTTGGGTGGATTAATCCTTTAAGGTGGTGAATGTCAGCTTCAGTGTGACAGTGTTTGTGATCGGTCATCATCTGATTGGAAACTAACGCATCTCTCTCACTGCAGGAGAAGACTGAGATTGAAGGCACGTTATTTGTTTACGCCAGGTGAGATCGACTGAAGGCTGATGTCAGCATCATTACACCGTGATGATGATGATGATGGTCATGATGATCATGGTGATGTTTCTCCACAGGTCGGCTTCCCCTCATCATGGCTTCACGATTATGAACCGTCTGAGTACAGAGAATCTGGTGGAGCCGATCAATAAAGACCTGGAGTTCCAGCTGCAGGATCCCTTTCTGCTGTACAGGAACGGCAACTGTAAGTTGACACACAGAGACTGTGTTCGTCTGTGGATTACCGTTGATTTGCACCTCTCGTGTCTGTGTGTGAACGTCCCCTCTGTCTCTGTGTGTGTCAGTGGGCATCTACAGCATCTGGTTCTACGATAAGGCCGACTGCCAGCGGATCGCGCAGCTCATGCTACAGTGAGTACGGGTGATCGTGAGAACCATCAGACTCGAGCCGGTCGGATCCCTGCCGGCTAACTAGTGTTTGTGTGCAGGATAGTGAAGCAGGAGGCGTTGCGAGCACAGCGCGTGTCACCCGACGGAGGCTCGAGCGGCAGGACGAACGGGTGTGTTCAGACCAAACCCACAGACATCCTGGAGCTGCTCAGCAGGGCGAAAGAGGAGTATCAGAGGGTATGATGGACCTCACTTTCACAGCAGGATTCTGCTCTAATTGAAAGCACTATAAAGATAAACTACTTATTATTACTTTTATACTACTTAAAAAAAACATAGTAATCAGATTACAGTTACATTTTGAAAAAAAAGAGGGAATACTATCAGGATTACAGTGGTTTCATTAAAAACTAAACAAATCATTATTTTGCGATAATAACACATATTAAGCGCTGCTTGATTATACAGTATAGGGATTTTTTCTACCGGCCCGGTCAGGCCAGTGGTTCAAATATTTACTTGCCCCACCACAAAAAAAAGAAAAGAAAATGGGCCTAGTTATTGTTTTAGTTGTTTTTGATACATGTAACCTTAATAAATAAGGTTATGACACCAAAAGCTACTAGATTAACTCACTTAAATTTCAAATATTGTTAGACAAATAAACAGTAAGTAATAAAATGGTAATAAATAATCAAATTACGAGTACTAGCACAAATAAATACAACAAAACAAACACATAAATGAAATAAATGGTACTTTTCAAGTTTTTCATGTAGGTTTAAACAGGAGATTTTCAGGTACAGAAATTGTAATCTAATGTATAACTATATGATTATAGATTAAACTTTATTAAAGTTAGTCAGTCGAGAGCAGTTACAGATGCATAAATAATGTTTTTAATGTTGAAATTATAAAACGTTAAATACTGTTATTTGAAATTATTAAAAAAATTAAAAGATACTTTAAACGTGAATTTCAATCCGCCAGTAGGTGGCAGCGAATCACTGTTAATGAGCGAGTCATTGAGATTCAACCGATTCATTCAAGCGGCTGATTCATTCAGGAAGTGTTGTTCAGAGACGCAAAACAATTCTGTGGACTTTGTAACTATTTTCGTTGGCGAAATACAGCGAAACAGACACTTGATTAAGTTCTTGTTCATTAAACTGTACGCTGAATAAAATCAGTATCACATTTGTAATCATGCTGATATTTGGAGAAAAACGGCGCTCTTTGTGTAATATCGGTTAACTATATTAAATTATATAAATATGAAATGTATACGGGGCATTTTTGCCCCTTATCTTGAATTCTGATGCATTCTAAAGGCATTTTAATAGACTAAATCACGCAGTGAAAGCGTACACTCTAGATAAGCACGCACACTAGTGTAACCTACTAGACTACGTCACATAGTGCATGCGTGCACTCAATGAGTGTGTTTGTAAAAGTGAGAGACATACTCAATTTCAGACCGTTAAATCAACAATTACGATATCATGATATTCCGTCTACTGTCCAGAGCGTCGTTCGCACTGAACAAGCTGTGCAATTTTTACATTTCTCTTTCTTTCTTTATATATGTGACCTTGAAGTAATCAAAAGTAATCAGATTACATTACTTTCATCTTGTGATACTTGGATTACGTTAATGAATACTTTTTTATGAAGTAATTTGTAACTGTAATGGAACATTTTTAAAGTAACCCTCTCAAGCCTGGTAAAAACACTGATACGGTGCGTCGAAAACACGTACTGTCTGAGTAGGTACTGCATTTGAATTTGAGTTCATGACCTTTAAAAACATTATGTTCTATGTAATATGAATGTGTGTAGCTTGAGTGTAATCCAGACGTACTACATCCGCCATGTTGTCATTACCATGTGACCTACCAGTGTCAGTTGCGTCGCTTCACCTCCATTCATAAATCCTCTCCCGTGGCCTCATGCACATCCGAAGGTCATCCGGGGACTTTTCGCCTACTGTTTTTTTGAATATTATGAATTCAGACATACTACTCTGTTGTTGTACTGTTTTTCATATTCTATATAGTAGGGAAGTTCGGACGCAGCGATACAGTCCAAACACTCGCCACAGCAAATCTGTCTCTAACTCAATCCTTCTAGCGCCACCAACTGTCTAAAGTTTCACTTACATTTATGCTAATAACTTTTGAACCATTTGAACAAAATTTTTTACTCTGATTCCTTGGAAAAAGATGATTGCACCCTATGATCGTTTTTCATATTAAAAATTTTCCCACTAAATTTTCCCACCAAGAGGCCTACTTTTTCTAACTCTTCCTAGACGGTTCATCCGATTTTTCATGAAAATCAAATCAGATCATCTTCAAACCATGCTGGCAAAAAGTCATCAAAAATAGAGACCTGCGCGGGACAGATTTTCAGTCCTGCGCCCGCCTGCTCCCACGGGATTCTGTCCCGCTCCCGCCCGCAACATTCATGTTTTGTCCCGCTTCCGCCCACAAAATCCCGCATAAAAGTAGCTTATGTAGTTTTTTTGTCCCTACATCCATGAAATATTAAGTTGTGTCGCCAAGCATAAACGCTTCCGATAAAATATTTGCTATTAAAGCATCAACAATCACAAACCACAGTTACCCGCACATGAGTAGTGTCTCACCGCCCGCGTGCCTATCAGATCTTGTCCCGCGCCGCGCTCTAAACCCAGCCGTTCTCGAATAACATGAAAACGATTCTGACGAAGAGCTCGCCAAATTGGATGCGAGGCTACATCTCCGCAATGCTTTAACGTATTCAGATCAAATTTGGTGCATCATCACAAGCATAACCTGAGCCATTTCCGTATATCTGGACCAGTAGATGGCACTGCGCTGAAATGCAGCATTTTCAGCGCAGCGCCATCTACTGGTCCAGATATATATACGAAAATGGCTTTTTTTGCTTATAACTTCTAAATGATTTGGCCAAAAATCATAAAAGTGGTCTCGTTAGATTCGGGGCAGCATGCCAAGTCGAATGATAACCATAATCGGACATTTTGAATTTTGTAGTAAAATGCTGTATTCTAGGAACGCATAGCAGATCGTTACGAAACTCGATATGGGTCATCGGTACGATGCTCTGAAGGAGCCTGAGAAGTTTCAAACCAGTGCCACCTTGTGGTAAAATCAAATATTCACATGTTTATGACTTTGAGTGTTGTAGACTTGCCGAGTCCACCGATACCAAACATGCCAGGTTTCGCTTTATGGTTAGTGCAACGTTGTGATTTAGCCGATCAAGACGAAAACGATCAAGACGAAAACGATCAAGACGAAAACGATCAAGACGAAAACGATCAAGACGAAAACGATCAAGACGAAAACGATCAAGACGAAAACGATCAAGACGAAAACGATCAAGACGAAAACGATCAAGACGAAAACGATCAAGACGAAAACGATCAAGACGAAAACGATCAAGACGAAAACGATCAAGACGAAAACGATCAAGACGAAAACGATCAAGACGAAAACGATCAAGACGAAAACGATCAAGACGAAAACGATCAAGACGAAAACGATCAAGACGAAAACGATCAAGACGAAAACGATCAAGACGAAAACGATCAAGACGAAAACGATCAAGACGAAAACGATCAAGACGAAACCACTGTAGGAAAATCGGAAACATAGTTCGTTTCCTAAATGCTACAGGACAAAACAGGACAAAAATTTTGATAGGAAGTGGCAAAAAATCCAATCAAAGTTCATTTTTTTTTAATCTTCTCATAAATATAAATGTCTATAACTCCAAAATGAAAAGAGATATTTTCACCAAATGTGACAGGCTTATTTATGTATGGGAGCACTTTGTGTGGACACACACAGAAAGTGGTGGGACTGTCCACTTGGTGGCGCTATAATTGAACAAAACATTAAATCGTCTCTAACCACAGAACCGTTGGTCTGATTAACTTCAAATTTGGCATGCAGTGTCTTTGTCTCATTTGCTATCATAGTCCACTATGACCTTTATGGGTACCTTGAAAAACACGACTTTCATTTTAATTACAAAATGACAAAAAAAAAATCCAACATTTTTGCTTAAAATTGTCTATTTACTAATGTTTGCAGCTGGTCTGCTGCTAGTTTCCTTGTTTGCTTCTGTTGTGCTTGAGCCCAATAATTGCTGCTTGCAGATGTATTTATTATTTATAATTATTATAATATTTGGATTGTCCTTCACTCTCAAATCAAAACGTAATTCAAACAAAGACTACATTAAATATTATGAAACAAACCAGGTTTGAGGTCAAAGTTAATCAATGAGTTTAATGAATCGTACTGTAACTTTTTTCATCAAATAATTGTTTTAAAGAGGCACAAGTGGAAATTTAGTGTGATATTAGGCATTGTGCCACAAATGAGGTTGATTGTTCAAATATATAGTTCAAACCAGTTATCAGCTAAGAGATTGTCCACAATCAGACTGAAGAAAGTGTAGATAAAGGAAGTGACTGTAATAACGTGTGTCTGTGTTTATAGAGTCAGTCGACAGAGAGGGATGTTGAGGCGAGCTGTGAATCTGTGCCGTCACAGGAGAAGAGAGACGACGTCACGGCGGCTCAGCCGGAGAAGGTTCTGCTGATCACACTCCTTCACTCATGACATCATAACACTCGTCTAGCAGTGTGTGTAAAGAGTTTGTTTCTGCTCCACAGTCGAGTCACTCAGTAGTGAAGCAGATCACAGTGGAAGAGCTTTTCGGCAGCTCTTTGCCCAAAGAACCGGCCCAGACAAACTCGGCTGCGGGAGAAGGCATGCGTGGACTGGCGTACGGCCCTCCGCCCCGCTCCGTGGAGCCCCTGCTCACTCCTCGCCTCTCCTCGGACCCAGGAGGCCCAGCGTTGGTCTCTCTTTTCCAGGGTTGCGGCAGCCGAGACCCAAAAACGGCCGCTTCAAATACGGAGGAGAGCGGCGGCAGGTCCGGCGCTCAGACGACACGTCGTGGTTCGGCTGGACCGCTTCCTCCTGCATATATGAATCCTCTCACAGATGGTCATGTGACAGCCATGTCACTGCCAGGCTTCATGCCCAGCCCTCTAGTCACGCCACAGAGCTTCAGAGAATCTGGCTGCAAAGTTTCAGTGCCCTTTACAGGAAAGACTGCAGCGTCGGCACAGGCGAATACGCCAAGCAATATTTTCATGGTACGTTTCTTTTTAAATCAGAAATAGCAGATGCAGTTATTTATATCTGCTCTCCAGAGCTGCTTTATTAATGATTAAAAAGATTCTTATTCCTAAATGACAACTATATTAAACTTTGACAAGTCTGATCTCAGCGAACATTCATATCTGTGTTCTGATCCAGAGAGAGCAGTTGTCATGTATAGATATGAAACCGCTTCACAAACTGTCTTTTCAGCCACACATTATCATTATTTCTTTACTGGAATATAAGTTTATAGTTCAGATATAAACACTGATGTCTACTGTAGAGATCAAAATAGAGTAAATCACCTTTTGAAAGGATCTTGACGCTTCAAATAAAGGTTGTATTAATTATATCGCTACACCAGTAGGTGGAGACAAGTGACTTAAAAATGTATTTGTCATTGAATGCAGATTCATCCTGTTATGAAACGAGTCTTTAGGAGTGAGTCGCTGATTCATCCAATAATGAAAGTCTTTATGATTGAGTCATTCATTCAAGAGAGAACTGTTTTTTATTTAGTCATAGTTTTGTTTTCGACAAATTTTTCATCAACATAATTAACCATGGTTTGAACACAGAAGCAGCAAGTTCAACACTTGCATTAACAGACATTTATTCCTTATTAGTTTGGTTTAACTGGTTAATAAAGTGAGATTCAATATTTAAAATAAGGCACGTTTCCACTGAAATTACCCAGAACACGGTCTAAAGCACCGTGAAGAAGAGTCCGGTGACGCAGGACTGTGTGCGACTTTCCATTTCTCGCTGGATTTCGTCCTCCACATACAAGTTTAATAAAGCCTAACCTCGTCGGCGGTCCATGATGATCGAATAGCGAACAGACTTTTAAAAATAGTGGTTGAAATAAAATGCTGTGTGAACTCGTCCAATCAGCATGTTCAGCGTCAAGTTCCTGAACTTTGAAACGGTACCACCTCATGAGCAGGGACTTTCTGATGGGGGGATTTTTACCCATAACTTCATTTAGACCCTCGTTCCTGCAGTCCAAACACACCGAGACCCAAAGTCAATGGGGAAAATTCCTGCGGTGGAAACGTGGCTATTATACTTGCATTATTTAACACGATATTTCTGCTGTTTTGCGTAATATTGAGCACTGCGCATCTGTATTCATTTTGATGCACAGCAATGAAAAATGCAGGAAAAATACCAAATTCATCAACACAAATGTCGTTGACATGATCTATGCAAAGAGTTTTGCTCATCAGAAAATGGACAAACTAAATAAGGCTTATAAATGTGTCTCGTATAAGGCAAATGTGTCTAAACCATCTCTTCCTGTCTTTGGCACAGAGTAAAGAAGTGAACGCCTTTACACCGTCCCCGTCTCTGGTCAAAGTAAGTCCACTCTTGAAAACACCATGTTGTTCAGTGACCGTATAGATTTCATTCTGTGATTGAGCGGAAATGGTTTGTTTGGTTTTATGTTGAGCCCAAATGTTTTTTGTGACCACTCTGATCTCTCTGTCGTGTGAAGGCGGGGCCAGGTGTCCAGGGGGAGGAGTCTTCACTGCTGCTGTCTCCCAGTGTATTTCAGCACTCCATTACCAAGACAACGGAGCCGCCCAAAAACCCCGCCTCCCCGACGTCCCCCACCGCCCCGTTCCCCAGCGCAGACCTGTACAGCCGCAGCCAGCTGCAGGACACGCTCCTTCACCTCATCAAGGTACACACACCGGACACAGATTCAGCCGCTGGAGCGTAGATTCAGTCGTCACCTGTCTGTCTCCATTTGTTTGCAGAATGATGCTCATTTCCTCAGTGTGATCCACGAGGCATACGTACAGAGCCTCTCTAAAGGCCTCAACAACATCAAGCTATAGCCGGAGCCGTCCTGGATTCATCCCATCTGCCAATCTCACTATTTCAGCCAGCTCAGTTATGTTCCGTTATGAAAAGGAAGGGACTTGTGCAATAAGAAGCATTGGATAATTCATTTATGATGGTTGGATATGATGCAGTCTCCCAGTGTCAGTGTGTTAAACCAGTATGATTGATAAACGCAGAGTACTGGATTGAAACTCAGACACTGAGAGTAGGATGTGCACTTCTTTACTTACAAACCCGGTAGTTTAATTTGATGACGAATGCATAAATTAAAGATGAGTAGAGTTGAACATTTCCCCCGTGATGGCACAGTTGATCCGTTGTACGTTCTGTGGTGATGTTGCTTTTTTAAATTGCAGACCGTAATATGAAATAACGGGATATTTAAAGTCAGATTCTGAACTAATCATCTAGTTTAAGACGTGATTCTCATGATCGTTGTTGTCTGTCTCAACAGCAGAAGAGTTGTAGTCGTGTAGACGACAGGATAATCTAACAAGTGCATTTAATTTCATCATTAAAGGTAGAATGAAATTGTTCCTGTGTGCACTAACTAGTTCATGGTTTGTTTGTTTGCTTGACAGGAAGTGTATTTTTTAATACGCACAAGGCTTATGTACTTATTGTGTTTACACTTACAAATTGGGAATTGCATAAACTTATTTTGTACAGTTTGCTTTTGATTATAGAGAATTTTAAAACGGCACAACTGAAAGTTGACAGTGTTGCTGCACGGCTGTACTCTTCACACGCAACGCTCTAAACATGAATTAAGACCTTCTCTCCAGTGCGTCAGGATTCTGTTACAGTGGCTCGTCTTCTGAGTTCATGTGCAAATAAACTCTTGCCATAATTTAGATCATGGTTTGTGTTTTATTACAGTGAGATTTTCTTGCCTCTCATGTTCATTTACTACATGTTTAGATCCATGTTGCACATTCTGTGCTGCGTATGGGCCGCTTTTATTAAAGCACTACAGGCTGAAACCCTGTTTCTTCAGTTCTGAGATTTCGGCTTTGTGTTTTTTCAGACTAGTGGTAAGAAAACATCCAAAATCCATCGTTAAGGGGTTTGTTCACCCAAAAATGAAAATAATGTCATTCATTTCTCTCCCTCATGTCGTTCCACACCTTCGTTCATCTTCAGAACACAAATTAAGATATTTTTGATGAAATCGTCCATAGCCAGCAATGACATTTCCTCTCTCAAGATCCGTTAATGTACTATAAACATATTTAAATCAGTTCATGTGAGTACAGTGGTTCAATCTTAATATTATAAAGCCACGAGAATATTTTTGGTGCGCCAGAAAAACAAAATAATGACTTATTTAGTGATGGCCGATTTCAAAACACTGCTTCAGGAAGATTCGGAGCGTTATGAATCTTTTGTGTCGAATCAGTGATTCGGATCACACGTCAAACCACCAAACTGCCGAAATCACGTGACTTTGGCGCTCCAAACCGCTGATTCGACACACTGATTCATAACGCTCCGAATCTTCCTGAAACAGTGTTTTGAAATCAGCCATCACTAGATATTGTTAAGAAGTCGTTATTTTGTTGTTTTTGCGCACAAAAAGTATTCTCATCTCTTCATCACATTAAGGTTGATCCACTGCAGTCACATGACTGTTTTAACAATGTCTTTAGTTCCTTTCTGGACCTTGAAAGTGTTGATTATATTGCTGTCTATGGACGAATCATAAACCTCTCGGATTTCATCAAAAATATCTTTGTGTTCTGAAGATTAATGAAGGTTTTATGAGTGTGAGGGAGAGTAATTAATGACAGAAACTACATATTTGGGTTACCCTTTAAGCATTTATGTATCTATTTGTGTCTATAGATTTCAATTACAGTAAATGTTTCATATATGTTACATATGTATCTAAAAAACTAATTCTGAACCTGTACTAGAAATATATGCAAATTAGCTCATTTTTAAGTAAATAATGCTTCATTTGTATATTTAAACAACATTTTTGAAAATCTATTGTTATTGTAATCAGTTTCCGGGGGAAGTATGGTGATAACTATCAGTTACTGTTAATGAGTTGTGTTGTTTGTGATGTGTTACCAGATCAAACGTTGTCTTTTCCTTATAGTGTGGTATATCTGAGTGAAACGCTTCTCAAACAAGAACAAATGTAGGGCGGGGCTTGATTTTGTCTGAGGGGAATTGATTGGATGGTTGTAGTTTGCTATTGGTGGATCTCATGTGAGTGACAGGTTGCCCCGCCCTCGTCATCAGAGAAGAGAAGAGATGCTGCAAGAGGAAGATATTCTGATTCAAGATCATGAGGAACATGAATTTAAAACAATAATGATGTGCAGCAATAAATTAATTATAACAAACACTGTGATATTCCATAAAAAAAAAAAGTAAGAATTGTCCATTTTGATTTCATGTTGACTCTAATAGGATGAAGCTTCAAATACAGCCTTTTTCATTATTATTTTAACCTCTCCTCTCCAGTTGGTGGCGGTAATGCACTTAATCTGGTGTGTCAAGCGCCACTAACCCTCAGGAGAAGAAGAGATTGTAGTTTTTAGAGAGCTGAAGATGGCGAAGCGCTGTGTGTTCGGCTGTGTTCCCGACAAAACCCTGTTCAGTGTCCCGAGACCGCGCTGGTTGCGGGCCCGCTGGCTCGAGTTCCTGCACTTCCAGGAGGAGGGACTGACGGTGAACTCGCGGCTGTGTTCGCGGCACTTCTCGCCCGAGAGCTTCCAGAATCTCACACAGTACGAGATGGGCTTCGCCAAGGTCCTGTACCTGAAGCACACCGCCGTCCCGTCGCTCTACACGGTCGGAGCTCCGCACACTATGAAGGTACGTGATCTGATGCCGTATCATCATCATAACGCGCATTACACGCGCTGATGGAGCCCGTGTGTCCGCAGCCTGTGACGCGGGATGTGGGCTGTCAGTGCCGCGAGACTCCGAGGAAGAGCGCGTCGGTTCAGGCGTCATGCGCGACACCGCGGCCGAAGCGACGCAGTAAAGGTGAGGTTTAGGTTGGTAGTGTTTATTTTAGAGTTATCACATACTGAACTAATTGATTTTCTTTGTCTCGCGTGGAAACAGCTGTTCAAGTGAAGCCTTTAGTCAGCGGCTGCTCCGAGGATCACAGCGGGACATCGACGCCCGAGACGCGGCCGCGGGTGGAGAGAAGCGCCGCTGATTCACACCTGACCGTGAAACAAGAAACACAGTTCACCTTCGAGCCTGAAATCACACAAGACGATAAAGAGTAAGTTTATTTATGAGACACTATTATAGTTCTGAATTGGTGTTTATTTTTGGTCCTATTGTCTTTATTGTGTGTTGACATTTAAAGGGTTAGTTCACCCAGACATTAAAATAATGTAATTAATTACTCTCCCTTATGTCGATCCACACCTGTAAGACCTTCGTTCATCTTCAGAACACAAAATAAGATATTTTTGATGAAATCTGAGAGATTCAGTCCCTCATTTATGAACTTCCACTTTCAAGCCTCAGAAAGTTAGTAAAGACATCATTAAAGTGATCCACGTGACTCCAGTGGTTTAACTCCAATGTTATGAAGCGACACAAGGGATTTATTTGTGCAGCTCTCGTGAACGAGTATCTGAGATTAATATTTTATAAAATGCTAAATAGTTTTTTTGTGCAAACAAAGCACTCGCGTTTACATTTTTAACTTTATGTATAGGTTACACTTTATTTTAAGGTGTCCGTGTTATGATATAATTATAAATTTAAGTACTGAGTATTATTCACTGACAGCATGTACATACTATAGGGTTAGGGTAATAAGATTTGGTTTAGAGTTAGTTTGTTGTAATTATGCATAATTTTACTGTTATTACTAGGGCTGGGTAAAAAAAAAATAGATTTCTCGATTTTAAACGATTCTCATTTTTACGACTCGATATCGATTCTTAAATCCCAAGAATCGATTAGTCTCGTCTGTTTTCAGTTGATGAATGAGCAGAATATGTAGCGCCTCCCATCCAATAAATCACAATAATCTTTGTTACTTTTGATATGAAGCAAAATCTTTCAAATGAGGTCCATCTTATTATGAGATTCAGAAAATAAGTACCGTTTTGGCGCTGTTTAATGTGGCGTGACGGATCGCTTAAGCGCCTCAGTTAAAGAGAAGCATGTGATCATCCTCTCCTCCGCTTTAATACCAGTTACAGCGAAATAAACATGCATGAACAACTGAAGGTATGTTAAAGGGATAGTTCACCCAAAAATGAAAATGTGATGTTTATCTGCTTACCCCCAGTGCATCCAAGATGTAGATGACTTTGTTTCTTCAGTAGAACACAAATGATGATTTTTAACTCCAACCGTTGCCGTATGTCAGTCAAATAATAGCAGTAGATGGGAACTTCTACAATAACAGTAAAAAAAACTTCCATAGACAAATCCAAATGAAACCCTGCGGCTCGTGACGACACATTGATGTCCTAAGACATGAAACGATCGTTTTGTGCGAGAAACCAAACAGTATTTATATAATTTTTTACCTCTAATACACCACTATGTCCAACAGCATTCCTCACTCGATTCGTTTGGTCTGATCGCGCTCTGACAACGGCATTGATGTCTCGCGCATATACTTCAATGAGAGCGAGACATCAATGCCGCTGTCAGAGCGCGATCAGACCAAACGAATCGAGTGATGAATGACAGGCGGCAACGGTTGGAGTTAAAAATCATCATTTGTGTTCTACTGAAGAAACAAAGTCACCTACATCTTGGATGCTCAAGCAGATAAACATCACATTTTCATTTTTGGGTGAACTATCCCTTTAACATGTACAGTACAGCTTACTGAAATCCGTATCATGTCTCGTGTAATCGCTCAATCAGTGCTTCAACCTCGGAAAGACTCAATTAAACAGCTTCAATGTCACGTGACGTCACATTTACCTCAGAAAAACACATTCAGTGACCATAAACGAATTCGTCAGCTAGAAAATTGCTCTAGAGAGCAGCATTCTGATAAATATAGCTATGCACCGTTACATATTCATTAAAATTATAATGTTCTTCAATATTTAATGCATGTTTGAATAAATCAGTTATGACAGCCAGGGTTTAAATGTTTATATTTAAAAAAAAACGAATTGGAGTAGAAATATGATAAACGTTATTTATAATAAAACATCATTGAGTGTAATTTAAGTGTTTGTATATAAATAAGTTAATTTAACCTTCAGTATTATTACAGTAGTACCAGCTGACTCTCATGTGTAGTTTACAGCATTAGCTGAGAGATTTTTTTTCCTCTAGAAAATTTGCCATGTACTGAAACTGAAATACTACATCCAAAATAATGTAATCGAAATCGTAATTGAATTGAAAGCATGTGAATAGTAATCGAATCGAATTGTGAAATTTGTGGCAAAAGCCAGCCCTATTAATGTGTCATGTGATCTGTTCCCAGGACTGTTTCTGTTCGAGAGCCCGTGAGGTCTGAACAGACAGGGCAAAGCAGTCTGGGAAGCTTATTATTTTAGGCCTGAAATGAGAGCTGATTTGTAAATTAATTTTGTGTTCATTAATTTGTTTTTTTATATGTATTTGTATATAATTTTTGTGTTTTTGCATAGGACATTGTGCCAGATGTGGAAGACGCACAGTGATGAATGTGAGTGACCGCAGGACGGAGGACGTTCAGTTAAATCTGGATTAGACTGTGGAGAGTTTCTATGCGGGACATGAAGAATCACTGGAGCGAATCCTCCCGACCGCTGAAGAGAGTGACGTCCACCGTCACGATGCTTCACGACTCTAGAGCAGCGACTGTGGCTGAAACCAGGTGAGAGTCTTTGCATTTCACCAGTGAAATTATACCAACATTAGTTCTGTACCCAATCAGACGTGCAACCGGAGATAGAGACAGATTTATGATTTATACGTTTTTTTCCTTGAGGAAATGTGCGTTGTTCCTGACAGACCCAAATAACTGATGTCAAATCAAAAACAAATTGAATCACAAGCTTGTGAATCATGAAGTGTGTGTGTGTGTGTGTGTGTGTGTTACAGCAATGAATTTTCATTAAAAAAAACCTACTCAAAATTAACTTTTGCATTTGAAAAGCGCCACATAGATGACCAACCTTACACATCCCTGGGGAAAAGAGGACAAACCAGTGTGTGCTTTTTCATTCTTTTCTTGTTTTTATCAGGATGTAAAGGATATGGACCCAACGGCCTGATGGTCCTGAGATGATGATGATGATGTACTTGCTGTGAAAGACTTCATCTCTGTTCCTGTCCTCGCCATGTTCGTAGGAGGGCGTCCTCAATCCTGCCTGCTAAAGGAGCGTCTGCATGGAGTCAAATCATCTTTTTAACAATGCTGTGATTTTGAAAACTTTGTAGAAATTGCAACACCCTGTCCTGACCAGCATCATGTGACACAACTGTCAGTGGCGACACAATTTCAGCAATAAAACTGACCTTATTTACAGTATCTGTGAGAGAGAGAGAACTGAAACACCATCAAGAATAATAAAGATCCACATCCTAGTTTACAGCAGCATCCAGGTGTTTTATGTATTGTCATTTTAGAAACGTGTAGAAATACTTAAACGAGAATCAATCAAATGAGCAGAATGGTGTTGATCATGTGACCTTTGATGAAACGCTGGATAACATGGATCATCATCACTCCGTACATGCTGTCATTAGAAACAAAGACAAACACTGAAAAAATATCTCTTCCATATTATATATAAAAATATATATATATTACATATAAAACATCTCTTTCATACTGAAAATATCTCTCATGATCATATCGTGATGAAAACTATATTAACTTATGAAACAGTACAGTTTATTTACAAGATTTAAAATGTTGTCTTCGAATAATCCAATACTTCTATACTATATAGTATGCGAACAGAGTAGTATGTCCGAATTCATAGTATTCGAAAAACACGCACAGTTTCTGCCAATCTCATGTTAATCTCGAGTACCTATAGAGTAGTAGTGCATCCTTCATATCTCCAAAAAGTCTTTAATCAAATTTATAAAAGATACTGTACCAAGTCTTTCCGAAAACAGCCGAGCTCCTGGAGGCGTGCCGTGTGAGCGGAGCTGGAGAGTCACGAGCACACGCAGCTTTTGTGTAGCGATCGTCTGCAAGCTATCAATGGTCAGCTAAACAAATGTATTTAAACACACAATACACCATCGCACCGATAACTTTTGAATCCCTGTAATGAATATAGCGTATGAATAATGTATTTATGATTTCACTGTGTTTGTGTTACATTATATGCACTCAGGCGCCTAATGCCAACAAAACAGACATTTGATGCAGTTTTACTCTCCACCTCATTATCACTGTGACCGCTCCATCTTTCAGTTTCAAACGATCTGTAATCTGTAAATAAACTGGGCCTTGTTTATGAAACCATAAGCGCCGATTCTGAGGGCTCGAGCAGACCGATGCTCGAAAAAAATTATGCGAAACCTGTGAAAATAGAAATAATCCATCATACGTACAACTCGTGTTTTGAAACTTTGGCCATGTTTACCATGAGAATGCAACTCTTTAACGGTGTAAATAAGTCAGAGTGCATGAAATAATTACCCTCCACCCCCATATTATAGACAAATAATGAGCTGAGGGGGTAATAGTAAAGTGCCCTTTTGCGGCGCCCCTGTCCCAGCCGGTCAGAGGTCACTCCGTGAGATAAACTTGTGGGCAGGGGAGCGATTGGGGGTTTAATGTCTTGCTCAAGGACAGTTGTGGGTAATGCGAGTGAAGAGAGCGCTGTTCATTCACTCCCTCCACCTGCATTCCTGCCGGTACAGAGACTCGAACCTGCGACCTTTGGGTTACAAGTCCGACTCTCTAAACGTTAGGCCACAACTGCCCCCTGGGATTGAGATTGAGATTGGGGGGGGGGGGGATAAAGTGCCTTTTCGCGGTGCCTCTGTCCCAGCCGACGTCTGTGAGCCGGTCAGAGGTCAACACCACCCCCCCCCCACCCCCGCGGCTTCAAGCAGCTTTCAGTTGGTCAGCGCCGTGAATTCCTGACCAACTTTAAAGCAGGGGAAGCCGCTTGAAGCCGCTTTCTTTGGGCGGCTTTAGTGGCCGTTCACATGCCCCGTCTTTTGTGCGCTCGGACGCATCGTGAACGGCCACGTGGCCTTTTTTGTTGTTGTTTCATCTGCTTGTTTTGAGGAGTTTCTCTTCACTCTGGTGTAGGATCATTTTCAGGTGTGGTCACCTTCAGGCAGCTCTTGAAGGGCGAGGCAGCAGGAGGACGGGTTCGCAGTCTCAGCAGTCTTACGACCCGCACTTTGACCCACGTTTTTGCCTTTTGCTTATAATCCGGTTCAGGCTTTACAAGCTCCTCAGCCCTGAACTGCATGACCTCTGCCCTGTCCTTTCGCCACCTCTCCGCCAGGTTGAGCTTCTCTTTCCAGGTCATCTTCTCTTTGGGCTCATAGCGCATGTGAGTGTACCTCATGTCTGGCCAGTGAACCCTCTTCACCCCAGGCTCCTCGGCATGATCCTCAGGGACCACCGCTGGAGGAGTGGGAGGCTGGAAGACCTTCTCAAGGGACTCTTTAGTCTCCTTCAGGTACTTCTTTGTCATCAGGACCGGATCTGATCTGAACGTGGGTTCAGTCGGCTCTGGAGGACTCCGATTCGTGTCTCTGATATACTCGTACCAGGCGTTGTAATACAGAGGTTTCCTGGGCTTCTCTGTGAATCGGTTTAGTGTCTTCTTCTCTGGTTGCTTAAGACAACTTTCCAGAGGCCCGTACATGTATTTATGCCTTTTGGGATTCTTGACAGATTGGTCCCGCCAGGTTACTGTTTTTGGCCCAGATGTCCTGGCCATTGGAGTTTCTAACCACTCCCAGCACCTCTGCACGCCCCATGGCAGGGGGAAATAGGCGGGCTTTGGAACGTCAGTAAAGGGGAAGTAGCGGGGTCTCGGGTTTAACAAATCAAAATCCATTTCGCTCGCTGTACTCACCAATCAGAGGTAATCAGAGATGATCAGATCACAATGTTCGTCTTCGTTAGGCGTGTTGTATCAGTTGGCAAACCAGTGAAAAATGTGTGAACTCGAGTCAGTCTGCGCTATTTATCCTCTTCTGGGCGTGGTCGCGTTCTGAGGCGTGACGTCACAATGCCACTAGGGGCAGCTGTGGCCGTGACGTCACAATGACGCACCTGATAACCGCGAATATACACAATAGCGACAAACAGCGCAGAATGAAAACATTGGAAGGTGCTATACAATTTATTATTATTATTTGAGTTATTAATGTCTTTGTACACTGTAACGTTATATGTTGATAATTGTTCTCCTAACTTAAAAAGATAAGCAAACTGTTTGTGTTTATTGTTTATTTGCGGACATTCCTTGCTTATATTAAGCTTATTTCACTGCTTTAATATAATTATATTACACATTTTAATTGCATTTTAACGCGTTCAGTGAACTTGTCTCCATTTTGGCGCGAGCAGTTTCGCGCCTCGCTAACTGGATTGAGAAGAAGTACTGGAAATGGCGGTAAGTTGCGTTATGGTTATTCCTTTCCTAGATCCGCGAACCCGAGAATATCTTGTGTTACAAACTCTGTCGCGATTACATTGCTTAATTATTACCACAGCGGTGTAGTCGACGAAAATGCAGTATTTGTTTTTGTAAAACGCCCTTTTTGAAGAAAAAATACTTCCATGTATGTAGTGTGAAATCTGATATTTGAGAAAATATAAGGCGTCATTAGTTCTTTAACTGTTGGTGGAAAAGGTGAAAAACAAAACATAATCAACTCTTACCCCGGTTTCACAGCCAAGACTTAAGCTAGTACTAGACTAAAATTAATGTTTAAGCTGTTTTAACTGAAGCAACTTATATCTATATATCTTAACATATATCAGAGCCATTGTTTTTTCTCAAGATGCACACAAGTAATATTTTTAGTGAACATTTAAAGGGTTAGTTCACCCAAAAATGAAAATAATGTCATTAATTACTCTCCTTCATGTCGTTCCACACCCGTAAGACCTTCATTAATCTTCATAACACAAATTAAGATATTTTTGATGAAATCCGATGGCTCAGTGAGGCCTGCATAGCCAGCAATGACATTTCTTCTCTCAAGATCAGTTAATGTACTATAAACATACTTAAATCACTTCATGTGAGTACAGTGGTTCAATATTAATATTATAAAGCCACAAGAATATTTTGGTGTGCCAAAAAACAAAATAATGACTTATATAGTGATGGCTCATTTCAAAACACTGCTTCAGGAAGATTCGGGGCGTTATGAATCTTTTGTGTCATGATTTGGATCACGTGTCAAACCACCAAGCTGCTGAAATCATGTGACTTTGGTGCTCTGAACCGCAGATTCGACACGCTGCTTCACAACGCTCTGAAGCTTCTTGTTTTTAGTGCATTAATGGATCCTGAGAGAGGAAATGTCATTGCTGGCTATGCTGGCTTCACTGAGCCATCGGATTTCATCATAAATATCTGAGATTTGTGTTCTGAAGATGAACAAAGGTCTTACGGGTGCGGAATGACATGAGGGAGAATAATTAATGACATTATTTTCATTTTTGGGTGAACTAACCCTTTAATAAATGCCCTAATTGAGCTAACGCTAATCCTGGTTTAATCTAAGCCCTGTCTGTGAAACCAGGCCTTAATAATGTACAAACATCATGAGAGAGATTCATCTTCATTGTTTTTAGTATGCTCTGTTACAAGAGATGTCAAAGCTCTTATTGCCCTCACACGACATTTAGATGAATTCATTTTTCAACCAAGCCTTTTTCTCCTTACTTTTCCCTGTTTAAATTAGCAACAAGAGAGGCACAGGTGTCCCGGAGCTTCCCGGAGTTCAGCGGATCCTATCCGGTGGTGGAGGCAGAAGAGGGACCAGGTGCCGATGCTGGCCAGCATCTCAGTGTCCAGCCTCTTCTATGACCTCAGAGCGGGAACAGCCCTGTTGGGCACTGAATTTCAGGTACCAGTACCGGTTAAAATGTGAACAGAAATATAAATATATAATCAAACGTGCTTCTTGTTTCGGAGTAAAACAGCTTTCAGTTTCCATTCACAGTAAATGCTGCGTTTCAGTCGCTTTAATTTACATTCGTCCAACCATCTTCCCTCATTCATAGTGAGAATCGTTTATAAATCTGCAGTTGTCAACAAAGAGAAGCGCTAAGACTGTGAAAATTACGCTTGAAAGCAAGAAATTAAGACGTCCATAAATGTTAGTATTGTAAATTTACTGTTCTTTTAAATAAAATAGTAATACTGATAATAATAATTAGGCTAATATTGTTATAAATGATAACAACTCCTCTGTTTGTATGTTTATTATAACATATTGTGTTATAATGTAATATTATTAATAGAGATACAGACGATTATTCAGATATCTGCCGATACCGATAGTTTTGGTTCTGCTTTTTATACCTTCTTTTAAATTAATGATTTTTTTTATTATAATTAATAATTATATTTTTAATTATTATATTTTGAAATAAATGCAAATAAAAACTCCATTCTCTCCATTTCATCAACTTGTTTCAGAGTAACATGAACACATGACTTAAATTAATTTTAACACTAACTAAATTCTGAAGATAAACTTTCTGAATGTTATCAATTTATATTATTACTATTAATATTAATTACTATTAAACTGGTTTCTTAGCATTTTGTTTACATAAAGCCCAAATTCAGTGCATTTTTCTGCCCACTTTTGATTGACAGGATATATCGGCTCTGACTATCGGCCGATAGTGTGAAAATTAGCTTTTATCAGCCGATATATATATAGTGTTGCACCTCTACTTATTAAGATATTATATATTATTATATTATCATGGCTAGTTATCATTGGAGGGTCAAGACTGTTGTAATTGTTCCACTGAAGACGAAGATAAAGATTCAAAAACAGAAGATTTATTACGACTGCGATAACAAGCATCATGTGAGACAGAGTGCACTTCACACAAACTGAGGACGAAATGCACAGATGACGAACTCAAACGAACAGCTGTGATGATTAATTAGTGTCAATGGTGACTGATGAGTGGCTGCAAATGAACACGTGAGAATTGAAAACAAACTGACGGTCCATGAAAACAGAAACTAACAGATGATAACTGTGACAACTGCGTTGAGAAGGATGTAATAAAAAGAGCACTGCTTCATTTTAGAAAATGCTAGTTTGGTGTAGTGAATCTTCTCCACATCGGCCTTGCTTTTGTCATGATGTCTTCAGATGTCAGTAAGGTGACCACCATCAAACCAACCAAATGTGGGACGATTACTAAGTTTGTGTGGGACAACGTGTTACCAACACTAAAACACAACCTGAAGCTGTTATATAATGTCTATCTAACTTAATAACAACATCTGTATTCTGCCTTTCAGCTGATAAAATTACTTTGCTCTTTAGTCGCTTCCAGAAAACACCATTACATCACAATATCACATAACGTCTTTATTTTCCATGTCATTTAAGTTCAACATCACTGGGCTTTAAGGCAGCGGGTTCTGACTAAGTCCAACTAAAATCCAACAAAATAAATAAAGAACAAATAAAATATAAAACAACATGAAATCAGTTCATTGATATATTAAGAATATATTAAACCAAAAACTTAAATATTTTTAGAAAGGATGTGAATTAAAGCAGCCACACAGGCCACAAGAGAGCACAGCCCAGTCTTTACTTAAAGAACATTTTCTCTTTTTTGTTGCCATTATACCGCCTTGTAAAATTTAAATTTACCGAATTATCCATTTGTTTTCTGACAGGGAACGAAATCACCGCTCCACATTTTGATTGACAGCCGTCACAACCTACTAGTGACCATATTTATTCCTTTATTTTCAACCATTGGATAGGATTTAAAAAAAACGGCTGTTGTATTTGTGTAAGGCGGGATGTTAGCGCTGTTAAATACAGATGAAAAACTACACTGCACAAAGAATAGATAAAATGCTTTCTTAAAAAGGCAAAAGAACACATGCACATTTTCTTAATATGATCATTAAAAACCAACAGACTGATGAAAATGTGGGACATTTTCTCAATAAGCCACGTGCGGTACAACGCAAAGCAGGACGGGTGGTCACCCTAAATGTCAGCTGTCAAAGAGCACGTGATAAATGAGGAGCAGAGCTTTTGTCAATGTTGTAGTTAAATTATTTCCCATTAAATTTCCCATAAATCATCTGTCCTGCCACATTTTGAACTCCTAATAACATAAAGGGCCCTATTTTAATGATCTAAGCACACACGGCGCAGGTGCTCTTAGTGCGTGTCCGAATCCTCTTTTGCTAGTTTAACGGTGGAAAAAATGGTCTGCGCACCCAGCACATGGTCTAAAAGGGTTGTACCTAGTGTCTTAATGTGTCATGGGTGTGTTTTGGGCGTAACGTGCAATAAACCAATCAGAGTCTCATCTCCCATTCCCTTTAAAAAAGCCAGGTGCACTCACGCCATGGATTAATAAAAACAACCATTTTATTTTTATTTATTTTTATTTTTTTTCACAAATTCTGTGTATTTTCTGGTAATCACATGACCATGCAGAACATGCAGGATTTGTATTTTTGCAGTTTAATATTCACAGACTACATTGAAGTGTACTGACCTGTTTTTTATTTATTTATCAGACATTTGAAAAATCCCCTCAAATTTTTGATGAATAAATAAAAAGTGCACAGCAATCAAGGGGTGACACTCAATTTCACAACTTAAAAGTAAGTAATTTTGCCTTAAAACGTCATAGGGAATTCACAGGCCTCTCCATAGGGAGCTGTACTGGCATCTAGTGGTCACACCATGGAATGACATGATTTTCTTTCTTCGCTCTCACCGGGTGGAGCTAATCTGCTTGACAAATTGGATTTCAAAGCCATCAGGTGTCCGGTCACTTTTGATTGGGAAGAACACAAGTGTGACTCCCAAATGAGATGGAAATGTTATGATTTCTATTTTTGCAGCATGACATATCTTAACAATTCATTTTTGTATCAATCATTTAAGTTATGTTTTGAATTCAGCTCGAAAGTAGGTGATTATCAGATTATTGTTTATGGCCAGATGTGTAAAACAGCATGGGGTGTGATAGTATTTTAACATCATTTTATTGTGTTTAGTCACAGAATCTCATGTTAAGAGGCGAACATGCCCTGATGCATGATGGTTTCTCTCATACTGCGCTGTTCAGAGCTTCACGGATGGAATGGAAAACGGTCATCATGGGTAAGAGAATATTTGATTCTATATGTTTGCTCCTTAGTTTAATTACCATTCTATAATTGCTTTAAATTAATCATAAATATCTTGACAATAGGAAGTTCGTTCAGAGTAGCCTGACCGATATGGGTTTTTGGGGGCCGATACCGATATTAGGGAGTAAAAAAGTCCGATATGGATATTTTGTCCAATATTCTTTGTGTATATTATAGTACAGTACCAGTCAAAAGTTTGGACGCACTTCCCATTCGTGTTTCCTAGCTTTTGTCTGGTACTGTATGTAGAATACAGTGCATATGTAAACAGAATAAATATACATTAACACATTCTTGGCAATGATCACTCAAATGTGGAGATCGATTTAAATCACTGAAACACGTCCGATGCAACCGATAAACATTACCGATGCTCAAACAGCATCTTGGACAAATGTGTCTCAGCTGTGTGAGCAGAAGCACTGCAGGTGTCAGGAAAGAAATATAATAGTGCATGAATGTATTCAGGGATTGCATTTGTTCAGTGCAAGATTTAGATGATATTTAAGCTAAAATAAAGCAAGGAAAAATATTTGCACTAACTGTTAAACACTTACACTGTATGTAAGAATGATACAGACACTTCTGTTTACATTTTTTGTTAAGTATGCCTATATGGCAAAAATATCTTAGTAATTAAATTTGAAGAAATAATGCAAAGTCAATTTTCAAAAATATTGTGCTTTCTTGTGCTTGAATGTTAAAAAGGCCCTCCTATGAGGTGTCAATCACAGCAACGGCCCCCAGCCATTTGAGTTTGAGACCCCTGCGGTACAGCATTGTGTCTCAGCAGTAGGGTTGGGAACGGTCACATGTGAACCAGTACTAGCAGGGGCGTAGCAACCGGGGGGGACGGGGGGGACACGTCCCCCGCACTTTTAGAAACAGGTGATTCTGACCCCTGCTATTTTTTATTTTTTTGGATCCAGCGTGAATATTTCCGGCACCGGCAGTGTTCTCTGATTTGTTACTTAGATTTGAGTGAACTAACATTCAGCCAATCACAGAGCGAATCATCTCTTGGGCGCGTCTGCTATGAGCTTCAAATCTCTTGTTGCTGTTGTGAGTTTTCGTTCGTTCATTCACTTTGCTATTAGGCCGTCTGGGATAAAATGCACCCCAGAAAAAAGCAAAGGACGATTACATCCTTTTTTCAAACACACACTGTAAGTATGTTACAGTATGTCGCGATGACACGAATCACGCGATAAAGTTTTCATGTTATGATTTAAACTAACGGTTACTGTAACGTCAAAAGACAACAGAACCCGTATGGACCTCGTCACGTCGCGCCGGATTCAGTGTGTTAAATGCTCTCCTACTTGTCGCTTTGTATAAAAGCGTCTGCTAAATGAGACGTAACAAATTATTGGTTTCTGCTGTCTTTTGTTGCCTACGTGCTGCTCGCGGAGTAGAATTATCCTTTCACAAGAAATCAAAATTGTTTTGCACCGAATATCTTAAAATACTTTATCAAATTTAAAATATATATATTTTTATACTTTATGTAAATATTCTACTTTATGTCCTAACTGGTCTGTAGGAAAGGCAGGCTGTGATGTCACTGACAGAGAGAGGGGACAGTTGCTCAACCTCTCCAGAATGTGTACAGGTGAGATTTGTATAAAAAGAGCAGATTGACTATTTTAAGGCAGTGTTTTCTTAATTGGAACTGCTTGCCAAAATTTTAAGGAATTACACATCAATTTAATTCAATTTAATTTAAATCAATCACCTTTATTTATATAGTGCTTTTAATAATACAGATTGTGTCAAAGCACTGAACAGTATCAAATAGGAGAATAGAGTAATTTATAATGACAAGATTAAACACTGAATTTCCAGTTTAAGGCATTTTATTATTGAATGCAGAGACGTCATTGTCTAGGTCAGCTCAGTTTAAATAGGATCTGTGTAATCAAATCAACGATAATCGCTAGAAAAAAAAAGATAACATTTTGTATTTTATGTTCAAACTCTTAAATAAAATTAGTTTTATGTATAAAGGCTGTGTGTTCCAATAGAGTTAACTACTGTATTAATTAATGTATAATTATATTAATTAATGTATATTAATGTATAATTCCGTTTGGAAGTTTTAATTAAAAATCTCACTTCGATCTTGAAAATATTAAAAACTTGTAAATACATTGATTTAGGTTTTATTGATATATTTTCATAAAATGTATGCTGTATAAAATTACTGTAGATGTAATCTGTATACTCATTTAACACAACTATTAAGAAGAAAAGTTATTGTTCAAATGTAGTGTAACTGAAATATTTTAAATATCATAAAATATTTTTATCTAAATAAAGTATAGATGGTCTCTATGGAAGCCCGTTTCCGCCACTAAAAAAAAAAAAAAACGCCAGAATTCTGACTTTTTTCCTCGGAATTAACTGATGGTCAGTATCTCTGTCTGTAACAGTGCATCAACGATAGCCGTGCTGCCGTGAAGTCTGAAGCTGTTGGTGTATAAAATCTGCCACTTCAGCTTTGTCTGATTTATTGCGCCTCCACCACAGCTGATTCTTCTTATTATGATTATTATTATATTGTTATTATTGTGCAAACTTCATTAGTGTATCCATTCTGTTAAAAACAACTTTTATTGTCCAAATACCTCGACTGTAATTTGCAGAATTGCATGATTCTACCCTTGAGTTGCAAAGTTAATGAAACATGATAGGTATTGGTTGTTTTAGTATTAAGCCCACTAGATGGCAGTAAAAGCTGTTTTTTCTCCTTGAAACGCTGTGTACAAGGTTACCGTGTAAACATTCTATATGCATATTCCTGCATAATGCATATGTCCGGAGCCTAATCAATATTTCTTTATTGGTAAATCGGCGCTAAAAATAATCCTTTATGATGTCCTCTATTTTATGTATAAAAATAACAAAGCAGCAATCCTGATGGTCAGTCGCAATGAAAGGAAACGCAAGCAAAGTAAGAACTGTGAAAAATAACGTTTCACAGTAGTTAGAAAAAGTCAGAATTCTAAGATATAAAGTCGCAATTGCGAGAAATAAAGTCAGAATTCTGACTTTATATCTTGCAATTGCGACTTTATATCTCAGAATTCTGACTTTATATCACGCAATTGTGACTTTATATCTCAGAATTCTGACTTTATATCTTGCAATTGCGACTTTATATCTCACAATTCTGACTTTATATCTCGCAATTGTGACTTTATATCTCAGAATTCTGACTTTATATCTCGCAATTGCGACTTTATATCTCAGAATTCTGACTTTATATCTTGCAATTGCGACTTTATATCTCAGAATTCTGACTTTATATCTTGCAATTGCGACTTTATATCTCAGAATTCTGACTTTATAACTCGCAATTGTGACTTTATATCTCAGAATTCTGACTTTATATCTTGCAATTGTGACTTTATATCTCAGAATTCTGACTTTATATCTTGCAATTGCGACTTTATATCTCACAATTCTGACTTTATATCTCGCAATTGTGACTTTATATCTCAGAATTCTGACTTTATATCTCGCAATTGTGACTTTTTATCTCAGAATTCTGACTTTATATCTTGCAATTGCGACTTTATATCTCAGAATTCTGACTTTATATCTTGCAATTGCGACTTTATATCTCACAATTCTGACTTTATATCTCGCAATTGTGACTTTATATCTCACAATTCTGACTTTATATCTTGCAATTGCGACTTTATATCTCAGAATTCTGACTTTATATCTCGCAATTGTGACTTTATATCTCACAATTCTGACTTTATATCTCGCAATTGTGACTTTATATCTCAGAATTCTGACTTTATATCTTGCAATTGCGACTTTATATCTCACAATTCTGACTTTATATCTCGCAATTGTGACTTTTTATCTCAGAATTCTGACTTTATATCTTGCAATTGTGACTTTATATCTCAGAATTCTGACTTTATATCACGCAATTGTGACTTTATATCTCAGAATTCTGACTTTATATCACGCAATTGTGACTTTATATCTCAGAATTCTGACTTTATATCTTGCAATTGCGACTTTATATCTCAGAATTCTGACTTTATAACTCGCAATTGTGACTTTTTATCTCAGAATTCTGACTTTATATCTTGCAATTGTGACTTTATATCTCAGAATTCTGACTTTATATCTTGCAATTGCGACTTTATATCTCAGAATTCTGACTTTATAACTCGCAATTGTGACTTTTTATCTCAGAATTCTGACTTTATATCTTGCAATTGTGACTTTATATCTCAGAATTCTGACTTTATATCACGCAATTGTGACTTTATATCTCAGAATTCTGACTTTATATCTTGCAATTGTGACTTTATATCTCAGAATTCTGACTATATCTTGCAATTGCGACTTTATATCTCACAATTCTGACTTTATATCTTGCAATTGCGACTTTATATCTCACAATTCTGACTTTATATCTCGCAATTGTGACTTTATATCTCAGAATTCTGACTTTATATCACGCAATTGTGACTTTATATCTCAGAATTCTGACTTTATATCTTGCAATTGCGACTTTATATCTCACAATTCTGACTTTATATCTCGCAATTGTGACTTTATATCTCAGAATTCTGACTTTATATCTCGCAATTGCGACTTTATATCTCAGAATTCTGACTTTATATCTTGCAATTGCGACTTTATATCTCAGAATTCTGACTTTATATCTTGCAATTGCGACTTTATATCTCAGAATTCTGACTTTATAACTCGCAATTGTGACTTTATATCTCAGAATTCTGACTTTATATCTTGCAATTGTGACTTTATATCTCAGAATTCTGACTTTATATCTTGCAATTGCGACTTTATATCTCACAATTCTGACTTTATATCTCGCAATTGTGACTTTATATCTCAGAATTCTGACTTTATATCTCGCAATTGTGACTTTTTATCTCAGAATTCTGACTTTATATCTTGCAATTGCGACTTTATATCTCAGAATTCTGACTTTATATCTTGCAATTGCGACTTTATATCTCACAATTCTGACTTTATATCTCGCAATTGTGACTTTATATCTCACAATTCTGACTTTATATCTCGCAATTGTGACTTTTTATCTCAGAATTCTGACTTTATATCTTGCAATTGCGACTTTATATCTCAGAATTCTGACTTTATATCTCGCAATTGTGACTTTATATCTCACAATTCTGACTTTATATCTCGCAATTGTGACTTTTTATCTCAGAATTCTGACTTTATATCTTGCAATTGCGACTTTATATCTCAGAATTCTGACTTTATAACTCGCAATTGTGACTTTATATCTCAGAATTCTGACTTTATATCTTGCAATTGTGACTTTATATCTCAGAATTCTGACTTTATATCTTGCAATTGCGACTTTATATCTCACAATTCTGACTTTATATCTCGCAATTGTGACTTTATATCTCACAATTCTGACTTTATATCTCGCAATTGTGACTTTTTATCTCAGAATTCTGACTTTATATCTTGCAATTGCGACTTTATATCTCAGAATTCTGACTTTATATCTTGCAATTGCGACTTTATATCTCAGAATTCTGACTTTATAACTCGCAATTGCGACTTTATATCTCAGAATTCTGACTTTATATCTTGCAATTGCGACTTTATATCTCAGAATTCTGACTTTATATCTCGCAATTGCGACTTTATATCTCAGAATTCTGACTTTATATCTTGCAATTGCGACTTTATATCTCACAATTCTGACTTTATATCTCGCAATTGTGACTTTATATCTCAGAATTCTGACTTTATAACTCGCAATTGCGACTTTTTATCTCACAATTCTGACTTTATAACTCGCAATTGCGACTTTTTATCTCAGAATTCTGACTTTATAACTCGCAATTGCGACTTTTTATCTCAGAATTCTGACTTTATAACTCGCAATTGCGACTTTATATCTCAGAATTCTGACTTTATATCTTGCAATTGCGACTTTATATCTCACAATTCTGACTTTATATCTCGCAATTGTGACTTTATATCTCAGAATTCTGACTTTATAACTCGCAATTGCGACTTTTTATCTCAGAATTCTGACTTTATAACTCGCAATTGCGACTTTATATCTCAGAATTCTGACTTTATATCTTGCAATTGCGACTTTATATCTCACAATTCTGACTTTATATCTCGCAATTGTGACTTTATATCTCAGAATTCTGACTTTATAACTCGCAATTGCGACTTTATATCTCAGAATTCTGACTTTATATCACGCAATTGCGATTTCTTTATATCTCAGAATTCTGACTTTATATCACGCAATTGCGACTTTATATCTCAGAATTCTGACTTTATATCACGCAATTGCGACTTTATATCTCAGAATTCTGACTTTATAACTCGCAATTGCGACTTTATATCTCACAATTCTGACTTTATAACTCGCAATTGCGACTTTATATCTCAGAATTCTGACTTTATATCTTGCAATTGCGACTTTATATCTCAGAATTCTGACTTTATATCTTGCAATTGCGACTTTATATCTCAGAATTCTGACTTTATATCTTGCAATTGCGACTTTATATCTCACAATTCTGACTTTATATCTCGCAATTGTGACTTTATATCTCAGAATTCTGACTTTATATCTTGCAATTGCGACTTTATATCTCAGAATTCTGACTTTATATCTCGCAATTGCGACTTTATATCTCAGAATTCTGACTTTATATCACGCAATTGCGACTTTATATCTCAGAATTCTGACTTTATAACTCGCAATTGCGACTTTATATCTCAGAATTCTGACTTTATATCACGCAATTGCGACTTTATATCTCAGAATTCTGACTTTATAACTCGCAATTGCGACTTTATATCTCAGAATTCTGACTTTATAACTCGCAATTGCGACTTTATATCTCAGAATTCTGACTTTATATCTTGCAATTGCGACTTTATATCTCACAATTCTGACTTTATAACTCGCAATTGTGACTTTATATCTCAGAATTCTGACTTTATAACTCGCAATTGCGACTTTATATCTCAGAATTCTGACTTTATAACTCGCAATTGCGACTTTATATCTCACAATTCTGACTTTATATCTCGCAATTGCGACTTTATATCTCAGAATTCTGACTTTATATCACGCAATTGCGACTTTATATCTCAGAATTCTGACTTTATATTACGCAATTGCGACTTTATATCTCAGAATTCTGACTTTATAACTCGCAATTGCGACTTTATATCTCACAATTCTGACTTTATATCTCGCAATTGCGACTTTATATCTCACAATTCTGACTTTATATCTCGCAATTGCGACTTTATATCTCAGAATTCTGACTTTATAACTCGCAATTGCGACTTTATATCTCAGAATTCTGACTTTATAACTCGCAATTGCGACTTTATATCTCACAATTCTGACTTTATATCTCGCAATTGCGACTTTATATCTCACAATTCTGACTTTATATCACGCAATTGCGACTTTATATCTCACAATTCTGACTTTATATCACGCAATTGCGACTTTATATCTCACAATTCTGACTTTATATCACGCAATTGCGACTTTATATCTCAGAATTCTGACTTTATATCACGCAATTGCGACTTTATATCTTAGAATTCTGACTTTATATCACGCAATTGCGACTTTATATCTCAGAATTCTGACTTTATATCTTGCAATTGCGACTTTATATCTCAGAATTCTGACTTTATATCACGCAATTGTGACTTTATATCTCAGAATTCTGACTTTATATCTTGCAATTGCGACTTTATATCTCAGAATTCTGACTTTATATCACGCAATTGCGACTTTATATCTCAGAATTCTGACTTTATATCACGCAATTGTGACTTTATATCTCAGAATTCTGACTTTATATCTTGCAATTGCGACTTTATATCTCAGAATTCTGACTTTATATCTTGCAATTGCGACTTTATATCTCAGAATTCTGACTTTATAACTCGCAATTGTGACTTTATATCTCAGAATTCTGACTTTATATCACGCAATTGCGACTTTATATCTCAGAATTCTGACTTTATATCTTGCAATTGCGACTTTATATGTCACAATTCTGACTTTATATCACGCAATTGTGACTTTATATCTCAGAATTCTGACTTTATATCTTGCAATTGCGACTTTATATGTCACAATTCTGACTTTATATCACGCAATTGTGACTTTATATCTCAGAATTCTGACTTTATATCTTGCAATTGCGACTTTATATGTCACAATTCTGACTTTATATCACGCAATTGCGACTTTATATCTCAGAATTCTGACTTTATATCTTGCAATTGCGACTTTATATGTCACAATTCTGACTTTATATCACGCAATTGTGACTTTATATCTCAGAATTCTGACTTTATAACTCGCAATTGCGACTTTATATCTCAGAATTCTTACTTTATAACTCGCAATTCTGACTTTATAACTCGCAATTGCGACTTTATATCTCAGAATTCTGACTTTATAACTCGCAATTGCGACTTTATATCTCACAATTCTGACTTTATAACTCGCAATTGCGACTTTATATCTCAGAATTCTGACTTTATATCTTGCAATTGCGACTTTATATGTCACAATTCTGACTTTATATCACGCAATTGTGACTTTATATCTCAGAATTCTGACTTTATAACTCGCAATTGTGACTTTATATCTCAGAATTCTGACTTTATATCTCGCAATTGCGACTTTATCTCAGAATTCTTACTTTATAACTCGCAATTGCGACTTTATATCTCAGAATTCTGACTTTATATCTTGCAATTGCGACTTTATATCTCACAATTCTGACTTTATATCTCGCAATTGCGACTTTATATCTCAGAATTCTGACTTTATAAATCTCACAATTCTGACTTTATATCACGCAATTGCGACTTTATATCTCAGAATTCTGACTTTATAACTCGCAATTGCGACTTTATATCTCAGAATTCTGACTTTATATCTTGCAATTGCGACTTTATATCTCACAATTCTGACTTTATATCACGCAATTGCGACTTTATATCTCAGAATTCTGACTTTATAACTTGCAATTGCGACTTTATATCTCAGAATTCTGACTTTATAACTCGCAATTGCGACTTTATATCTCAGAATTCTGACTTTATATCTTGCAATTGCGACTTTATATCTCACAATTCTGACTTTATAACTCGCAATTGTGACTTTATATCTCACAATTCTGACTTTATAACTCGCAATTGCGACTTTATATCTCACAATTCTGACTTTATATCACGCAATTGCGACTTTATATCTCAGAATTCTGACTTTATATCTCGCAATTGCGACTTTATATCTCAGAATTCTGACTTTATATCTTGCAATTGCGACTTTATATCTCACAATTCTGACTTTATATCTCGCAATTGTGACTTTATATCTCAGAATTCTGACTTTATAACTCGCAATTGCGACTTTTTATCTCACAATTCTGACTTTATAACTCGCAATTGCGACTTTTTATCTCAGAATTCTGACTTTATATCTTGCAATTGCGACTTTATATCTCACAATTCTGACTTTATATCTCGCAATTGTGACTTTATATCTCAGAATTCTGACTTTATAACTCGCAATTGCGACTTTATATCTCAGAATTCTGACTTTATATCACGCAATTGCGACTTTATATCTCAGAATTCTGACTTTATATCACGCAATTGCGACTTTATATCTCAGAATTCTGACTTTATATCACGCAATTGCGACTTTATATCTCAGAATTCTGACTTTATAACTCGCAACTGCGACTTTATATCTCACAATTCTGACTTTATAACTCGCAATTGCGACTTTATATCTCAGAATTCTGACTTTATATCTTGCAATTGCGACTTTATATCTCAGAATTCTGACTTTATATCTTGCAATTGCGACTTTATATCTCAGAATTCTGACTTTATATCTTGCAATTGCGACTTTATATCTCACAATTCTGACTTTATATCTCGCAATTGTGACTTTATATCTCAGAATTCTGACTTTATATCTTGCAATTGCGACTTTATATCTCAGAATTCTGACTTTATAACTCGCAATTGTGACTTTATATCTCAGAATTCTGACTTTATATCTTGCAATTGCGACTTTATATCTCAGAATTCTGACTTTATAACTCGCAATTGCGACTTTATATCTCAGAATTCTGACTTTATATCTTGCAATTGCGACTTTATATCTCACAATTCTGACTTTATAACTCGCAATTGTGACTTTATATCTCAGAATTCTGACTTTATAACTCGCAATTGCGACTTTATATCTCACAATTCTGACTTTATATCTCGCAATTGCGACTTTATATCTCAGAATTCTGACTTTATATCACGCAATTGCGACTTTATATCTCAGAATTCTGACTTTATATCACGCAATTGCGACTTTATATCTCAGAATTCTGACTTTATATCTCAGAATTCTTACTTTATAACTCGCAATTGCGACTTTATATCTCACAATTCTGACTTTATATCACGCAATTGCGACTTTATATCTCAGAATTCTGACTTTATATCACGCAATTGCGACTTTATATCTCAGAATTCTGACTTTATATCTCAGAATTCTTACTTTATAACTCGCAATTGCGACTTTATATCTCACAATTCTGACTTTATATCACGCAATTGCGACTTTATATCTCAGAATTCTGACTTTATATCACGCAATTGCGACTTTATATCTCAGAATTCTGACTTTATATCACGCAATTGCGACTTTATATCTCAGAATTCTGACTTTATATCACGCAATTGCGACTTTATATCTCACAATTCTGACTTTATATCTCAGAATTCTTACTTTATAACTCGCAATTGCGACTTTATATCTCACAATTCTGACTTTATATCTCAGAATTCTGACTTTATAACTCGCAATTGCGACTTTATATCTCACAATTCTGACTTTATATCACGCAATTGCGACTTTATATCTCAGAATTCTGACTTTATAACTCGCAATTGCGACTTTATATCTCAGAATTCTGACTTTATATCTTGCAATTGCGACTTTATATGTCACAATTCTGACTTTATATCACGCAATTGTGACTTTATATCTCAGAATTCTGACTTTATAACTCGCAATTGTGACTTTATATCTCAGAATTCTGACTTTATATCTTGCAATTGCGACTTTATATCTCACAATTCTGACTTTATATCTCGCAATTGTGACTTTATATCTCAGAATTCTGACTTTATAACTCGCAATTGCGACTTTATATCTCAGAATTCTGACTTTATATCTTGCAATTGCGACTTTATATCTCACAATTCTGACTTTATATCTCGCAATTGTGACTTTATATCTCAGAATTCTGACTTTATAACTCGCAATTGCGACTTTATATCTCAGAATTCTGACTTTATATCACGCAATTGCGACTTTATATCTCAGAATTCTGACTTTCTATCACGCAATTGCGACTTTATATCTCAGAATTCTGACTTTATATCACGCAATTGCGACTTTATATCTCAGAATTCTGACTTTATAACTCGCAATTGCGACTTTATATCTCACAATTCTGACTTTATAACTCGCAATTGCGACTTTATATCTCAGAATTCTGACTTTATATCTTGCAATTGCGACTTTATATCTCAGAATTCTGACTTTATATCTTGCAATTGCGACTTTATATCTCAGAATTCTGACTTTATATCTTGCAATTGCGACTTTATATCTCACAATTCTGACTTTATATCTCGCAATTGTGACTTTATATCTCAGAATTCTGACTTTATATCTTGCAATTGCGACTTTATATCTCAGAATTCTGACTTTATAACTCGCAATTGTGACTTTATATCTCAGAATTCTGACTTTATATCTTGCAATTGCGACTTTATATCTCAGAATTCTGACTTTATAACTCGCAATTGCGACTTTATATCTCAGAATTCTGACTTTATATCTTGCAATTGCGACTTTATATCTCACAATTCTGACTTTATAACTCGCAATTGTGACTTTATATCTCAGAATTCTGACTTTATAACTCGCAATTGCGACTTTATATCTCACAATTCTGACTTTATATCTCGCAATTGCGACTTTATATCTCAGAATTCTGACTTTATATCACGCAATTGCGACTTTATATCTCAGAATTCTGACTTTATATCACGCAATTGCGACTTTATATCTCAGAATTCTGACTTTATATCTCAGAATTCTTACTTTATAACTCGCAATTGCGACTTTATATCTCACAATTCTGACTTTATATCACGCAATTGCGACTTTATATCTCAGAATTCTGACTTTATATCACGCAATTGCGACTTTATATCTCAGAATTCTGACTTTATATCTCAGAATTCTTACTTTATAACTCGCAATTGCGACTTTATATCTCACAATTCTGACTTTATATCACGCAATTGCGACTTTATATCTCACAATTCTGACTTTATATCACGCAATTGCGACTTTATATCTCAGAATTCTGACTTTATATCACGCAATTGCGACTTTATATCTCAGAATTCTGACTTTATATCACGCAATTGCGACTTTATATCTCACAATTCTGACTTTATATCTCAGAATTCTTACTTTATAACTCGCAATTGCGACTTTATATCTCACAATTCTGACTTTATATCTCAGAATTCTGACTTTATAACTCGCAATTGCGACTTTATATCTCACAATTCTGACTTTATATCACGCAATTGCGACTTTATATCTCAGAATTCTGACTTTATAACTCGCAATTGCGACTTTATATCTCAGAATTCTGACTTTATATCTTGCAATTGCGACTTTATATGTCACAATTCTGACTTTATATCACGCAATTGTGACTTTATATCTCAGAATTCTGACTTTATAACTCGCAATTGTGACTTTATATCTCAGAATTCTGACTTTATATCTCGCAATTGCGACTTTATCTCAGAATTCTTACTTTATAACTCGCAATTGCGACTTTATATCTCAGAATTCTGACTTTATATCTTGCAATTGCGACTTTATATCTCACAATTCTGACTTTATATCTCGCAATTGCGACTTTATATCTCAGAATTCTGACTTTATAACTCGCAATTGCGACTTTATATCTCACAATTCTGACTTTATATCACGCAATTGCGACTTTATATCTCAGAATTCTGACTTTATAACTCGCAATTGCGACTTTATATCTCAGAATTCTGACTTTATATCTTGCAATTGCGACTTTATATCTCACAATTCTGACTTTATATCACGCAATTGCGACTTTATATCTCAGAATTCTGACTTTATAACTTGCAATTGCGACTTTATATCTCAGAATTCTGACTTTATAACTCGCAATTGCGACTTTATATCTCAGAATTCTGACTTTATATCTTGCAATTGCGACTTTATATCTCACAATTCTGACTTTATAACTCGCAATTGTGACTTTATATCTCACAATTCTGACTTTATAACTCGCAATTGCGACTTTATATCTCAGAATTCTGACTTTATATCACGCAATTGCGACTTTATATCTCAGAATTCTGACTTTATAACTCGCAATTGCGACTTTATATCTCAGAATTCTGACTTTATATCTTGCAATTGCGACTTTATATGTCACAATTCTGACTTTATATCACGCAATTCTGACTTTATATCACACAATTGTGACTTTATATCTCAGAATTCTGACTTTATAACTCGCAATTGTGACTTTATATCTCAGAATTCTGACTTTATAACTCGCAATTGCGACTTTATATCTCAGAATTCTTACTTTATAACTCGCAATTGCGACTTTATATCTCACAATTCTGACTTTATATCTCAGAATTCTGACTTTATAACTCGCAATTGCGACTTTATATCTCACAATTCTGACTTTATATCACGCAATTGCGACTTTATATCTCAGAATTCTGACTTTATAACTCGCAATTGCGACTTTATATCTCAGAATTCTGACTTTATATCTTGCAATTGCGACTTTATATGTCACAATTCTGACTTTATAACTCGCAATTGTGACTTTATATCTCAGAATTCTGACTTTATAACTCGCAATTGTGACTTTATATCTCAGAATTCTGACTTTATATCTCGCAATTGCGACTTTATATCTCAGAATTCTGACTTTATAACTCGCAATTGCGACTTTATATCTCAGAATTCTGACTTTATAACTCGCAATTGCGACTTTATATCTCAGAATTCTGACTTTATAACTCGCAATTGCGACTTTATATCTCAGAATTCTGACTTTATATCTTGCAATTGCGACTTTATATCTCAGAATTCTGACTTTATATCTTGCAATTGCGACTTTATATCTCAGAATTCTGACTTTATATCACGCAATTGCGACTTTATATCTCAGAATTCTGACTTTATATCTTGCAATTGCGACTTTATATCTCAGAATTCTGACTTTATATCACGCAATTGCGACTTTATATCTCAGAATTCTGACTTTATATCACGCAATTGCGACTTTATATCTCAGAATTCTGACTTTATAACTCACAATTGCGACTTTATATCTCAGAATTCTGACTTTATAACTCGCAATTGCGACTTTTTATCTCAGAATTCTGACTTTATAACTCGCAATTGCGACTTTATATCTCAGAATTCTGACTTTATATCTTGCAATTGCGACTTTATATCTCACAATTCTGACTTTATATCTCGCAATTGTGACTTTATATCTCAGAATTCTGACTTTATAACTCGCAATTGCGACTTTATATCTCAGAATTCTGACTTTATATCACGCAATTGCGACTTTATATCTCAGAATTCTGACTTTATATCACGCAATTGCGACTTTATATCTCAGAATTCTGACTTTATATCACGCAATTGCGACTTTATATCTCAGAATTCTGACTTTATAACTCGCAATTGCGACTTTATATCTCACAATTCTGACTTTATAACTCGCAATTGCGACTTTATATCTCAGAATTCTGACTTTATATCTTGCAATTGCGACTTTATATCTCAGAATTCTGACTTTATATCTTGCAATTGCGACTTTATATCTCAGAATTCTGACTTTATATCTTGCAATTGCGACTTTATATCTCACAATTCTGACTTTATATCTCGCAATTGTGACTTTATATCTCAGAATTCTGACTTTATATCTTGCAATTGCGACTTTATATCTCAGAATTCTGACTTTATAACTCGCAATTGTGACTTTATATCTCAGAATTCTGACTTTATATCTTGCAATTGCGACTTTATATCTCAGAATTCTGACTTTATATCTCGCAATTGTGACTTTATATCTCAGAATTCTGACTTTATATCTTGCAATTGCGACTTTATATCTCAGAATTCTGACTTTATAACTCGCAATTGCGACTTTATATCTCAGAATTCTGACTTTATAACTCGCAATTGCGACTTTATATCTCACAATTCTGACTTTATATCTCGCAATTGCGACTTTATATCTCAGAATTCTGACTTTATATCACGCAATTGCGACTTTATATCTCAGAATTCTGACTTTATATCACGCAATTGCGACTTTATATCTCAGAATTCTTACTTTATAACTCGCAATTGCGACTTTATATCTCACAATTCTGACTTTATATCTCAGAATTCTGACTTTATAACTCGCAATTGCGACTTTATATCTCACAATTCTGACTTTATATCACGCAATTGCGACTTTATATCTCAGAATTCTGAGTTTATAACTCGCAATTGCGACTTTATATCTCAGAATTCTGACTTTATATCTTGCAATTGCGACTTTATATGTCACAATTCTGACTTTATATCACGCAATTGTGACTTTATATCTCAGAATTCTGACTTTATAACTCGCAATTGTGACTTTATATCTCAGAATTCTGACTTTATATCTCGCAATTGCGACTTTATCTCAGAATTCTTACTTTATAACTCGCAATTGCGACTTTATATCTCAGAATTCTGACTTTATATCTTGCAATTGCGACTTTATATCTCACAATTCTGACTTTATATCTCGCAATTGCGACTTTATATCTCAGAATTCTGACTTTATAACTCGCAATTGCGACTTTATATCTCACAATTCTGACTTTATATCACGCAATTGCGACTTTATATCTCAGAATTCTGACTTTATAACTCGCAATTGCGACTTTATATCTAAGAATTCTGACTTTATATCTTGCAATTGCGACTTTATAACTCGCAATTGCGACTTTATATCTCAGAATTCTGACTTTATATCTTGCAATTGCGACTTTATATCTCACAATTCTGACTTTATAACTCGCAATTGTGACTTTATATCTCACAATTCTGACTTTATAACTCGCAATTGCGACTTTATATCTCAGAATTCTGACTTTATATCACGCAATTGCGACTTTATATCTCAGAATTCTGACTTTATAACTCGCAATTGCGACTTTATATCTCAGAATTCTGACTTTATATCTTGCAATTGCGACTTTATATGTCACAATTCTGACTTTATATCACGCAATTCTGACTTTATATCACACAATTGTGACTTTATATCTCAGAATTCTGACTTTATAACTCGCAATTGCGACTTTATATCTCACAATTCTGACTTTATATCTCAGAATTCTGACTTTATAACTCGCAATTGCGACTTTATATCTCACAATTCTGACTTTATATCACGCAATTGCGACTTTATATCTCAGAATTCTGACTTTATAACTCGCAATTGCGACTTTATATCTCAGAATTCTGACTTTATATCTTGCAATTGCGACTTTATATGTCACAATTCTGACTTTATAACTCGCAATTGTGACTTTATATCTCAGAATTCTGACTTTATAACTCGCAATTGCGACTTTATATCTCAGAATTCTTACTTTATAACTCGCAATTGCGACTTTATATCTCACAATTCTGACTTTATATCTCAGAATTCTGACTTTATAACTCGCAATTGCGACTTTATATCTCACAATTCTGACTTTATATCACGCAATTGCGACTTTATATCTCAGAATTCTGACTTTATAACTCGCAATTGCGACTTTATATCTCAGAATTCTGACTTTATATCTTGCAATTGCGACTTTATATGTCACAATTCTGACTTTATAACTCGCAATTGTGACTTTATATCTCAGAATTCTGACTTTATAACTCGCAATTGTGACTTTATATCTCAGAATTCTGACTTTATATCTCGCAATTGCGACTTTATATCTCAGAATTCTTACTTTATAACTCGCAATTGCGACTTTATATCTCACAATTCTGACTTTATATCTCGCAATTGCGACTTTATATCTCACAATTCTGACTTTATAACTCGCAATTGCGACTTTATATCTCAGAATTCTGACTTTATAACTCGCAATTGCGACTTTATATCTCAGAATTCTGACTTTATATCACGCAATTGCGACTTTATATCTCAGAATTCTGACTTTATAACTCGCAATTGCGACTTTATATCTCAGAATTCTGACTTTATATCACGCAATTGCGACTTTATATCTCAGAATTCTGACTTTATATCTTGCAATTGCGACTTTATATCTCAGAATTCTGACTTTATATCACGCAATTGCGACTTTATATCTCAGAATTCTGACTTTATATCTTGCAATTGCGACTTTATATCTCAGAATTCTGACTTTATATCACGCAATTGCGACTTTATATCTCAGAATTCTGACTTTATATCACGCAATTGCGACTTTATATCTCACAATTCTGACTTTATATCACGCAATTGCGACTTTATATCTCAGAATTCTGACTTTATATCACGCAATTGCGACTTTATATCTCAGAATTCTGACTTTATATCTCGCAATTGCGACTTTATATCTCACAATTCTGACTTTATAACTCGCAATTGCGACTTTATATCTCAGAATTCTGACTTTATAACTCGCAATTGCGACTTTATATCTCAGAATTCTGACTTTATATCACGCAATTGCGACTTTATATCTCACAATTCTGACTTTATATCTCGCAATTGCGACTTTATATCTCACAATTCTGACTTTATAACTCGCAATTGCGACTTTATATCTCAGAATTCTGACTTTATAACTCGCAATTGCGACTTTATATCTCAGAATTCTGACTTTATATCACGCAATTGCGACTTTATATCTCACAATTCTGACTTTATATCTCGCAATTGCGACTTTATATCTCACAATTCTGACTTTATAACTCGCAATTGCGACTTTATATCTCAGAATTCTGACTTTATAACTCGCAATTGCGACTTTATATCTCAGAATTCTGACTTTATATCACGCAATTGCGACTTTATATCTCAGAATTCTGACTTTATAACTCGCAATTGCGACTTTATATCTCAGAATTCTGACTTTATATCACGCAATTGCGACTTTATATCTCAGAATTCTGACTTTATATCACGCAATTGCGACTTTATATCTCAGAATTCTGACTTTATAACTCGCAATTGCGACTTTATATCTCAGAATTCTGACTTTATATCACGCAATTGCGACTTTATATCTCAGAATTCTGACTTTATATCTTGCAATTGCGACTTTATATCTCAGAATTCTGACTTTATATCACGCAATTGCGACTTTATATCTCAGAATTCTGACTTTATATCTTGCAATTGCGACTTTATATCTCAGAATTCTGACTTTATATCACGCAATTGCGACTTTATATCTCAGAATTCTGACTTTATATCACGCAATTGCGACTTTATATCTCAGAATTCTGACTTTATAACTCGCAATTGCGACTTTATATCTCAGAATTCTGACTTTATAACTCGCAATTGCGACTTTATATCTCAGAATTCTGACTTTATATCACGCAATTGCGACTTTATATCTCAGAATTCTGACTTTATAACTCGCAATTGCGACTTTATATCTCAGAATTCTGACTTTATCACGCAATTGCGACTTTATATCTCAGAATTCTGACTTTATAACTCGCAATTGCGACTTTATATCTCAGAATTCTGACTTTATAACTCGCAATTGCGACTTTATATCTCAGAATTCTGACTTTATATCTTGCAATTGCGACTTTATATCTCAGAATTCTGACTTTATAACTCGCAATTGCGACTTTATATCTCAGAATTCTGACTTTATAACTCGCAATTGCGACTTTATATCTCAGAATTCTGACTTTATCACGCAATTGCGACTTTATATCTCAGAATTCTGACTTTATAACTCGCAATTGCGACTTTATATCTCAGAATTCTGACTTTATAACTCGCAATTGCGACTTTATATCTCAGAATTCTGACTTTATATCTTGCAATTGCGACTTTATATCTCAGAATTCTGACTTTATAACTCGCAATTGCGACTTTATATCTCAGAATTCTGACTTTATAACTCGCAATTGCGACTTTATATCTCAGAATTCTGACTTTATATCTTGCAATTGCGACTTTATATCTCAGAATTCTGACTTTATAACTCGCAATTGCGACTTTATATCTCAGAATTCTGACTTTATAACTCGCAATTGCGACTTTATATCTCAGAATTCTGACTTTATAACTCGCAATTGTGACTTTATATCTCAGAATTCTGACTTTATAACTCGCAATTCTGAGATAAAAAGTCGCAATTCATCTTTTTTTTTTTAGTGGCGGAAACGGGCTTCCATAGGTCTCACATTGGTCTCAAAGTCCTGCAGTATTTTAAAATTTTGAGGATGATTTCACAAAAATAGGTTCCTGTAAGCTATCACGGCATGTTCCCAAAATTGCCACTAGGGTGCTGTAAAATGCCAATTAGTATTCTATTTAGAATTTATTATTATGAATATCAGCTTTGGGTCACATCACCATACAGCTGTCCCCCCCACTTTTAAAATGGCTGCTACGCCCCTGAGTACTAGTATCGGTACCCAAAGGTACCTTTTTTCAGTACTTTAATCTCTAATAACAAAAACATTTATTTCAGTGAAAAAACCCTAAAAAGTCCAAAACTCTCAATTTCAACTTTTCTTTTTATTTAGAAATTTTACACACTGTATTACAGCAGAAAATTCAAATTTCACGAAAGACCTTTTCTCGCGCTGTTCTTCACCTCCGCTGGACTCTTTCATTGGCCAGGGACCGCCCAAGAGGACGTTTGACTGACATGTAACGCAACCAATCACAGATTGGTTTGTTCCGCGTCAGGTTTATATACACCGATGCAGATATATCTGCGACAGGCTCATATCGGCCGATAAAATCGTCAGACTGGTAAATCGGTCGGCTCTAGTTCAAAGGAAGACGAGCTCGGCGCTCTCTTGTTTCATTCAGTAACTTGCCGTCTTGTGTCTCCGTTTTTGATTTGTATTGAAAATGAAATCGGAGGACTTTACTATTAATGCTACTATTATATTGTTGTGATTATCTTGTCTGGATAATTGTACAAAATGGATTTACAAACAGATAAGATTAATTCAATATATCCCCGTAATTATTTATGTGGTAAAAACAAAATCTGTGTGATGTGTACAATGAACATGAACATGAACATGCGTTATTATCCCGTAAATAGTCTTGATTGAACGTGATCGTCTTTGACTCAAAGCCTCTTGCTGCGAAGCTTCACATTCATTTCAAGCGAGTGAGAGAAAATATTTCAACTCAAAACAACATTTTGTGTCCAGTTATTTCCCAGACGTAGTTTTGGTATTGAGGTCAAAGTTAACTTGCGTTCATACAGCAGTGGGTGATGGTCATGAAGACGACTCGGCAAGTCTTTCTTTTGGCATGTTCTGCAGACCGGGTGACCGTCCTCAATTAAGTTTCCCTCAGGACTTTTGTAAAAGCCAAGATATGACCACATTTGGCTGAAAAATCTCCCGATCACGGTCACTGCCTTCTGTCAGTCCTTCCCAAATAAAGAGATAAGATGTTGCTGCGCCTGCGTCAGACTGCTGCTGCGAGTTTTCTAAATCACGATAATCAAACACAGTTTTAATGATAATTAAATTTTAACTGATAATACTAACCGTCAGTACATTTTATCATGGTTTATCGTGAAACTGGTAATCATCCCATCCCTAGATATGATCAAGCCAAACTCCTCTCAGATATATAATAGAGGTGGGAATCGTTTGGTACCTCACGATTCGATTCAAATCCATTATTGAGGTCAAATTTTGATTCAATATATTCGTTTGGTGTTACTTTTCCTATTAGACTGCGGTAGACTGTTTAATAGGTCTTGAAGAATCATTAAAATCAGATCATTAAACCGAAGAATGTAATAGTTTAAGTATTTCAGTGCAACATTTGAATCTCTGACTCGATAAGTGCAATTCACCTTTACTCCTCATGGTGGCGATGTCTGATACACAAATCATGACGTGATGTTTCACTCATAATTACCGCAGGCATAAACCTGAAGAATACACGAGTATCACCAGCAAAACTTGAAATGGCTCGGAGATTTACTGCGGATCAAGTTCTGAACGCAATCAAATGTCACTGATGGTGGATCTGGTGAAGAAGCTGTCAGTGATCAAAATATTGATTTTGAAGATTTTGAAAATTAGTTTTGGTTAAGATCCCAAATATGAGTCTGATGCTGAATGTACTGGAGAAATGAGCTGATGAGGACAGAAATGATGGGAAAAAACATCAAATTTAACCCTTCAGAGATAGAAAAGGCATCAGAATACTCTTTATTTTGTTCTTGTGTAACTTATTAAAATATCAGAAGAGTTTTATACTATTGCGGTAGTTTGAGATCAGTCCGTGTTAGATTTAGATCCGTGTCGCTAAAGACCTGAATATGTGATGGGTGAAACATTCATGCATTGAAGCTCTGACAAAAACACAACAAACGTACAGAACAAACTCTGAGTGACTCTTTATTTGCATTTACTGACTTCACCAGCATGAAAACCTCCACACAGACAGAGAAAAACAATCCTTTAACTCGGTTCGTTCAGGACCAATTCAAAACTAAACTCTTTTAGTCTTCTGGAGTTGTAAGTTTGTTTTCAGCTCTGTGTGCAAGTCTCCTAGCCGAGAGGAACATGCATTTGACATAATAATGCACATTATAAAGTTCAACAATTCAAATGAATACAAACAAATGAATGTTATTTTATATAAAGGTATCAAACTTATAGATCCTTATCGATCAATACTGGAACACAATAATAATAATAAGCTTCCACAGCTAGTGTAATATATCACAATGCCATCACTTCCAGCAAACAGAAAACCTTGTTCACCTCAGAACGTTTTTTGTTCTTGTAATTGCACTTAATTTAGTTTTTCCTCACTCGCCGACTGTTTATTAATTTTACGCCTCAACAAACAAAATGTGACTTTCATGGCAGCATTTGCTTGTTGATGCAGCATGTTTTCTGTTTCCTGAAATTGTAATGCTCATATAACCATGTCAAAAATGTTTAATAAAAAAACAAAAATAAAACAATTGGACAGAAAGAGACACGAGCTTTCTCACAACTGTTAACAATACTATCAATATCACATGACCTCCTACCTCACCAATAACACACACTGCTTCCGTGTCTCTGAGTTTTTGTTCATATCGAGGCAAAAGAATGATAATTCTGGCTTCCAACCATTTAACGAAAAATAACGTTTTCTAAAACCCCTGAATTTGCAATTAAGATCACTGACCTGACGAATTCAGCACAATCTGTTTCATTTCTCTAATAATTCGTATTTCCACACCCTAGAAAACACAATGAATGTCTTCTGTACTTATTGCTGCTGCTAAGTTTAAACAAGCCATCCGCTGTTCTTCCTTAAGGAGTGAGAAAAATAAAATACGACAACTAAACTAAACTAGGATTCTCTCTTGAAGGAACACAAAGGCACTAATGGTCAGAATGAAGATCATAAAGGAAAAACAATCCAAACGGAGGGAAGGTAGAGCAGGAAGAGCTTCTGATCCTCTGGACGACCGAACGCTGTACCGACACTTGGCACAATAGAGAGAGAGAGAGAGAATTACAGCATTCCAATTTGGAATTAATTCATTTGCTCTTGTACAGAATGCAGAAGGTCAGTGATCCGCGTAAAGCTTGAGCGAAGGTGCTTGAAATGAAGAAAACACGTTACAATAACGCTGTACGTCAACTTAACTCATCCAGGTTCATGTCTGAATATACTGCTGCTCACATGTTCGATCATAATACATTAACTTGAAAATGTAAAGAAATGAACCTGGATTAATAAACGCTGTATTGATGATTCTGAGGCGTAACAAGAAGTCTGTTCAGTTTAGTTATCAGTTGGCTGGTTTTACTTCCGATCAGATTAAGCCACAACGTGACATTTTTATTCCTATAATCGAGAAAATAATAATAAACAGATAAAAGCCCAGCATCTGACCGCCTGTGGTCGTGTTTAAAACATGGCTATAACATGAATGTGAGAAGCATAACATTTCAGTAATAATCCTACAGATTCCTGTCATAAAGCCTGGAGAGTTGTTATGATTCTGCGTACGACACTCTTATAACAGTAGTGTGAAATAATAAGTGAACCTGAACCAGAACACCTCAAACTATAGACTGACATAATAAAAGCAATAGAACTTGATATTAAAAAAAGTAGGTTTAAATCTCAAAACACACGTTTCAAGCTCGTTTTCTTTTCTTTTGACTGAAATCGACTCAATCAATCAAAAGCCTTAAAGTTTTCATGACTTTGTGAGCTCTGGCTTCCTGTGTGTGAAAACAACACTTCCTGTGTGTGAATGTGCTTTACATATCCTGCTCGTCTGCCGAGTGTACGAAGGGAAAATATGAAAAGACCATAAAAGCTGCGAGTTTCCGAAGATTACTAAAAAATAAAATAAAACACATCCGGTATTTCTCTCGTGAGTCCAAGAAAGGTTTCTGTGGATTTGTAGGCAGTGGAGGAATGTGTGGTTCCCAGCTGAACATTACTGCAAATTAAAAACACAGAAACAGCAGCAGTTAGATTATGCTTTAATGCACACGGCGTTTGCGTCAGTGGAGCAGCTGTTAGTCACCCAGAGCGAACGGCCCGTGTTACGAGAAGACAGTGTGAAGCCAGAGTTTCTCACAAGCACTGAAAACCTCAAAGCAATCCCAGCATGCAGTTTGTGTCAATGCTTGTAAAAGGTAAAAACACAGAAAACTAACTTCTCTCGGCCAGCCGAAGACCAACTATCAATTTAATTGCTGATTTTGGTAACACTTTACTTAAAGCCTTTACATATTATAATGCTGCATAAAAATATGTTTTTCAAAGTCCCTTGATTTAATGCATTAATTATGCACCTTTATAATGCAGTTTATGAGCTCATGAATAATTGTACCCACTTTATAATACTTACTGTTACATGCATTAAATGCATTAAAACTCATGACAAATAACCAATTTCAGATGGAAATAAAGCTGCAAGCAGCAATTATCAGAGCCGAGCACAAAGAACATGATCAGTCATCAACAATTAAAGACATGAATTTAGGCAAAATTGCTGAAAAACCATAAATATTGTCACTGATAATAAAGATTTCTTGCTTTATTTTTTACCAATAGGTGGCGCTGTGATTAAATTGATGTGGTGTGGTCAGAAGTTATTAGCATTTTTGGAAATTTTGTTATAACTTTCGACCACAAAGTGGCGCTGCCCTAAAACTTTTTGAGTACCATCAGGACATGGGTCTGAAGACACATACCAAGTTTCATAATGCGCGTTCATAAAATATAGCATTTTACGACTAAATTCAAAATGGCTGTTGCCCAAATCTGCACCAAATCTAAACGGACCAGAAAAGCATCGCAGAGGTAGAGCCTCATGTTCATTTTGACGTGCTCTTTGTTGAAATTGTTCACACGTTATTCGAGTTTGACGAATCGACTTGAATTCCATGACTTTTTTTGCCATGGTCTGAAGATGATCTGGTTCAATCATTTTCATGAAAATGGGAAAACTGTCAAGAAGTTTCTTTTTTTATTTTTATTAAAAATGGCAAAAAATTGCAACTTTGGCGCTAGAGACTCCAAAATTGCTATAGTGACAGTTCAGACGGACCTCTGTCTTTGTGCCAAATTTCATAACTTTTCCGCAAGTGGTTCTATGGGCTGCCATGGACTTCCTGAGCAGAAGAAGAATAAGAACAGCAACGATTACAGTCGGTTCTTACACACCTTCAGTGCTTGGTGAGGAATCTGCAGATATTATAATGCATTTTAACTTTGGTTAGTTATTTATGAAATGATATGATGCATTAACATTCATTATGAATACCTTTATAATGCATTATAAATAAAGGCTTTAAGTGATTTTTAATTCTTATTTAAATGGGGAATTTAAGTGTTTTCCGGTTTCTCACTGTGAAGCAGCTTTGAAACGATCTGTGTTTTATAAAGCTGCAGAAATAAAGCTGAAACTGATTCAATGATATTAATAAATGAATGAAAAATAGTTTGACCATTGAGACGTTTGTCTTTTTCTGTGACAGTTCAATTAAAAACGAACGACAATAATCTGGTGAGGCACGCTGGGAACGTACGTTTCATTTTGAAGCTCCTAAAATGTGTGCTGCTCCTTTTTAAATAGTGATTCAGAGAAGCTGTTCATTTCAGTTCGTCTGAAAGTGAGAGTCGACCGCTTCAGTCGCGTTCATGACACAAACACACGAGTGAACTCCTTCTGTATGGAGATGAGAGCTTCATTTCATACATTATCTACCGACGGATTATATATGATCGTTTTATCAACAGCATTAGCCATATTCATCTGATTTAGGATAAATGTCAGAAAACTAGCCTGAAATCTTTTGTTTGCCTCTCGTGATTGGTGTCAGATGACAGAAACGACAGATAAGGCCTCGCTAATGTTCATCTGCACTGTAAATACACAAACAGCCTTGCGTTATGACATCACTACGAGCATGTGACAAGCCCTTCACCACGACATCACCGTGTGTCAAGTGTGCTCCAGTAAACGCGAGACGTGTTAAAGCTCTCAGAAATAGACATCTACAAATAAGCAAGCCAGAATCCCATTGGCCGATTTACGATCGCGCGTCGTTTCCCGCCTGCCTCGCGAGTGACACCGCTGAAAACGCTCACACTCCAACCCGTCGTGTCAATGCTAGTTTTGATTTCACGCTAAAACAAAAGCGCACAATTCAATGGGTTTTCCTGCGTCAACAAGCAGGGAGGAGGTTTGCATATCTAGTGTGTTGGGGCATGTAAACACGAGTCACCTGATCGGACGGGCTGCTGATTTCAGAGGCAGGAGAGAGATGGACACAATTTAACATGGCTAGCTCTCTCTAGCACGTCTAATCTGGTTTGGTGCCGCTGGCAGAAACACTTAGACTAAACGTTATATCATTCTGCCCTAAGCTAGCTCTACAACATGCACCTGGCTATGACAACGCTAGCAGACCCTATTCAGCCCTAAACACACGGACACAGAGCAAGCAAGAGCGCGCGAGTTGAGCTTTGTACATGAGTGAGCGCGGCCGCGGCTTCAGTCGCAGTAGATCTTGTACTTCTCGCTGCAGAACACCAGCGGCATTCCCACATCGGTCTCGCCGCGGGCGTGACTCACGCTGGACGGGGTGGGTTTGGTGCGCGGGTAGCCGCTTCTGGCGCGTGCGTTGGCTCCGCCGCGGCGGGTGTGCTCGTGGTCGACCTCCAGGTCCTCCAGCCGCTGCGTGAGCGCTAGCTTCTGCTGAATGGCCATGCGGAGGAGAGAGTTGAGCGTCTTCTTCTCGTCCTCCGCGGCTGCCAGCTGCCTCTGCATCTCGTCCAGCTGAGTCACGTACTCGTCACACCTGAGACAGAAACAACACAATCATCACATTGGTAAAATACTCTGTACTAACATTTACATTAAATAGGACCTATAATGCTTTTTCTATCTCTCTTTAGTGTGTAATGTTGCTGTTCTTCTCTATATCAGTGTCAGTGTTTCTGAACTCCATCTTGAGTTTTCTTCACAGTATTCCTCCTTTAAATAATTAATGAGCAGAATAAAGGGGCGGGGCCTGCTTGAGTTAGTTAGTAGTGTGTTGAAACTGGCGGTTATGGTAAGGGGCGGGGCATTTCCCAAACACCAATCACAACACACTGCTGCAGCCGACCAATCAGAGCACATTGTGCTTTTCAGAAGGAGGGGCTTCATAGAGACAGGAACTAAACAGAGCGTTACTGACAGACTGGGAAGAGAGGAGCTGCAACAATGGAGAATATGAGGAGAATAATCAACATTACATCTAGTAGAGCCCAAAAACAACATCAAGACTTTGAGAAAGAGTGTCATAGGTCACCTTTAATACAATGTACTTATTGTGTACACAAGTTTTTACATTGTACTTACAGTACAGACCAAAAGTTTGGAACCACTAAGATTTTTAATGTTTTTAAAAGAAGTTTCGTCTGCTCACCAAGGCTACATTTATTTAATTAAAAATACAGTAAAAACAGTAATATTGTGAAATATTATTACAATTTAAAATAACTGTTTTCTATTTGAATATATTTGACAAAGTAATTTATTTCTGTGATCAAAGCTGAATTTTCAGCATCATTACTCCAGTCTTCAGTGTCACATGATCCTTCAGAAATCATTCTAATATGCTGATCTGCTGCTCAAGAAACATTTATGATTATTTTCAATGTTGAAAACAGTTGTGTACTTTTTTTTTCAGGATTCCTTGATGAATAGAAAGTTGAAAAGAACAGCATTTATCTGAAATACAAAGCTTCTGTAGCATTATACACTACCGTTCAAAAGTTTGGGGTCAGTAAGAATTTTTATTTTTATTTTTTTGAAAAGAAATTAAAGAAATTAATACTTTTATTCAGCAAGGATGCATGAAATCAATCAAAAGTGGCAGTAAAGACATTTATAATGTTACAAAAGATTAGATTTCAGATAAACACTGTTCTTTTGAACTTTCTATTCATCAAATAATCCTGAAAAAAAATTTGTACAATTGTACACATTAAATGTTTCTTGAGCAGCAGATCAGCATATTAGAATGATTTCTGAAGGATCATGTGACACTGAAGACTGGAGTAATGATGCTGAAAATTCAGCTTTGATCACAGGAATAAATTACACTTTACTATATATTCACATAGAAAACAGTTATTTTAAATTGTAATAATATTTCACAATATTACTGTTTTTACTGTATTTTTAATTAAATAAATGTAGCCTTGGTGAGCAGACCAAACTTCTTTTAAAAACATTAAAAATCTTAGTGGTTCCAAACTTTTGGACTGTACTGTATATTATAAAAATATAAAACTGTCATTAAAATGACTGGCCATTCAAATTGTAAATTAAGACAGGAATTCCTAATATGGATTTATTTACAATTACAATTTTTTATATTACTTATTGTTTGTCAAGATGGTTTTTTGGCATACTGCACTGTAAATCTCAAGCAACGTGCTTCTTTTAGTCAATTTTAGTTTAAGTTTGACAAGTTTCAAGCATTTATATTATAAAAGGCGAGGCAAGACATTTTAAAGTTTCTTTTGAGTATACTGATAATCAATAAATTTGATAATGTGTGAAACTGCAATGCAATGTTGTGTTTTTATTTTTATGTTGATATTTCACCTCGTGAAGCACTTTGATCTGCATTTAAATTTTAAAAAAGTGCTATACAACGACAGTTAGCTGGAAATGATAGTTTTAAAAGGTTAAACATTAATATGTTCTCACACACACACCTCTATCGTTTCAGAAGACATTGATTCCTCACCTGTGGTTGTATAGATTACTGTCATGCTCATTTTCGTGCGGTTTTTGAAGCGTCAGCTTTGAGGGTCGTTCACTTACATTACTCAGAGATGGATTATTTTTCTAAAAATCTCCATTTGTGTTCCACAGAAGAAAAAGTCATATGTATGTTGGACGGCATGAGGATTAGTAAATGATGAGAGGATTTTCATTTGTGGGTGGAGTTTGCCTTTAATGCTACTGGCCATTTTAAATAGAGGAACTGTGTGTCAACAGAAATACAACACCAGGACAATTTTGGGATTCATCCATTCGTTCATAAAAAGCCTGAAGTGGCGTTTCAACAGATCTCAGTCTTAATGAGCGATGGATTATCAGGAGATTAAAGCATTCACACATTCAGGAACAGACAGAACGATCACAGAGCCTCACCTCCCTCAAACTGCAGTATAACTCTACGCCTTACAGCGCAGTGCATGTCTGAACACCACCTGACACGATAATCACTGCCAAACACGCAACCACCGCCCATCGCAAAACACTCAACGCATGATTTTCCCAAGGGTGTGATTCATCATTCCTTCTCTGAAGACCAGACGTGAGAATCTGAGAGGTCAAATATGAAACGGTGCTTTAAAAAGAGCGTTCTGGATAGTTCTGGCTCTAAAATCTGATGAAATGACTCGTGATCATTTGATTCTTGGCCGATGGAGAAGTTGTGCACTGCAGATACTGAAGCTATATAGTGTAAACAACTCTGATAAATGATATAAATAATGATTTAGATTTTAGATTTGTCAGGATGGATTTTGTCATTCCTGGTGCCTCAAGACACATGCAGTTTTATATTTTAACCACTAGAGGACCAAAGTTAGATAGCTTTACCGTTTTTACATCACCAGACCCAATTCATTTATACAAGTGGAAACTTAGGAATGATTTTGTGCTGTAACGTAAACTTGGATCATGTAACATTTACCGTGGTGAATTATAAACGTGTCATTCTTGTTTTGTAAAGACTTTATAATGCTGCCTGTGTTAGTGTTTTTTGCTCATGAGGGATAAAGTGTGATTGTGATTGTGTGAAACCTGTGCTAGTGTAGAGGAAGAATGAGTTGATTTGAGACGTTTTGAATGTGAAGTTATCTGCTGTGAAGCTGAAAGTTGGTTAGGAGAACTGCGTGAAGAGTTTTGAAAAAGTGCCCCAAGTGTTGAAAAATGTGTCCTAGCGATTGTAAAAAAGAACTGTAATAAGAAGAGTGAACTTTGATCTCTTAAATCACGAGCCTCAGTCTGGACGCCCACTTGTGTGTACGCCTGAGATTAACGGAGGGTGAGACTGAGGTTTGAGCCACACAAAGACGCGACGCCTCACAATAGAAATCAGTGCAGCTTCATTAGCGATCGGCCCCTGGGAACCGCCGCTCTAAACGCAGGGGTCAGGATTTTCCCGGGAAAAGAGGCCGGGGTCACATGTGAACCCATCTGCGCTAGCAGGAGTGCACGTGAGAGCGAAGAGAGCGGTGTTATTGTGACACATTCACCTCAGCTGGAATGAACATCATCACAGAGAAACAAAACGAAGAGCGAGAAGGAAGAAACAGACCAGAGCGACTGTGAAGGAGAAGGTGAGCATGTTTCGAAATCTCCCAGACAGTACAGCAGCTTTCTGATGCTGAACACAGTTCCTTATTTCTGATGTTCTGAATCTGAGCGAGCAGCTTTAGAGATGTTGGAGACTGTGGGAAAGGGTTCAGCCTCTCCTGACAGTCTTATTAGCATATTAATACCCAGAGACAAAAGCTGGAGCGTGTTGAAGGGGCCGCGGCGGCTCCGGCTGCTGATGGGAACTCTTCCCCATGAATCGCGTGTGTTAAAGGAGCGTTGCTGAAAGAACAGTTTCATCTGTGTTTGTTCATTAGCATGTATGAACGTGAACACGGGAACGGGCAAGTCACAGTTTTGTTCACTCGCTGAAGACTCAGTGGGAACAGAAGAAAGAAAAAGGAACAAGAACAATATCAAGAAAACGAAGCCTGTTTTTAGCACCGTTAAGTTTCCTTGTATAGGGACAGTTATTTTCACACCCGTTCTCAGCACTGTAATCAAAAGTGAGGCGTGTTTCCCACAGGGTTTTCTGGACCTCAGTCTTTAGAGATCACAATTAAGAGCTCCGACCCATGTTCAGTGACCAAATCAAACTTTGCATTGACTTATACCTGGACTCACTTTCCAGAAACTTCCCATGGAAGTTAAGCTGGCGAATTTTGGAAATATTGCAAGTTGTAAACAAAGGAAATTAATTGGAAAGTAGCATAATTCATACAAACTGTCATATACTAACTTAAATATGAACATTTTTGTTTGGTCATAAGCATGTATGCACACTAATACATATTTAAAGATGCTGTAGAACGTTCTTTCACAAGATGTAATATAAGTCTAAGGTGTCTCCTGAATGTGTCGGTGAAGTTTCAGCTCAAAATACCCCATAGATTTTTTTAAATTAATTTTTGTAACTGCCTATTGTGGGGCATCATTAACAATGCACCGATTCAGGCTGCGGCCCCTTTAAATCGCACACTCCCTGCCCCTCGAGCTCTCGGCTATATTACAGCGCATTTACAAAGTTCACACAGCTAATATAACCCTCAAATGGATCTTTACAAGATGTTCGTCATGCATACTGCATGCATGCTTCGAATTATGTGAGTAAAGTATTTATTTGGATGTTTACATTTGATTCTGAATGAGTTTGATAGTGCTCCGTGGCTCTGTTGTGTAACATACACATCTCCTGCTAACCGGCTAACTCACGTTTCTGTAGTTCTGCTATCCAGATGTGTGTCCAATATTGTCTAAAAATGAGTGGATTAATGCAGCTTGTCTGTCTTATTACTTTAGTAACGATCAAGGATGAAGCAGGACTTTTGTTCACAGAGTCTAATGCATTATCAGCTATTCACATCTGTGCTCGACTAATGTGGGAGTTTACAACATACAAAACAAACAGTTTTTTCCTCTGGGATTTCTTCATTACAGTATAGTGGAGCTCTGTGTGTACTGTAACAGGATGTTAAGATGCTAGTCCACCCTAACTAGCTCAAGTATTCTCTCTGTAAACAGTAAACACTCATTGTGATGTCAAACAATTGTATAGTCTTTTTTCTTTGCTAATAGTTATGATGAAAAAGTCTGTACACATCTGGCCTAAATGTTTATCTTATTTTTCAGCTTCTCTTAGCGTTCTGATGCAGTTCCCACAGCTGCTCCTACAGAAAGTATAACAGTGTCACGTCTTATAGCAAACCAAAGTGACACTTACCATAGAGAATCATCCTGCTCCAGTCGTGATAATGAATCAGTTTCTGGCTGAACGACTACTTCAGACGTTTCAGCGTCGGACTCGGACTCGAATTGAATCGAATCTTTTCTGTCCATACGCTGTATACAATGTCTTATGAACTAATAGCTGTCATTCAGATATGGCAATGGGCGTGCGGTGCAAGCAGTAGACCAATCACAAAGGACTGGGTCATCTGACCAATCAGAGCAGTGTAGGCTCACAGAAAGGAGAGACTGATTCTTCAAACTGCTTCTAACGAATCGTTTACGAATCATTGAGAAATGAGGTGAAATTAAATGTATATTATGAGAAAACAAAAGTGTTTTTTGACCTTGCATGAATGTAAACCTGCTGTAGGAGACTCCCAAAACTATTTTGGAAACTTAAAAAAGTCATAATTGGAGTACTTTACGTTCCCTGTTATAGGCTAACCTGCAATTTTGCAAATTTCCAGTTTATTCCCCTTGATTCCTGTTAATTCTCATGGAAAGTTGATGGCGTTGTAGCCATTGATGGCGTGTATGTGATTTTGCAGCATATGGCGTCACGGCTTACAGTGTGTTTGGGAAGACTTAACCGTAGATTAGTCTTATCTGCTGGTTCCCATCACTGAGAGTCTGTTCTCACAAGATATACGCATGAAATATCCTAATCTGCTCAAAAACGTCCATCTGACCTGCATGGAAAATGACCAGCAACAGAGAAATTTCTCATTTACTTGTCATCTCAAAAAACTCTTGAATAAAAATTAAAATTCACTGCATTACATTACGACAAGACTTTCCAGTATTACGGACTCTACCATTTTTTCAGGCTGGAATAGATCTTATCAAGTAGTGATATTTAATATTTGGAGCCATATTTAATATTTGACAGGAGAGAAAATGGATTGTGCGAGCTGAGAGAAGGTTTGTGGTCCCTGGAAGAAAGTTTTGTATATTTTATAATAGATAAATTCATCTGGTGCATATGTCAGTGAGCAAACTGAACAGAATATAAAAATGTCTGCACTGACCTGCAGCTGGACCTTAAAGTGGACTCAAACCTGTTTTATTTGTGATACAGTTTCCAAAACAATCTGAATATTAAATATAAAGAACCATAATATCGCTAAGACACACCCCAAAAAAATTATATTTCATAAGTAAATCCATTATTTTACTTTACACTCAATTAGTAAAATTACATATTTTTCTTAATTTTCTCACTTGTAAGAGCTAAAGATTTAAAGGGGAAAAACTGCATAGAGACCTTTAAAACATTTACAAATCTGTTTCATTACAAATCTAGTGAAATACTGTAAGCATCTGTCCACAAAAATGCTGGAGATTATGTGAAAGTGGAAAAGTGGCACAGGTTGCGTTCAGAAATGTATGCATACTCTCAACGGAGACGCTCGAGCTGATCGCGCGCTTCACGCTGAAACCTGCAGCACAACACACGATACACTAACTCGATCACAACCTTGATAAGCGCACTAATAACCCATATCGAGTCTTTCATTTCAGTCTGATTCACAGATGCTTTGCCAAAGCAATGCCACAACAATGTTAGAGATCTATAAGTAGTGTCAAAATATTTTTGGTTCATTATGAAACTGTTGGTACAGATTAGACACAAGGGAGTAATTGAATATTTTGTCAGGAAACCATTGGAATTTCCTATATTTTTTTTTGTCTTTATACTTTCTAAATGTGTTTACGCAGCTGTTTGTCATAAAGATTAACAATGGTAGTGATGTTTTCATCTTTGGTCTATAATTAAACAGTTAAAAGTCTGGATACTACAGGCGAACAATCGATGTCATAAAGGAAAAAAAGTGGAATTAAAGTCTGTGAAAGTTTTTCTTCTATGTATGTTCTAATACTCTTTGAGAGATGCTCAATCTGATGAAAGGAATCAGTTACACTGTCCATTTTTCCCTATAAATATATGGATCTTTGTTGTTAATCAGTCTACTTCTGCATCCAAACTCAAACTCAGTGCTTTACTGTTGATTATGGATTTCATTGGTACAAAATGCAATATTATTGGTAACTGCTCCTATTTGTAAAATACAATGAAAATATCATGACTGTTATTAGTCATGTTTCTTAAAGGATCCAGACAAAAGCCAGGTCGTGGTGTTGTTCTGCTGATCTAAACTGTGCTGATACTGTATGAGAACAGAGGACGAGATACAGGAGTGTGTCATAACACCAAACACACTATTTTGCGGATGTGTGTGTGTTTATAAATGTATGGCAGTGCGCGTCTCATACCGAGTGGCAAACATGGCTCTGAGCGAGGAGAAGGTGGCCGCGTCCTCTTTCAGGGCTTTGAGCTCGTTGCGAAGCTTCATCATGGTTTCGGTCACCATGGCCTTCTCGTTCTCATATTTGCTCTTCAGGTTGGCCAGCGCCACCTCAGCGGTCTGAAAAACAAACACGCCGGCAATCGGAACTGAATCAAATTGTGAGATGTGTGTCATAATTTAAGATGATTACTAAAACATGTGTAGGCTCTGCCCCACTGATGTGACGACGATGCTGACCTGTTTGTTGGCCTTTAGGACGGTTCTCAGTGTGGCTATCTGCTCCCTCTTGGTGCTGAGGAGGGATTTGAGTTTGAGAATCTCCTCCACGCTGGCTTCCTGGTCCCGGTCGGCCCCGAGCCCCAGTTCCAGAGAAGCCATGCGCTGGCGAGAGAGCTCTGTGGTGCGGTCCACCGCCAGCTGCAGGTGTCTGATCTGGTCGCGGATGATGGCCACCAGGTTATAGATGTTCATGGGCTCTTTGCGGGGATCAGCCACTGGGGACGGAATGGAGGAGACCGGGGATGAAGCTCCGTCGCCGGTGTCGGCGGTGGGGAAGAGGCCACGGGTCAGCAGGATGGGAGAGCGGCGGCCGCGGCCGTCAGGGCTGCACCAACCCGTGGTCTGCGTTCCATTAATCCCGGCTTTACCTTCGCGGTAGTAGTCGAGCATGATGCGGTTGGGCGTTTCGTTGTTGCACATGCAGACGTGATGATACAGGTTGGCTAGTTCCTCGCTGAAGGTGGCGAGCTCGTCTTGCGCGATGTTAAGGCTGCCCTGGGATTCGCCCGCCACTTCGCTGGCCTGACGAAGCTCTTTCTCCATCCGCGCCAGCTGCTCGCGGTCGGCTCGACTGCTGCGCTCCAGAGACGTGAGCTGCGCGCTCAAAGACGCTACCTGGCTCTCCAGCTGCGCCCGCTCCTCCTTGTATTGTGACTGACAGGCTGAATGTTCCGCCTTTAATGTTTTGAGCTCCTCCTTCAGTTGACTCGCCTCAGACACTGCGACCTGTGGATTCAAACAAAGCATCTTAAATGTAACGTGCCAAACCCAGTGAGCTGCCTCGCTGTCTGCAGATTCAGGTCAGTGCTGGGTAGATTACTCACAGATCACAAGCTGAAGTTACGGATTACAGATCACATGACAAAATTACTATGGCTGGGTATTGACACAATTTTCATGATTCGATTCGATTACTATTCACATGCTTTCAATTCGATATCGATTATTTTGGATGTAGTATTTCAGTTTCAGTACATGGCAAATTTTCTAGAGGAAACAAATCTCTCAGCTAATGCTGTAAACTACACATGAGAGTCAGCTGGTGCTACTGTAATAATACTGAAGGTTAAATTAACTTATTTATATACAAACACTTAAATTACACTCAATGATGTTTTTATTATAAATAACGTTTAGAATTACATAATCATATTTCTACTCCAATTCGTTTTTTTTTTTTTTTTAAATATAATTTTTTTAAACATTTTTTAAACATTTAAATCGCGGCTGTCATAACAGATTTATTCAAACATGCATTAAATATTGAAGAACATTAAAAATTATAATGTATATATATAACGGTGCATAGCTATATTTATCAGAATGCTGCTCTCTAGAGCACTCTTCTAGCTGACTAATGAGTTTATGGTCACTGAATGTGTTTTTCTGAGGTAAATGTGACGTCACGTGACACTGAAGCTGTTTTATTGAGGTTGAAGCACTGATTGAGCGATTACACGAGACATGATACGGATTTCAGTAAGTTGTACTGTATATTTTAACATACCTTCAGATGTTCATGTTTATTTCGCTGTAACTGGTATTAAAGCGGAGGAGAGGATGATCACATGCTTCTCTTTAACTGAGGCGCTAAAGCGATCCGTCACGCCACATTAAACAGCGCCAAAACGCTATTTATTTTTTGAATCTCATAATAAGATGGACGTCATGTGAAATCTGAGACTTTGCTTCATATCAAAAGTAACAAAGATTATTGTGATTTATTGGATGGGAGGAGCTACATATTCTGCTCATTCATCAACTGAAAACAGACGAGACTAATTGATTCTTGGGAGTTAAGAATCGATATCGGTTCGTAAAAATGAGAATCGTTTAAAATTGAGAAATCAATATTTTTTACCCAGCCCTAAAAATTACATTCCTTTTATTTCAGGCTTGAGCTCAAAATAATAACAAAAATGCATGGTGCCCAAAATAGAAGTTTCTAAATAGATATGTTTGGTATTGAATGCACCATTTTGGATGGACTTTTTCTTCTGGCCAGAAATTAAAACACCACTTAAAGTGATCTTAAAATCTGAAGAGACCCTAATTTCTATACCTTGTACTTGCACTCCAGGATCTCGGGGCCGTTGATGTCCACCTCATAGTATTCAGTGTCCTCGTGGCTGTCGCGGTCCTTCTCGTTGTCCAGAGCGGACTGGCGCTCTTTGCTGGCCTGGAGTTTGCGCATGGCACTGAGGTTCTCGGTGAGGCGGCTGACCTTCTCGTGTTGCTCAGATAGAGCTCCATGAGCCTGCTCCAGCTGCTTCTGAGATTCCTGCAGCGTTGACAGCAATGTCACCTTCTCCCGCTCCACCTGGAAAAATAAATATGCATTAGTTCAGGTACGACAGAAAAGAGTGTTCACAATGTCACTCAGCTGACACTGCTGCTGCCCGCTCTGCTGTTATGGTGATGATGCAACCGATCTGAATCAGTGTTGACTGTCAAGGTCAGATGTATGCGCTAAAAGACAGACTTCTATAAAGTAATTCCCTGCAATGCTGAATTGGAATTGAGGATTGTTTGGAATGGGACGAATCTTAGTTAGTTTTACAATAGCCAGTGTTGTGGAAAGTTAGGAAAGTAACTAAATGTTACGTAGTTGCTTTTTATGGAAAGTAATGCGTTACTTTTTCTCACCTGGCTGAGGCTCGCTTTTTACTGAGAAGCTAATGCTAGTCACAGTTACGTCACTTGCAGCTGCGCGCCCACAGTGCTGACAGAAAAACAGTGATAACAATAAGAGAAAAATGTTTTGTTGTGCCTTTGGATGTCAGAATCAGAATTAAAAAAATATAGTCTTAATTTTTATAGAATACCATCATTGAAGTCGCCCTTTGAAGCTAAACACATGTTTATGTTGCAAGTCACAGACTGGACTGAAGAAACCTGCAATGACTATTCTACTATTAAAGCATGAATTTGATATATTGACACATGCAGTTCATAAGGGACACACATACAAAGCAAGTTACAGCATGAAATAATATTTAAACTTATAACATTTTCATCTCACTATTCTGACTTTTTCTTGCATTTGCATGTTTATCTCCCAGTTCATTACTCGCAATTGTGAGTTTATCACAATTCTGAGGGGGAAAACGTCTGAATAATGAGTAAATCTCACAATTCTGTTTGCCTTCAAAGAACTGTGAGATATAAACTCGATATTAACTTTTTTTATTCTTTTATGCAGAACTGTCATTTTCTGTCATTAAAAATCCTTAATGTGTTAAAATAATTTACTTGCAAATCACTGAAGCATGTGAAATTGTCTCATTAACGTAATTTCGGTCACGCAGTTAGATGATCTCGGGAGTTTATCACACTGAGCATTACAGTAGCCCAAACACCTGTAACACTGGTAGGCGGGAAGTTCCTATTCTAACCCTTTAACCAGATTTGGCTTCTCTGTTTGCAGTCAGATCATTTTAAACTGCTAAACTCCGGGAAAGTTTTCATTCCAATAATCTAGTAAACAAACTCACTCATTCAAACAATCAGTCCAAAACAGCACGAATGTAAAGAAAACCAGGCTGATTTCATCAGAGATGGCAGAGAGAATAGAGACTCATGTTGTGTTTTCAGTGAATTATTAATTCCAGTGTGTGTTTCGCTGTAAAACACGAGCTCTGTCATATTCTGCGATTGTTTCTGAAGACGTGAGCCCTCACGCATCACGCTGTGTGAAATACAGACTGAAGTCAGACCATCCCACTGCTGGCCAGAAGATTTGTAAACTACACTTCTGAGCTAGCTAAAGCAAACCAGCGTCTTGCTAGTAAAGTTTTGATGGTTGGGGATTGTAATCAAAGTAAAGATGACTGCGGTGAAGTACAGGAGTCGTACAGTAAACACACGTTAGTCTGTTATATTGATGCACAAACAAACCGTGTATGTGCGCTCTTGATGCACTGATCGCTAGGGCTGGGTACCGAACTCGATACTTTTTAGGTACCGATCGAACTGCCTCGATACTACCGAGTATCGAAAAGTGTCTTGTCATTCGGTACCAAATTTCGGTACCTCAGAATGGAGCCGATCGAGGAGAGGGGCGGAGAAATGCTTTCGCTGTCTCGTTGAGGAGCAAGTAACGTTGCGCTACATTGTTATTTATATCTAAATATATAAAACTATACGCGCGAGAGAGACCCTATGTGCGAGAGGGCGATTGAATCAACGGTTTCGTTTTCAGTTTATCTCCGAATGGACGGGTGAGAAACGGCTGTTTATGTGAGCAGCCGGTTCACTACAGATACTGTTAACAGAAAACAAAAGTGTCGCACTGCCTGCAGAAACAGCGGAACGCGCAATGTTTTTTGTAGTCTAAGGTACAACACACAGCAGCTTTACATCAGCGTTCGTCCCTCAAGTCTATGGAAACACGCGACCGGTTCGTGACGGCCTCTAGTTCGCCTGCATGAGCACAGGCTCTGCCTCTGGCTCCAGAACGCGAACAATTCTGCTGAAAAAGGGGTATCAGCGTCCTCCTGATACTGCGGATAATTTGCGGGTCGGGCCAAGTAATAAAAAAATAACATTCAAATTAATTGCGGGTGGATAAGAGATGAATCATTAATGTGTTGATTTTAATAAAGACACAGAACTCTTATTTCACGGTAAGACGCAACGAACTTGCATCACTCTTACTTCCACTTTGATCTTGTTAATAATAATTAATTTTTTGAAGAACAATTGCTGAGTGATTTAAAAAAGAGCCTCACATACTTAATTTTTGCATTGAAAACTAAACTTTATTAAAACTATTTGCACTGATTTATTGTGTTGGGTACATTTTTTTAATTTGCGCTTTTTTTATTCCCTGCAGTGGCTCAGGAGATGAGTCTTTGAGTCTGAAAAAAAGTCAATAAAGTTAAAATATAAAACCAAAGATTTTTTTGAGGTTATGTAATCTTGTTTAAACATATTTTATAAAACTGGTACCGAAAAAGGTATCGTTTAGGTATCGGTATCGAAGTCAAGGTATCGGTATCATCTCGGTATCGAAAATGTTTGAACGATACCCAGCCCTACTGATCGCACATTGCATTTATGCAGAGTCACATTTCAGTACATTCACGTTGTTTCCACACACATTCAGGATACTGTTTGGATTTGTAGTGTGTATTTCTGTGTGTAGTAATTCTGAATGGATCTGTGTACTGTAGTACATGCAGTCAGGTCAAGGTTGGTTTAGGGTTGTTTTAGCATCTTGTTCAGTATCGCAACTTGACATGTCTAAAATGTAAACAAGTTAGTTTGATGGATATAGACAATAAAATTAATGTGTTAAACAAGATAAATGGTTTATGTTTAATTTCACGATAAGTATACGATTAATCGTGACTAATCACATAAAAGGGGTGCGATTAATCACAATTAAAAATGTTAATCTATTGACAGCCCTACTGCATTTATAATGTAATGCGTTAATATTTCAAACGACGCACCAGGAGAAACTAATTTCAGTGAGTTTAGTCTTCCTGTATCAGGGCGGGACACAGGCTGAAATCCACAGTATCCTTCAGCTATAACTCCTTCAAAAGCTCTGCTCTGAACATTACAGGACTTGCTGAAGCGAGCAGCAGTGTGTTAACCTGTACTGACATGACTCAAAATTATGGCTGTTGACATGGGAAAACCTATTCAACCAACAGAAAGTTGTGACGTGTGGTTTGCGGTTAACAGTTTAGCTGTCTGTTCTGTTCATATCAAAGTGAGTGGAATACAAAAACATCTTAAATCATTCACTCTCACTGAACTTGGATTTTCATTAAGACTTTATAAGCAAAAACTACTCTAGGATAAATTAGATTATTGAGACGTTTTGAATAAATTAATATTACAAATGTTAATTAACAGTTATAGGAACCCAGCCCATGCCAATATTATATTACAGTAATACAGTATTCAATATAAATATCATGATGATTATTTATAATTATTATGGTTTTATGCAAGAGTAAAATATTTCTATCCTAAATTATTCCATTTCATGTGGAAGTTGAAGATGTTCCTGAAAAACCCACATGCCATTTCTCATGAAGGACAACATTCTTTAATTTACTGGGATACCAAAAAAGGTACACATTTTTAGGGTTAAAAAAAAAAAGAAAAACATGCCGTCCATCCCTGCTGCTCTGAACACACGGGTATAACTGTGTGTGTAGATGACAATTATAATAAAAAATAATAATAAAAAATGCATGCAAAAATAGAAGCACGTGTTCATTAGAGATGAAATCATGTCGTCTCAGCTGGATTCTGTTGTCTGGAATGATCAATAGGTCATGAGGGATACGAGAGGGTCTGATTACCATAATGGAAAGAGCTGTCTCAAGGAAACAACGGTCTCGTATTGGTTCTGGTGAACAGTGAACATCACCACTGGACAACACACACCCGTCTGCATGGAGACGACCCTTCAGAGGTCAGAGATTGTGGGTTGACTTCCTGACAGATGGCTGAACTGACAGCTCGTTGTGTCTGATGGGGTGCAGCACTAAACACAACCTCCACTAATAGGATTAAAGCAGCCCAGCTGTCAGCCAATCAAACGCTGAACACACACTACAGCGCTGCTCAATGTGTGTGTGTGTGTGTGTGTGTGTGTGGGGGGGGTCTGATTGTGAAGAACTGAGATTTGAAATTCGTGACATTTGTAACACTGAAACCTACGGAAGAGGATTAGGGCCAAGCGATCATAAAAAAATTAATCCATCTCGAGATTAAAGTTGTTAAATTGAGAAAAAACTCGTTAAATTTCAAGAAAAAAGTCGAGATAAAATGTTGAGAATAAAGTCATTAAATTACGAGAAAAAAGTCGTTAAATTATGAAAACAAATTCATAATTTAACGAGTTTATTCTCAACATTTTATCTAGACTTTTTTCTCGAAATTTAACAACTTTAATCTAGAGATTTATTTATTTATTTTTACTATTTATTTTTATTTTTTTATTATTGCTTGGCCTTAATCCTCTTCCGTAGAAACCAGCGATTTCTGTGACGCAGCTTTGAAAACTATGTGAAATGTGAAAAGCGCTATTTAAGTAAACTTGAATTGAATTAAATTGTGATTTAAAAAAAAATCCAGCTTAGCTGTGCTTGTTTGCAGGGCTGCACAATTGCGCCAATATTATTATTACATTATTATTATTAAACATTTTGCCATGTACTTGATGCAATGATGGTGCCTGGCTGAACGCAGTAATCACGGTAAATATATAAGTGTACCGCAGTACCTGCAGCAGCTGTTGTTTCAGCTTCTGGATCTCGGAGATGTTGAGTTCGTTCAGTAGGTTGTCCACGAGGCTGGAGGACGGCTGGAACAGATCTCCTTTTTTGGGCGTGGACACACGGTTGTCGTTGTTGGCGATCTTGTCGAAGCCGTTCTCGTAGACGTGGAGGGGTTCGTCGTTGTTGGGCTCGATCGAGGTGTCGTCACTAAACTTCAGCCCATCGAGGGAGATGCTCAAAGGACTGTGGTACATAGAGTCCCCGATGGTCATATACTGAGACAACTCCTTCCTCAAGGCGGCCTGTATTAATGGACACCAAGAGATACCGTGAAGTTTGAGCTCAGACTGGCAGGAACAGGCATTTTAAACGAGATCAAGAATCAATTTTGCCAACCAGCATGAAACAGACACTGGCCGCTTCTCGATATCTGTTCTTTCTTCAGTCCTTCTGTTCTCGTTCAACAGCATCATCAACTGCTGAAGTTCGATCCCAACACTCAAGAACTACCCATATTAATAAAAACCTGCTCTGCTCTTTATTGCCATATTAAAAAGAATCTAAATATTGACATGTAAGTAACATAAATATACACTCGTGTACACAGATGCACGCTGTTAAATAACATTTGTTTGGATATGTGTCATTTATTGTGCATTGGGTGGTGATGTCCCGCTACTTAAAATGAACGATCTGTTGGCCAAAACTGAGTATTAATTTGTGAATTTTCAGTTGTTTAGATGCCACAGAGCCCAAATATGATGAGGGATGCTGGAGTTTTTCTACCTCACTTTTAAGAGCTGAGCTCAACTTCCATAGGAATGAACTGAAACACACACACCATTATGAATGCAATGCCCGTGACGCATTTTACTTTTGCTTTCGAATTAGTGGCAATTCGGGGGGCAGCAAGTGCTTGAATGGTGGGTTCATTGTTATTCTTAATAAAAACACAACAACAAAACGATATCACTAAAGTAATTTACTATTAAATTTATTTATTTATTTATTTATTTAACTTTAATCACATTTGATGTATATTAATCAAAATTGTATTTATTTTAATGTAATTTAATCTATTTAGTAGATTAATAACAAACTATTTTTATTTGAATCACATTTTTATTCATTTATTGTAATGAATTCTTTTAATTTTATTATTTTCATATTTATTTTTGCAGACTTTCGTGGATTTGTGGGTCTATGCTTCTATCCATGTTAAGTCAGTTGTTGATTTTAATCTCAACTAATGCAGAGGTCACACTCCTAATATCATCTAGCTGCAAATAATAATAATAATAAAATTTTAAAAAAGGAAATAACGCTTGCCTTCTGCTCCCTCTCAGTCTTGATGGTCTCCAGCGCCTCTCCCAGCTGCCTCTCAGCGATCTCCTTCAGACGGATGGCATCCTCCAGCTGGCTGTTCAGAAACTGGGTGTCTTCCTCCAGACGCCGGAGTTCATGTTTCAGACCCTCAAACTCAACCTACAGGACGCCATCACACACACACACACACACACACACACACAGTGACTAACGCCCATCTCACTTCTGACAGAACTGATGTTTCTGCAGCGTGGCGATGAGTTTATCGTGGCTGGTTGAATGTTACCTGGCCCTGCTTTAAGACAGAAACATGTTTCTGGAGGCTGATGTTCTCCTCCTCCAGCTCGCTGTAGTCCTGCAGCAGACGAGCCTCTCGGATCTTGAACTCCTTGATGTCGTCCCGCAGGCGTGACCTCTGCAGCTCCACCATCTGACTGTTCTGAAAGACAGAAGCAGCGTGTGAGTTTCTGCTCGGATATGCAAAGAGTGCAGAAGCAGGACTCAAGGATTTTTCTGGCCCGCTTCATTTTTTATTAAACATTACATTTTCTTTACAAAAGACAACCTACAAATAATTTATTCAGTTTATGATTCTTTTAGGAGAACTAAATCCTTGTAACAGAGACACTGTATCAGTATCAGTGATTCATAGTTCTCAGTAAAAAGATGCCATTAAACATTTCAAATATACCGTCTTTATGTTGTTTCTACATTATTTTGGAGATTCAATATGAAAGTATTACAATATTTCATTACTCCAGTCTTCAGTGTCACATGATCCTTCAGAAATCATTCTGATATGATGATCTGCTGCTCAAGAAACATTTATGATTATTATCAATGTTGAAAACCATCAAACATTTTATTTTTCAGGATTCTGTGATGAAAAGAACAGCATTTATTTGAATCAGAAATGTTTTATAACATTATAAATGTCTCTACTGTCACTTTTGATCAATTTAATGCGACCTTGATGAATAAAAGTATTAAAAAAGAAACTACACTTTTATCCTTTGACCTGTTTGCGTCTGTTTTTCACTCTCTCCATCTCTCTCCGTCTTCACTCCATCTGTTCCACGGCTCAGTCACATGCAAAAACACATTTCATTTCACCTTTGGCTCATTAATCTCCTCAAGAGGACTGCGCCATTAAACGCAATCTCTCTCTCTCCTCAAATCCTGACTCGTGTCACACCATCTGTCTCTTTTCACCGGGAATTTATTTATATAAACATTTATTTTCTTCCTTTCATTTACTTTTAATCCCTATATTTGCATCCTTTGCTGTGTTAAAGTAGCAAAACTGTTAATTTTTATTTCAATACTTAATGTTTCCTTGATGCTTCTGAACAGTTTAGACAAAGAATATCAAGCTGCACTACAAGGGCTGGAAAAAAAAAAAAAAAAAAAATCACATGGTAAGTTTATCTATTTTTATATACGTTAAATGTCAATCGGTGAGCTGTCGCAGCACTAGATTTTGGTTTATTGTCTCTCAGTGTGAGGACAGACCAGGTTCACTGTTCACTCCTGTCCAGCTCAAACTAAATATAATGCTAACCAAAGTCTTTCCGCTAAATGTCATAAATTGCTGCTTGATTTAATCATTTGAATTTTTTTGGCCGATATGTAAACAACATTTCTGGGGATAAAATCTCTACATACCCGTGTTAAAACTGCAGCTTTCTGCAATACAATAGCTTATATAATGTTTATATTGTATAATGTTATATATTATAATGATATTCTGTTATTTTATTCACTATACGTTAACACAGGGATTTAATTGGTGCTAGAGCAACTACTAACGCCTCTAATCACCCTCATGATCCGAACACACGGCGTTGTTCAGTCACTGACCTCTCTCAGCTCCTGAGTGATGGTGGCGAGGCGTTCGTTCTCCGACTGGGCGTTTGTCAGGATATTGCGCGCTTGTCTCAGCTCTGTCTGCAGCTCTTGCATGCGCTGCTCGTAATACGCCTCCTTACAGGCCGACTCCTGGATGAGCGACTCCTCGCGGCTCTCGCCGTCAGCCGCCACCTTCCTGTGGTTGGAGTGCGCCTGTCCGAACGCCTGAGAAACAGAAGATACAAAAATTATTTATTTGTTATATTTATACAGCATTTTTCTTGTTCCCTTGACCATTCTTCCAAGTCCACCAAAGGAGGAAGGCAGTGTTTCCTGTATTTCCTTTGAGTTCAGCACCATGTGAAGCTACTGTTTTTAACTAAGTTAAGCTCCTTCAGTGGCTACTGTAATAATATCACATTGGCGAAATAGATCTAGCAAGTGTTTGCGCTCTGGAAAGCCTCAAAGGTTTCTATTTACAGTGTGTTTTTACAGCAAACTATAATGTAGCCAATCACAGACATCTTTTGAACGTAATGGCCAATCAGAGGTGTTTAAGCTCGCTCAGAATCCACTCAAACGCCGGTCAGTGCCAAGATGTGTTGAGATTAGGGATGACCATTTACATAAATTCCCATAACTGTTTTACATGAAAATGTGATCTGTAAAATCATTGTGCATTAACAGACAGTCTTGTGTCACATATCATTGAAAATGTCTAGTAGAGTTAGAGATCAAACTATAACAACGTATTTGTATGAATACGCGTGTAAACAGTATAAACATGATGCTTTTGCGCCATGTTTTGGTTCGTAACTTCGCAAAACATTAGTAAATGTTTCCTCGTGTGTCTGCTTGTCAATCCCTCACAGAACATTCTTGTTTTGGTGCTTATGTTAAATACTTAAATAACTGTTTATGTTTTAATTCAGCATCAGTTTTGGGTTAATTAATGGGTTATCGGCTGGTACCGCTTAACTTAGCAATGGATATCAGTAAAATCCAGTATCGGTTGACCTCTAAAATATACTTTAATGCGCTGTGTCAGGGTAAGAGCGGTTGTGTGTCTTGTTTCAGGTGCGTTTGCGTGTTGGTTGGGTTCACTCGAGGTTAGGGCAGGGCTGTATGATGGTAATTATCTTGTGCCGATAGACATGCATCATTTACAGTGCGGTATGAGTCTGGGCAGGTCTCAGTGGGCGGGGCTTCTTTATGTTTACATGTGATAGCAAAAGAGAAACAATGAGGAAATCCCAAAAGACAAGCACGACTCCTCCCAAAAAAGGAAGACGTTGTTATTAAGGGGATTGTTCGGCACAACGTGATGTTTTTATGGAGATTATGGCTTTCACATTATCGTGTTTAACTGATGTCCACCTAAGGTTGTGCGTTTTACAACATCTTTAAATGTGGCTCATCTGACCAGAGCTGTTTTATTATGTTACTTCGACTCAACTTGAACTCAAGTGTTTCCTGCTGTGAAGGTTTGTTTTCTTACTGATGTCAGACTCATACATTTTTTATAAATAATGTCATCCTTCATTTATGTCCATCAAGTTCCAAATAAAACCAGAAATGATCAAATGAGATGAAGTATCTTTCATTTGTAAACCATTTCAAAACCAAAAATACCATGAGATTTATAAAGCATTTTATCTTTGAATTTCAAGTAAAAATAATTATACTGCGACACTGTTACCATGATAAGATTTGTGACACCCTAGATGACATCATAGGGCTGGGCGGTGTGATGATATCATGGCAATGTTACTATATCGCGGTACATATATATATATATATATATATATATATATATATGCGCGTGTAGCTCAGCACTATCGCCACTTTAGAGTGATGAAACGCATGAATGAGAGCAAGAGCAGGACGTGCTCAATGTTAGAAAGAGTGTTTAAGCACAATAAGCAGTGAAGAAGACCTCGATGACGGACACACCGCTGAAGCATGAGATCAGCTCTGCCTTATTGTGCTTGAATAATCACACAGTGAATCTTGTGGAGTATTCATGTAAACACTGTGGGTGTGTCTCGGGAGAAAGTAAAGTTGGGTGTAAACCAGATGTGTATCAGTGTATCGGATTGGTGCGTTCGGTCTTAAAGTGACAGCGGCCTAATAAACCTGCTGCAGTCTGTCATTAAAGTGAATCAAACAAAAGAGAATAGATCTTGAAAAACGTTTGTAGTTTTAATAAGAATAATTTACATTTAATTCATATAGTAAAGACTATGCAGCATTTTATTTTTACATTTGATTATTTAATTTTTGTACTGTTTCTAACTATGTTAATTAAACCTATTCTACCTTAATTTGTATAACTCATATTTTTGTTATACTGTATTTGTCCTATTGCTTGTAATTTGCTTCTTTGTTATTACTTTTAATAACTACATTGTGATACCTATATCGATACGGTGAAATAAACTTTCTCATATCGTCACCCCTAGGCAGGTCTTATAGGCTGCATTCACTAATGCACAGATCTATTTCATCATATCAGACATGCTTTAAGACTGTATTTACATTAATTTTGCATCATAAAAGTGCTTTTAACTGCTTAAAATAAGCTTTCAGAATTGTTGAAGAGAGAGCTGATGCATCAGAGTGTCTACAATGTTCTCCAGAACATCAACACAAGTGTTTGAACAGCTGTTAGCGCTGAAACAAATGGTCTGTAAACTCCCACATTCACAGATAACCGGTCTGATATGTGGGACACCCACTAGCCTGAGCTATTGAACACAACGACTAAATTTAGCAGACCTTTTTCAGCTGCATCCTGAAGAAACAAAGACACATTGTTTGAAAGAGCTGGAAGAGAAGGATCTCAGCTGGCCGCAGTCCTGTTGTCCTGCTATAGCATCTAAATCCCCACCAGCTGACCCACTGACCTATTTCCACTCATCCTCATGAACCGCACTCAAAAACAATTATATTACAACAAACTCTAAGGGCGTGTTCGGTTCTCTTGGTTCTTTTCTGGTCCGGACCAAAAATGAAATGATACATTTAGTTCATTCACGACCCCGTCATTCTCTAAACATACACAAAAACAGCTTTTACGAGGTATATTTTGCAACGGTACTTACAGAACATCCAAATCAGTGCTGTATTCTAAACGCACTCGTGTATGTGTGTACGGCTGAAGCTCGTGAAGAGCTTATAAAACGTGTAAAGGAGTGAAAACAGCATCAGTAATCCCTCCGTCACACACAAACACAGATCTGCTGCGACGAGACGCGGTTCTGACGCCCGTACTGAACCGTGATGGGCAACATCACCTCTGTAACGAGAAGAACCAGGTGTGCTTCAGCATTCGGTCCTTTTTAGAGTCACATCACTTCCTGTTTTTGGTTCGTTCAGATGTCTTTGGTCCATGGTGCGTTCATATTTCACCAGAGTTCGTAGTATTAGTATTATAATAGTATTAAGTGAAAATAGCGACGTTCATTTCCCAGAAAAGTCACAAGATGAAAAAGTTAAAACTGTAAAGGGGACATATACAAACACAACAGGATGACTAAAAGTAAGTGATTTTAAAATTTAGTTCATTGTTGTGTGGCTCTTAAAATTATTTGGCACCTGTTTTTCCCCCTATAGGAGCCAATGGCTCCTTAACCCTTGAGCATTGTTCAAATTCACTACCCTTTCATTATGTCCGTGGCTGAAAACATCCACTAAATTAAACTGCTGTAAAAATGTATCAGATCAATTTTTTTTTTTCAATTTTTTTTTTTGCATAAATCTGTTAATCAACCTCTGTCCTGATCAAAACTACTAAATGTTTAAAAAAATCCAAGATTTTTACTTTTTTATTGCCAAGTTTATAAATGATGTCACTGATTTGGGTGAAAAAAAAAAAACACAAAAAATGGCTTATTTTCAATATAAAAGTGATTGTGGACTGGATTTTTTTTTACCTTTTATCACAGTCTTGGACATGTCAAAGATTAGTACTAACATTGGTTTTGATGCATTGTTAGTTTTCGTGCAGCATCAGATTTAAATTTTTTCTCCCTCATTTATTGTTCGTGGCTGTTTTTGCCCCATTGACTTCCATTATAACGACATTTTTTGATTGCAAAGCCATGACACCATATAATCATGCATTCTTGATTGATGGTGGTTTTCCCTGTTGGGAAGAGGTAAAATTTCTCATTTTTACAGTTGATCACCAGGTGGCGCCATTAACACTTTAGATAGGCCTGTGCAAAAAAAGCTTAGTTACTGGCTTTTATATGGAATTATATGGAGTATAACATATAATTTTCCCAAAATATATTTCAAAATAAGATTTGTCACCAAAAATCATTCCATTTGCTGAAACACAGAGAAAGTTGTGGCCAAATTAAGACTCAAAATCACCCCATAGTGGATGAAAACATCCCCAACAACACATAAGGGTTAATGAATCTTTTGTCTGGAGCCCTGATATGGTGCATATATTTAGCAAAATTATCATCTTTATAGTTATCGAGTTAATGCTCACTGAATGTCTTGGGATTTGTGGGATTTAAGAATCGATATCAGTTCTATAATCAAATCTATATTTTGCACCCAGCCCTGGATCAGATGGCAGCGTTCACACTCGTTCAAGTGAACAATCACACCAGACTTTAATCCAATTAAACCTGCCAAGTGTGAACACACCCTTTTATGTGAAATTAGTGAGAATCCATGTGAATATATTAGCGAAATCTGATATTGTCCAGCCCTCTTTTCATTACAGAGATCTCTTATTTTACTTTTTTTAGACAGACATTAGATTTCACACATTAGACCCAGTAAATGTACCACATGTGCTGTTCACATACAGCGTTTGGCCATTAAGATACTTCAGAAATAAAGGAGATTACCTTTAAACCGAATGTCCTGCACTGTTTTCAGCAGAGCTGATGTACCAGTATTGTCAAACAGGCCTGTTCACACATGATCACGACACTGTAAAACGCAAATCATTTCCCAAAAAAAGAGACAGACCGAGCCATCTAAACCGTCATAATGTGACACAAATCAGGGAACTTCAGGAAAGTTCAGAAACTGAATGAACTGGTTGTATTAATTGTCACAGTTCAGTGAGAACAGCCCTCCAGTTAAGAAAACAACCACACTCTCACACAAGTGCTGTTTGTACTTGAAGAGGTTTGTGTCCGATCGACCCACATTCATGACCTCAGCCCGCATTCCCATCATTCCTGCTCAAACTCGCCCGGCCGTTTAGGCGGAGATAAAACTTCCCGCAAAAATTCAAAAGCAGGCCTGTCACGTTTCCCATCACACACAAGCCCAAACAATCACAACACCAGCGTTATTATTTCACTCTGAAACAGCCTGAGACACAATCACACCGCAGTAATCTGATCAAAAACACCATCAGAGGAAATATTTATGGAAATATTATATATCAAATATTAAATACTCTGTGGACCTGCAGTCAGCGAGACGTTGGGAAGAAGATCACATCACACCAGGCTGTGATCCCAGCCTCTGCTCAACTCCCACAGTGCAATGCGTCGCTGGAGAAATGATCTAGTTCCCCAGAACTGCAGAGGATCAGAATTACAGCCATGAAGATGCAGAGTCTAAAATGCTCTAAAGAACATCAGGTCCACGGCACGACTATAACGACAGAATCAGAATCCAACGAGCGAGTGGAGTGAGGGCTGCTGTTTGAACAGAATCAAGCTCACAAACTCTAAAATGTGAAATTAATATTCACCCTAAATATTTTCTAAATGCATGTTATATTTGCCTCCATCTCAACAATTCATCTCACTATAACACCTGTGCAGCTTCAGTCATAACCGAGCAAATGTCTAATCACTACACAAAGATTATTTACTGCTAGAAACTGAATCTAAAGTTGAGAAAAGACCATTTATGAATTAGTCATATGCTTCATCAAAAAGCATTTTTATTATTATTTATTCTTCCCAACAGGACTGTGGGATATCACAGGCAGGACATGACCAATCTATGCAAACCTCAAACAATGAAATAATCACTGATTCAGACTTCAGTCCTCGTCACTTCTGTGTCTTTTCTATCAAACAAACCGTGTTTGAGAGCAGAAATTACTAGACTGTAATCAAAAGGAAAACCGTTTTAATTGCAAAAATAAAGTAATTGATAGGAAAACTGTTCGCAGTGACGGTCAATCTTTGTTTTGCTCTCAGACACTGACAGTCATTCATCACATGACCTTCATCAGGTTCAGTACAAAAACTGTACAAAATAATTAAAAAGAGATTTATGAAATTAATATATTAAAATAACAGTGGAAAACAAATAAAAGTGGATTAAAAGAAATAATAATTTAGATGTGAACACGATAAATATTAAAAATTATATTAAAATAAACAAATTTGATGTAAATAAATAATTAAATAACGCTTCGATTTAACGGTTCGGTGTTATAAAAACGACTGTACACTAAATATTTTCCCAATAACGCATTACATTGGCACACGGTAACGGATCGGGTGTTAAGATGGAGGAGCGATCATCGCGGTGTCGCGGGCTGTCGGTACCTCTCGCAGCTGCTCCAGCTCCTGCCGCACGGCCTCATATTCCGCCTCCAGCTCATCGAACTGCTGCTTGAGCTGCTGCTTCTCCTCCAGCACCGCCAGCCCGTACTCCGCCGCCTGGATCTTCTCCTGCGTGGTCTCGGCCAGCTCCCGGGACAGCCGCTCCACCTCCCGCTGCTGCGCGGACATCTTTGACGGCAGACGCTTCAGACGCTCCCGCGCGCGCGCTGCATGGTATATGGTGCTCGGGCGCGGTGATGAGGGACGTGTGCTCCCGCGGCTTACTGCTCCATGAGCGCGGCTCGATCCGCGCCTCTCCGCGCCGCTCCCTCGGTAACAGGAGAGGAGGAGAGTCCGCCGAGGCTCTGACAGGATGGGGGATTCCTTGGAATGAAGAGAGGCGTTCTTGTGGGAGATGTAGTTTAGTTCGACAGCTTTTCCGAGGTCACTAATGGAACAAAAAACTCGTCTCCCATGACTCACTGCGGTTTGACATTGTGGATACCGGAAGCGCGCATGAACCGGCTCCCTGCGCGTGACGTGGAGATCTCCGTTGAGTTCAGTGACATATTTATTTTCTCTCTTTTCAAGCGTTTAATAATAAAAACATTTATTTTATCGTATATGATGTTTATTATTATTATTATAAATTCCTTACGGTTTGTGCCACAGACTAGAATAATAGCTCAAATATCGTGTGTTATTGAAACACACCCGTGACTCTAAAGGCTCTTTCACACCGAATGCGACGCAAAAACACCGGTATGAAACCATCCGGGATGAGGAGATGAAGCGTCAACTGCGCCCTCTGCTGGATACATGTGTTACAGTCTGAAACTATACTGCTCATTCTGTCAACTGGAAATGATCTTAAAGGATTAGTTCACTTTCAAATTAAATTTTCCTGATAATTTACTCTCCTCCATGTCATTCAAGATGTTCATTTCTTTCTTTCTTCAGTGGAAAAGAAATTAAGCTTTTTGAGGAAAACATTCCAGGATTTTTCTCCATATAGCTAGTGGACTTCAATGGACTCCAGATGGTTGAAGGTCCAAATGTCAGTTTCAGTGCAGCTTCAAAGAGCTCTACATGATCCCAGACGAGGAATAAGAGTCTCATCTAGAGAAACCATCAGACATTTTCTAAAAAAAACTTTAAATTTTATATGTTTTAACCATAAATGCTCATCTTGAACTAGCTCTCTTCTTCTTCTCTATTAGAATTCCAGCAGTGTAGACGCTGCTAAGTGTATTACTGCCCTCCACAGGTCAAAGTTTGAATATAGTTTGTTATATACTTGCACTAGCATATTGAATATGACAATTTAGTTCAATTTTAATTCTAAACTGAACTAATCCTTTAAAGTCACGTTTGGATTTGTTTTTTTACTTCATCAGAATGGTACAGCACTTGTGAACATATAGCATATGTGGGCATGATTAGAAAAGTTAAATAAAAAATAATATTCACTTGTAGCCTATACTCGGTCAAAACATTTATATTTTTAGGGGGATACAGTCTACAAATCAATCACAATGCAGAAAAAACACATAGCAATAAAGGGGTTAATTGAAATATAATTTATTAAAAAAATAGAAAAAAAATGTATGTATTAGCTAATTAATTGTATTATAGTGTAAAAAATGTGGATCATAATTATTGTACAATTATTACTTATTACCATGAAATTCCCTCAAAATACAAAATATTACATAAAAAATATTGAACACAAATATATTTCATTGATTACTGGGAAAACAGAAACACTTTTGATGACGTAATGTCTGTTAGCTACATCTGTTTCACTGTAATATTTGTATAACTGAATTAAACTGTTCTTACCTCTTAAATTATTAAATTTAGTAAGTATTCGCCTACTTTTAAAGACAAGAGGACGAACTGCCTGTAGGTCCATTCGTGATTTAAAGTGCAGTTTTGTGTCTTTCGTCTGCAGAATAAAATAAATTGTAACTTGCATGATGAAATATATGAAAAAGATGTGCAGTTATCAAAGAAATTATTTGACAAAATAAATAAATAAATGATGTTTGACAGAGAGCACATCTCTCCAGTTATGGAGGATGAAACCAGCACTAACAAACAATAAATACATAAATCCACACATTGCTGCAAATAAATAAATAAATGTGCAAGGATAGCCTTTATAAACAAATAATCAAATAAACACATAATAAATGATGCACCATCATCATCGTTCAACAGTGAAAACAGTTTTGACATTAAGACACACGCTATTGGAACAAACTTTCATTTTTTCAATTTTAATATATTTTAATTCTTTTTTAGGCATTAATTTTAAAATGTTAATAATCAACATTTGAAAGTGATTTTAAGTATTACAGAAACACATGATATCAGTGTGACTGAAGCTCTGAACATCAGCTCTTCTGACACAATGACTAGAAATGAGGGAAAAAATATATATAAACATGTAAATAAAATATTATTTAAAAAGAAATTGAAAAAATGTTGAAAAATCATTTGGCCCGAATTGGAAAGGTAAAGGGAACGTCGTGAATCTCAGCCTGTTGATGAGCCTGTAAAATAATGTATATATATATATATATATATATATATATATATATATATATATATATATATATATTCATTTTTACAGATTGTTTTGCACTGAGAACATCAGTCCTCTTCTGCAGCACTGTCGGCACAGAGATCATCATTACAGTATCAGTTCCTGAGAGCAGAATTACGTCCATATTTCTAAACACCGTTTTAAGTTCATATTTCATACGCTGAAAAGACGTGCAACAGCAAACCTGTTCAACTGGAAGAGGTTTTGTCAGTAACAATAAGTTCTCATTTATGAACTTCATTATTAAACATTAACCTGTAAGAAATATAGTTTTACAGCATTTATTAACCTTAGCTCATGTAAGTTGATAAAATACAATTCTTTCAATTCATTGCAGGTTTGTCAGAGCATGAAATATTGTTAACAGATACAATATTAATATGTCACATGATCCTTCAGAAATCATTCTGATATGATGATCTGCTGCTCAATAAACATTTATTATTATTTTCAATGTTGAAAACAGTTTTTTTCAGGATCCCTTGATAAATAGAAAGTTGAAAAAAACAGCATTTATCTGAAATACAAAGCTTCTGTAGCATTATACACTACCGTTCAAAAGTTTGGGGTCAGTAAGAATTTTTTTTTTTTTTTTTGAAAAGAAATTAAAGAAATTAATACTTTTATTCAGCAAGGATGAACTAAATCAATCAAAAGTGGCAGTAAAGACATTTATAATGTTACAAAAGATTAGATTTCAGATAAACACTGTTCTTTTGAACTTTCTATTCATCAAATAATCCTGAAAAAAAATATTTTGTACAATTGTACACATTAAATGTTTCTTGAGCAGCAGATCAGCATATTAGAATGATTTCTGAAGGATCATGTGACACTGAAGACTGGAGTAATGATGCTGAAAATTCAGCTTTGATCACTGGAATAAATTACTTTGTCAAATATATTCAAATAGAAAACAGTAATTTTAAATTGTAATAATATTTCACAATATTACTGTTTTTACTGTATTTTTAATTAAATAAATGTAGCCTTGGTGAGCAGACCAAACTTCTTTTAAAAACATTAAAAATCTTAGTGGTTCCAAAGTTGTACTGTATAACAATAAAATGTATTTCATCTATAATAAACTATTTATTAACGATAAGACAAACATATGCACCGTGTGCAGAACTATTATGCAAATTGATTTTCTGATCATATTTTTTCCCAGGCACATCTTACCAATTCCAAACCACATCAATCTTAAATCTATTAATTTCGTATTTAGTCATTTATAAGTGAGATATAATTGCTCATGAAGGCTGAAAATGAAAAACGCCTTATATACAGGCGTGCTGAATTATTAGCCAGGTTTTCCTTTATAGGCAAAATGATCCAAAAAAGAGATTTAACTCAGACTGAAAAGTCAAAAATGATTAAATGCGCATGAGAAGGACGCAATACTAATGTAATACTAGAAACTGCAGTTAAAGCATGACCATTGGACAGTGAAATGCTCATTGGGTCAGCGGGGTCAGACAAAAACAGCTGGAGAAAGAAAGACACGTTAACTGCAAAATAATTAAGAATTAAGGTGAAGAATTAAGTGTGAAACCATCAGGAACCCTTTAGTCTCCAGCGCCACCATTTCCCAGTACTGAAACCTACCTGGAGTCTTCAGAAGTGTGAGGTGTCAGGATCAGAGACTTAGGTTAGGTGAAGAATCCTAAAAAATGACCTTAATAAGAAAATGATAGGCTTTATGGACAGACAGATTGAGAGTGACTCTTGAAGGACCAGCACCACATCCACTTGTACCACTGTGTGAAGAATTCATCTTCCAGAATCTGGTGTGGGAATTCACTTTTAGTCCATCTCTGCAAAACAGATTGTGTGTGTGTGTGTGTGTGTGTGTGTGTGTGTGTGTGTGTGTGTGTGTGTGTGTGTGTGTGTGTGTGTGTGTGTGGTACAGACACACGTCCAGCTCTTCCTGCATCTCTTACACATAATATATTGAAATCTGCTTGTTTCCAGTGTTTTATTGTGGTGGTTAGTGATAAGAAACATGTTAATCTGTAAAGGTACAGGGTGAAAGTCCACTATTTCTGTTCTGTGATCAGAGCTCTCATAAGATTCTGGCCTTCATCATATTCATCTGCTGCCCCTTGATTAACTACTAGTTGGTCGGACTACTTCTCTGAACACTCAGTCTGAACATGGTGACTATATTTTTTATTTTGTAAGGGAATTAAGACTGCCCGTGGCCGATCGGGAGCCTGTGCTAGGCGTGTCTAATGAAAACACGAAACTGAACTCATGACCTAAATGACTCATAATAACTTTATGACTGTCCAGCAGTCACACACACTTCAGGATGATCCACACTTCTCCCAGATACGAACAGCTGAGCAACACCTGACAGGAATGCGCTGAACTGAGGCGCGTCTGATGGAGGTGAGCCGGGCGCACTGGAGCGCGCGTGTGCGGGAGCGTGCGCTGTGGAGGGACGCTGCGGGCCGGCTGCCGCTGGAGCTGAGCGGAGGAGCCGAGACCGGATGCTTCATCTGGATCTGCCCGCTGAGATCAGCCGCTCACAGGGACATTCTGCTGGAGGTGGAGGCTCTGCCGGTGTCGGGACTGCTCCTCTCTGATGTGCTGAACGTCCTGAACAACTGTGAGGATCCTATCAGAATCAAAACTGTCAAATCAGGTGACTTTCTTACTTTGTCCAAAGGCTTTATTACTGTATGCTATATTACATTATATATGAATATTGACATGCAAGATCCATATAATATATATAAGGTGAAAGTTAACATGCTAACCAGTGAAAATAGATGCATTTAATTTCACTATCCCTCTAATTTGATGTATCTAATTAACTGTATTTGAGACAAATGCTCCAGACATTAATTTCTGCAAGGCTTGATAAGATTCATCCAAAGATATGTGCAGTTTGAGATAAAGACGGGAAGCTGTCAGAGCATTGCTAAGAAAATGAATTGTTCTTATAGCGGTATTTGTGTTCATACTCCAAAATAAGCATTTACGATACTGAGGATGTTGTCAGATTCATTCAGAACATATTTGGTGTTCTTCATAACCACTTAATGCTGACATGATTACAGTCTCTAGACCAATTAAAGCACAGCTTTGCTGATCTTTTTGAAAAAAGATTTCAGTAAATAACATAGCTGTGCATGGAATCTACCAGAAGAAAACTTTACATAAACTTCACACTTGAGTTCACAAACCAGGATAAACCGTCCTGATGTTCATTACTGTTCCTCACACACACACACACACACACACACAATGAGCTGCACCTTTATGCTTCGACTGAGCAAGAATGTTTTTACCTGCTGGAAAATATTTGACGAGGTTATGTAACGGTGAAACATCGAGCCTGTGTTGAATTGTGTGTCATGTGTGGGACTGAACTTGTGTGAACCTGTCACAGGCTTGTATGTAACAGTAAAAGTCCACTCATGACCCAGTTCTCCTCGAGTTCTCCTAGTCCCGGCCAATCAGCGGATGGTTCAGCGGTTACACTAGAAACCAAGATGTTCCCGTTCTGTCAGTCAGTTCATCGCTGTACGTCGAAATGATGACACTAGAAGTCTCTATGGAAAACGCCACAGCCGCTGAATTGAGTTGCGAGGTTCGGTCGATGCAGATGTTGGCAAGCCCCTGTGTGCCGGACAGCACCATACCTTGCTGGTTTATGTATGCTACCGTCGCCATGTTGTCCATCCGGACCAACACATGCTTGCCTTGGATCAATGGCTGAAACCTCTGTAGGGCCAGCAGAACTGCCAGCAACTCAAGGCAATTGATATGCCAACGCAATTGCCAAGGTCCTTTCCAGGAGCCTAAAGTTGCATACGGTGCCTCAGCCCATCTTGAAGGCATCTGTCGTGACACAACATGCCTAAGGGAACCCCTGCATGTAGAAATGCAAGGTCCATCCAAGGGCTGAACGTATGCCGACAGATCGGCATGATTGCCACACGATGTGCCCTACGGCACCATGCCCATCTCAGGACTCAAGTCTGCAGCCGGTGCTGAAGCGGTCTCATATGCATCAACCCGAGTGGAGTAACTGCTGCCAAGGATGCCATATGCCCCAGGAGCCTCTGAAATTGTTTCAGTGGAGCCGCTGTCTTCCCCCTGAATGACTTCAGTCAGTTCAGCACTCTCGTTTGTGAGACATGCTCATATTCATAGTGACCGAGTCTAACTCCATGCTGAGAAAAGAGATGCTCTGCACCAGGGAGAGCTCGCTCTTCCCAGTTGACCAAAGGGGAGGACCTTGTACTGGTGTGCCTGATCCTAAAAAGCAAACCGAGGAAGCGCTCTGTGTCGAGGCATGATCGAGACATGAAAGTACGTATCCTTCAGGTGTATCGCCGCAAACCAATCCTGTCGGCGAACAGATGTCAACATGCACTTCTGCATCAACATCTTGAACTGTGCAGGGCCCAATTCAAGACTCGCAGATCTAATATTGGTCACAACCCACTGCCTTCTTTGGTATGATGAAGTAAGGACTGTAAGGCCATCGCCAATAGGACCGTAATTTCCACAAGAAGGATGGGGGCATCCTTGCCTTCCACAGAGGACACCACTGACCCTGGGCAGACGCCTGGAGAACTGAGTCGCGTAGCCAAGTCTGATTGTCCTGATGACCCACTGCAATGAGTTAGGAATTGCTGAGCAAACTCTGTGTGTCGCCTTCCTGCGGGCAGCTCAATGGCACGGCCTGGCCGTGGGCTCAGGGGTGGCAGACGCAGACGGACCCCTCAGTGACGGGCAGATGAGTACACCCTCGACGGCATGGAGGCATCTCACCGAGGCAAGATGTGTTTGATTGCCTCAGTCTGCTTCTTTATTGCCGAGAACTGCTGGGCAAAGTCCTCAACAGTGTCACCGAATAGGCCAACCTTCGGGATGAGGGTGTGGAGAAAGTGAAGTTTATCGCCCTACCTCATCTCAGCAAGGGTTAGCCAGAGATGGCATTCCAGGGCCAATAACGAGAGACCGCGGCAAGACCTAAGTTGCTCTGAGAGCAAAATCAGTTGCCAAATGTAGTTCTTGAATTCAGAATGGCATGTAGGACGGAGGCGGCCTGTCCAGCAGCACTGTAAGACTTCGCTGCTAGAGACGACGTGAACTTACAGGCTCTGGATGGGAGTCTGGGAGGATCCCAGGTGGCAGGGAATCTCTGGCCACCCCACCTTTAAGGGTAGTGACAGAAGAGGAACTCGTGAAACATGTCACGCAGCAAAAGTTGCCTTTCACGGCTTTGTGGGAAGCTTTGCCATGGTCATGTTCTCGCAGTGGGAACGTTAGCCATCCACGAAAGCTTTCTCAGTGTGTGCTCGGTCCAGACATGTGTCCAAGGAGAAGAGATATTAACCTCACCCAGAAATACACAAACGGAATGGCACCTTTAAAAAGACGCTCGCTGTTTTTGTGTAGCTCTTTTAGAAGAAGTTGCTTTTTTAGTTGAAGCGCCCAGGGGAAACTCTCTCTTATCTGTGCTTGATCTTTTAGAGAGGGACCTTTGTAATGCGCCATATTAATCTCTCTAGCAACTGGAACAGCTCTTTCAGAGGTGAATGGAATGAGCTTGTGTGTAGATGACACTCGATCGGCTCCGAAGAACAAATCTGAATGAGTGCGTTTGCACGCCCCTCATTTATACCCGTGTGCCCTGGAGTGCCATGATTCCACTCGCCAAATCTCAAACTCATCATGAAACACGAGCAGAACAAATTTTTGTGTAAATCGTGTGTAAAGTGGTTCTTGAGTGGATTCATTAAAATGTTCGTATTTTCCAAATGTTAGTTGGTACGAAAGAAATCTACACCTGCTCCCAGCCACGCGTAAATAGTGCGTTTAACATCCGAACGTTTTGTTCATTAATAAGGCTGCATTTTAATTCACCTTAATAAGGTACATTACACAGCATTTTGAAAAAATATTATATATAGTAATTACATACGTTTTTTCTTTTTACTTTTATTGTGAGAGCCAGTAATAGCATCTGCAAACGGAGCACTTTCATCAAATAATTAATTGATTTCAATAGGGCTGGGCAAACTAATGGCCCCTTAATTGTTATGGAAATTGTTTCCTATAAAATGGCCAAAATCCTTGGTTTGGTGTCATAATATGATGCCCATATATAGTTGTCAGTCGGATTTAATGGGCGGGATTTATGGTAATTGAGAATGAGCGTGCACGCGCGTCCCATTTACGACTGATTGGAATTCATTAACACACACACACACACACACACACACACACACACACACACACACACACACACACACACACATACACATTTCACTATCACTTCTGACGTTTATGAAGTATTTGTGAATCAGGAGAAGAGTTTTCGGGAAGCTCTCGTCACGCGCAAATCACTCACATATTTACTCGTATATTTACCAATGTTTCATGAATGAGACCCTTTGTCCTGTTCTGAATTTCTGAGTGGGGCTCCCAAGACTGACCCCTAGTGTCGTCATTTTGACACACAACGTCAGAGGACTGGCAGTTGAGTGTGATAATACTGATGTCATTGTGGTTATTTGCACTAGTGTTCTCATTTTGTTGAGTGAAGAGTGTTTAGGCACTAAATGTATAGATTTTAAATATATAAACAGAGGCATTTTGATGCATTTAAACAAGCTTACGAGTTTTCCGGTTTCAGGTTTTCTGGTTTATTTTTTTAGATTGTATTATTCTGTAATAGAAATATAGAACAAATTGGGTGCATAATCCTTGTAGAAATGAATGAATCAGCACTTAATGTCAATAGAGAAGTTTTCTCCTTCTTTTTGTAATACTAAAGAAGCCCAGTAGATGGCAGCAGAGCTGAACTTGCTCCTTGTGTTCGTTACCATAGCAACACCCCACAGGCTCAAGCATTAGTGATGAACAGTGACGAACAGAGGGCAGTGTGGAGCTGCAGCACACACACACACACACACACACACACACACTCAAAACATTCTTTAGACTCTTGTTGCTTTTATATGCAGCTAATTGTAAATATTAAATTATATAATTAGCATTTTTAATGAACCTAGCATTTTTAAAATGAAAAAACACAAAACATACATTTTTATGTCTGTGTCTGGTGCAAACAAAGAGTTCTGTACCTGTACTGAGAAACACCTGCTGAGGCTGTTTGCCGACTGGAAGTGTTTGGAAAGCGGTTTATGGTCATCAGCTTCAGTGCATGAGCCAAACTAATAACACAGCAGTGTGTTAGTGTAAATGTAATCTAAATGTGTGCTGAAGCGGAGATTCATTAGTTTGAGTAGCACAGGTTCTCCTGTCCTCTGCTTCTCCAGAGGCTCTTATGGAGATCCTCAGGGATTGGGATGATGATGTTTGTTACTACCTGACTGCCGTTCACCAGCACACACACAGAAACCTCATAGTACACAAGTGTGGCCTTGTTTTCAGGGGTATTTCCCCCAATGATACAATCCAACCCAAACTTTAGGTTGGCCTTTGACAAAACGGTTGTGATTCTGAATTGATTACAACTTGTGCTTGTTATGATTACAATATGAGTATAATGTTTGAAAGATTTGCATGTTGATCTGAAGTTGCATCTGAGAATTGATCTGTGTGTGTGTGTGTTTAGGAGGCAGGCTGAAGAAAGACTTGAGTTATTTCTTGAGTCAGCGCTTTCAGAAAGGCTCGGCGGATCAGCAGCTGCAGGAGAGCGTCAGGATCAACCTGTACCGCTACGCCGCGCCATGTGAGTCTCACACCTTCAGACACAGACTGACGCTGCCGGAGAGAGTTTGTGTGGTTGAACAGATCATTCAGAGCTCAGATGTGACACATGCAGCACTGAGCTCGAAACAACTGGAAATACAGAAACGCTAATACTCATCCAACATGCAAGATCAGCTGGCATCACTTCTAAGATGGATCTAATTCTTACCCTCCAATAATTTTAGAAACGCTGCAAACATGTGCTTCAGTTCCATTAAGTGAATGCAGTTATTCAGAGAGATTGACGGTCTCTCCAGTCGTACGTTTGGTCGCAGTTTCATCATAAATCCCGGCGGGATCTTGTCATCTGATTGTGACGGTTCACACGCCTCTCGTAACCCAACACAAGCCCTGTCACCGTCACGAAACAAACCCTTCAACACTCAGACACGATCTTTGCCTCTTCTTAATTCATTAAACAGAGCAACAGGATTTTTGAGCATGTTGTCACAACTTAATTTCATTACATTCAATATAAAACCCAAGTGTATTTACTCCATTTGTGTCAGCTCTACATGAATCATGTTTGTTGATGTAAAGGTCAGTGGATCTCTAGATCCCAGCATGCTTTGCTTTAGGAGAGTAAATGTAGAGATCGAGTGTTATTTTATGACTTTTATAGGGAAAGATGTTAAATGTTGGACATTTAGATGAGTTTCTGTGATGTTCTTGAGTTTTGTGCTCAAGTTGACCTGTAGTTACTTATAGCTAGTAGAATGTGTAAAGTAGACTATCGAAATAAAGAGCAACCCTTAATTAAACTAAGGAAAGATTTTCCATGCAATTAGTTTAGGTCTCTACAATAAGAATAAAACAAGTTCAGTTAAACAAATAATGTTGTGTTAAACCAAATTAATACATTCAAAGAATTAGATCACTTTCAAATGAAAATTGATTGATAGCTTTACACTTTCTTCGTAACTTGAATACGGAAGGCAGTCTGGAGGAAGCTAGATATTTCACTTTATAACTTGTGAAATATAGATATTTTTTTACACAAACGCATCGCTTTGCTTCAGAAGGCCTTTATTAATCCACAGAGCCGTGTGGAGTGTGTTTATGATGGATGGAAACACTTTCTTCAGCTCACACTCGTGAACCCTGTTCCCCGTCATTACAAAGCTCGGATGGGTCAGGATATTTATTAATATTTCTCCGACTGTGTCATTTACACCTAGGATACACCTTGGGATAATTTTCATTTGAAAGTGAACTAATCCTGTGTCAAACTACCCCGAGCTGTCTTTGGATAATAACCTGTGCTGTTGCAATGTCCTTGTTTCGTTCTTATTGTAGTGACCTAAACTAGCTTTCCTTCATTAAGTTCACTGAAGTATTTCTGAGTGAAGTTTGAGTTTTATCAGACTCTTGCCATCATTTAACATGTGTGTGAGTGTCGGGCAAATGACGGCATATGAATATAACCCTAATTCAAAGCAGACATAAGAAACGATCACACTGCTCATGCTCACAGCGAGTTGTGGTGGTGGATCTTGTTGATGGTGAGCAGATTAAAAAGGCCGTCCTGTTTGATTGCACGTTCTGCTGTGTGTCTCTTTCCCTGGTGCCATGTGACTGATAAATCCCGTAAACTGCTTCAATCCCCCTGGGTTTGAGGATTATAATGATTCTCTGAAGGTCTGAATCTGATATATTGGAAAAGAGACTTTAGTGACATGAAGAGAGAGACAGAGTTCAGTGGAAACAAGCAGTGTGAACTTAGGGATCCATCTCTGTTTCAGCGGAACACACACAGTGACTCTTGGAAATGATAAATGTGAATTATAAATGAGTTATAAAATAATAAACAAAGGCCTTTTTCAGCTATCAAGTGTAAGTAAAGCTGCTCTGCAGTGGAGGTAAAATGATAACATTTCTTAGAGACTTACTTTTTTCCTTTTTTTCTGTGAGGCATTTGTTATCACTGACATTATATTGTTGGAATTTTTATTGAAACTTTTGAATTTTTAATGAGTGTAGGTTTTGATGATCACTACTAAGAATGAAAGTGAAGAAAGATCACTGAATTTGGGTCAGAGCAATCATTCTAAAGAAATGTCTTACTTTTATGACCATTTTATTTTACATTTTAATCATTTCATCATTCAGCAGACACTTTTGTCCAAAGCGACTTACAAATGAGAAGAACGATAGAAGCAGCTGAACCAACAATATCCCAACTAACAGGGAACATTCCCAGAACTTTCACTAATCTTCTCTAAAAGTTATGTAAATGTCAGGACAAAACATTCTTAAAATAATATTTATGAAACGTTCTTGTTATGTTATTAATAGTTAATATACATTCTCGTAATGTTGAGAGAAAGTGTTCTTAGAACAACATTCTTGTAACATCCATATTATTTGCTGAATGTTTTCATAGTGTTTTCATAAAACGGTCTGATTACAACGTTCATGGAACATTCTTACAATGTAATTTGTCCTTGATGAATGTTCTCGTAATGTAGAGAGAAAATTCTTGGAACGTTAATATTTGTTGAATGTTTTTACATAAAACATTGTGAGAACAATTTTAATGGAATGTCCTTAAGAGTCTTATTCATGTTATTTATTTTTAGTTATCCTTCACACATTTCAAAGCAGCTTTACAAAAAATCGCGTTATAATGTTTATAATTGGCATGTTTTCATTATGTCTTGGTTTTGGTTTCATTTCAAGGACTTTTAGTTTACTTCCCTTTGTTTTCCTGCTTCATTTGTCCTGTGATCCCACTCAGCATTTGTTGCTATGGTGATTCGTTGTGTTAGTAATTAGATCACACCTGTTGTCTTTTTAGTTCATTAGCATGTGTATTTAAGTCCTTCAGTTTCCTGTTACATTGCCTTCTATGGTTTGGGTTATGTCGGATTATTCTCTTTTTGACTGGTTTTATAAATTTACTGTACTGTTTACTAGCAAATCTCATCCTCGTCTTCTTCATGGACCTGTATCGGTGACAATAATATCTTAATATCTTCATGCCATATAGTCACATTTAGCAGATTCCCAGCTAACAGGGCACTGTCATGATCCCTGTCTTGTGTTCCCCTGGTCTTGTGTGGACTTTTATGTTATTTCCTGTTTTACACCATGTTTTGTAGTCCTTTGTAGTTTTTCTTGTTGATTAGTTCTTTGCACCCAGGTGTGTCTTGTTTGCCAGTTACCCCTTGTGTATTTAATCCCCAGTGTTCCTCGTGTTCCTTGTCTGGTGTTGTCCTTAGTGGAAGTATTGTCTGAGTTTTCAGTTCTGTTTTGCCCCTCATTTGGATCTACTCTGTTTTGGATTTACTCTGGTTTTTGCCAGTGTCTTCTGTTACTTGGATGATTTCTTTTTTACAATCCTTGTTACAGAAACAAGGAAGAGGAGGATCTAAGTGCAGTACAGCAGTTTATCTGGAAACACTTCAGGACTTTTGAAGTCGTCATCTGGTTGGTTGAATTCTACAGGATGTCCGGGAGATGTGTGTGCCATGTTTTTTAACGGTCCGCCTGGAAACAAATGCCGTTGACGCATAACCCCCCTCGTGGAAGAAGAACGCCGTTGTGTTTAAAACTGGGACAATGTTCAACTAAACGCTGGATTTTCAAAAGTATGTGAAGTTTGCGGCTCCATTGTTGCAGTAAACGTTCTCGAATTAATAATTTATTAGATGCACACTGAAAGCTGCGATAGAGTCCAAACTTTCTGCCATCAGTCTGAAGGTCTGGCTACGTGAGACTAGCAGATCACCAACTCGCTTGACTGATGCTAGAGCCAGCAAAAGGGCAGTCTTAAACGAGAACTTAAGCCTGCTGTAACGAGGCGGGAGACTCGATGGGATCCATGTGCAGCTTTATTAAACAGTAATCGTAGTCGTACAGGCAGGGGTCAGAGAACAGCAGTAACAGTATCACAGGCAAGACGAAATCAGAATCAATACCAGGCAGAGGATCAGGACAGGCAGCAAGCAAGACGAGGATATCCAGTAAACAGGCAGTAGAATCACAAGGCAGGCGGCGGTCAGAACACAGAGGTAGTAAACAGTCCAGGGTCATACACAGGAATCAAATACAGGGTAGAAAACGCTCAGAAATGTCAGACTAGGCAGAACAAGACTTCGCGAATGTGTGTGTGTGTGAGTGTCTTAAATAGTCCAGGATGATATGGATCAGGTGCATGTGTAATCAGTCCAGGTGGGGAATTATGGGTGATGTAGTCCAGTGAATGTTAATACTCCGGTGAGGGTGCCCTCAGGTGGCGATCGGAGGAAGTCACAGAGACCGTATTCGTGACACCTGCTCTCCACAGGTCAAAGTTTTGAACTAATTTTTATATGCAATATGCAAGTATATAACAATTAGTTCAAACTATGACCTGTGGAGGGCAGTAATACACTTAGCAGCGTCTACACTGCTGGAATTCTAATAGAGAAGAAGAAGAAGAGAGCTAGTTCAAGATGAGCATTTATGGTTAAAATGTATATAATTTTCAATTTTTTTCAGAAAATTAGTGATGTTTTCACTAAATAAGACCCTTATTTCTCATCTGGGATCGTGTTGAACAATTTGAAGCTGCAGTGAAACTAATTTTGACCTTCAACTGTTTGGTGCCCATTGAAGTCCACTATATGGAAAAAAGTTTTTTCCAAATTATATGGAAAAAACTTTAATAGAGTGCCTCAGGGGTGACGCGTTTTTGTAGGCAAAACCCGGAAGCGAGTTAGCATTTTAGGACTTCCGGTTCCAACGTCGTAAAGTCAATGGGTTTTTTGAATGGGTTTTTGCTAAATCGCCTGAAATAAGGTCTGTGGTTAACAAAGCGTCTAAATACTTTCACGTTTTGATCTATGACATAAAACACACCAGTTATAACCCACTTGTGATTTTTTTAAAACTTTTACTGTGTCTTAAAATCGGCGGTTGCTAACAAATTGCTAAAAGGGACTACTTCCTTTGGCGGGGACTTTAGACGTCATCATTAAAAACGGGACATTTGGACAGCATTTCTCATGAAAAAGTGGATAAGTATTCATACACAGCGCAGATCATAATCAGTGAGCATGTTTATAAATAGAGTTGTTGGTGACGACGTTGATCCGCGACCATGGTGTGCTGTAGTCCGTTTATAGCCTACTGTTAGCCTTTTATATCTGACGACAAAATCTATAAATGTTGTGTTAACTTGTAAAGATTATCTTGATAGACAAAACGTGTGAGTGTCATAACATGCCTTTGTTAAACACAGAGCTTATTTTCTGCGATTTTCCAAAAGTCTATGGGCAAAAATGAATAGGCTTTCAGTTGAGGGAACCCGTGTGCCGCTAACTTCCGGGTTGGCCTACAAAAACACGTCATCCCTGGGGCACTCTATTTCTTTTCGACTGAAGAAATAAAGACATGAACATCTTGGATGGCATGGGGGTGAGTAAATCATCAGGAAAAGTTTATTTAAAAGTGAACTAATGGCCAAAGTTAATGGCCAATCGGATATTTATAAAAGTCCACATTGGAACTGCAGATGAAATATAACACGGATAACATTTAAAACATATTTTCTATCAGGTTGAACTGATTATTAGTCACTCGAACCTCTCAGCATCGGTCGCGCATATCCGCCATGTTTTGTAGTTTTTTTTAAACTTTTTAACTAGCCTTTATAGTGTGCACGGATCCACACTTTGAAAATCTACCGGAAATAGTAGACCATCCGGGGACTTTTGGCATACTCTTTTCAACATATGCTTTAGGACACACTTATTTTAATCTCACATAGTATTTAGGATGGATAGTATGGACATCGGGACGCAGGGTGTGTTTCCATCGTAGTTTATGTGCATGTCTTCTTATTGGATAAACAATGTAACACCCTTTATGCTTATTTTTAGAATTTATAACTTGCCTTTTCAATCCAGTGTTTTAAATGCAATATCCCAAAAATGTACATAAAAATAGCTAGATGAAAACATAGCTGTTGTGCAGAGGTCAAGATTTAATTTTTGTTTCTTGCCCATCCTTCACAACACTTAGAAAATACAGCATGCTTCACGTGGGATTATTTTAGGATACTTTTGACTGAAGGAGAAAAGGAGAAAAGCCATTCACTGCCATGAGTGAGCAGGACTTTTTATTTCTCTTTTTTATTTTCCAAAAAGAAAGAAGGTCATACGGCTTTAGAATAACACCGGGGTGAGTAAATAATGAATGGAGTATCCTTTTTTGTGAGAACTCTCCCTCTCATCTGTTTTCAACAATCCAGAACGCACAGCAGGAAAGTTGAACCGTATGCAATGCACAAGTCTATTTGTGCCAAATGAGTAATCCTCTGATGCGATGTATAACGCAGGATGTAAGAGGATCGTAAGCTTCGACGCCTCTCGCCGTTCAAACAAATAGGGCTGCGCAACAAACTCAAACTCCTCTTCTCTTATATCGAAATCCTCCAAAATGGTGATTTGCTGGGCCCAGTTTTCCAAAAGTAATCCAGTGGGATTTTTGGATCATGGATTGGATAAAATCTTGGAAATGGGTTTTTCAAAAGCAAAAGAGGGAACTAAGATCAGAGTATGTAATCCTATCTTACATTTGATCTGGATCAAACCTGCCCTTTGGTTTTTCAAAACTTTGAACTTGGTTTGGGATCTATTTGAAAAAAAAATCAGGATTATCCTGATCCCATCAGAAGGGTGGATTCAGTTGTGATTTTTCGAACCAAATAAAACCTTTTTTTTTTTTTAAGTGAATGATCACAAAATCAATGTTTACTGATTATATATACATTTCTTCATATTTGAAGCATACGAACCATGTCACACCTAATGAGATATGGTAAACAACAAAAACAAACAAACAAAAAATCTCAAAGCTATCAGCTGTCAAATAAACGTCACTGTTGCTCACAGCTCTATAATTCCACAGCCTATATTAATGGCAATGACAACAAATATATTCACTAGCCTAGTTAAAAGTAATTTCTCACAATTGCATCTCTAATTGCAAGTCCAGTGTGTCCTTCATTAGCGGCTGTTCTGGTTCTACATCAGGCTCAGGTCCATCAAAATTGTCATCAAGAGGGACATGACGCCTGGTGGCAATGTTATGCAAAACAACACAGGCAAGGATTATGTTGGGTTGTACTCGCAAGTAGTTAAGACACGCAAACCGTCTCTTCAGGACTCCAGTTAAGCGTTCAGTTTTGCAGTGTGAGGAGTTGAAGCGTTCCTGCTCAGGTGTGTTTGCAACTGAAAAGGTGTCATTAGCCATGGTAGGAGTGTCTCCCAATACTATGCCATTTGGTCGGTGGGATTGAAGCTCTCTGTATAGTGCACTTTCTCCTAGAATACGTGCATCATGAACAGACTCTGGCCATTTCACAACACAGTTGGTTATTATGAGGTCGGCGTTGCCCACAAGTTGGATGTTGATGCTCAGCATGCACCCTCTGACGGTACCTTCTCCTGCGGTAACGATGAACAGAACCTGCCATGTGGATGCCTCTGTAGGCTAAGAGAAATGGTTGCAAAGACATGATGTGTTTAAATGGTGTCACCCATTAACCAACAATGAGCTGATTAGTGTAAGCCTAATTGAGCACAAGCCAAAGCAATTATGCTCAAGGGTTTTTAAGATCAGTGTTGGCTACACCAAAGAGTTTGAACTATGGACCAAAAGGGCCTAATTTCACTGTGGCAGAAACCTGTGCACTGCTGGAGGGTGTTCGGGCCAATTTTGCCTCAATAGTAGGAGGTTTCGGCTCAGCAAAGGGTAGAGAAGTGAATAAAAAAGGAAGACACAACATTTGGGAGGACATAACCAATCACGTCAATGCCATGGGGTCTGGTCAAAAGAGGACCATTAAACAAGTTATGTTGCGATGGAAGAAGCTTAGGGCCAAGGCAACGAAAGACCTAACTGAAGCCAAAAACCCCCAAACAGGTAACAAGCCATATAAGAGGGGTGATTTCACTGATTTGATCCTTGATAGGAGGAGGAAACTCAGAGGCTCTGCATGGTATTGAAGGCATAGAAGCAGATGGAGAGGCCACGATTACAGAGACTAGGACTTCAGAAGAACGCAAGCAAAATTCTTTTGTCCTGGACTTGATTACAGTGACTGAGGAGGAAGATAGATCCCCAGTGGATGTAATGAAGACAGTCCAAGACGTTCCTACAAGAAAACGCAAACGTTCCTCAGCTACAAACCAGGATGGTGACAGCTATGAGTTGCTTCTGAAACGGGAAGCCGAAAGAGCGGAAGTACAAATTGAACTGGGTAAAGAACAAATCTTGCTTTCCCAACTGCAGCAGAAAAAAGTGCAGATGGAGATACATCTCCTAAAGGCAAAGATGGAAAGAGCTGGTATCTGCCCTGTAAATTATTTTTGACTATTGGATATTATTGTTTTTGCCTACCTGTTGTTCTTGGCTAAGCCAGTAGGCTACACTGTTGGTTCCATTTAAGGCTCTGGTAAACAGGATTTGGTTAATCCTGAAATTTGGTATTTGGATCACGGTGATCCAATCCAATGTTCCTTCAAAAAACTGGCATTAAAGTAAGATGGATGAGGTGATCCTGGATAGCAAAACATGGGATTTCCAAATCTGGATAAATTTGATCCAGAGTACATTTTTTGAAAAACTGGGCCCTGGTGATTTGTTTTGCTCTATCCTCTGCACCTTCATGTTTGTCATTACATTGTGCGTCAGGTCACAGGATACTCCACCGCCACAAATCGACTAGCACATTCTGCGTACCATAGGCACCGATCCCGTGGGTGCTCCAGTCCCCGAGCTTTCAGACACGATTATCTTCACCTTTTTATAGTTTATTTGAGGCCGTTTTTCTATTGTGTTATTTTACTGAAAAATGCCAAGTAATGCGCGAGCACAAATCTTTCAGCTCGCAGGTGGCTTTCCTTCGCTCTTGCACTCAACTGGACGCGCACTTAAACTCTCTTCTTGCTGTTTCTCTAGGACTAACTAGCATAGCAGAAGTTCTGCCACTAGACCACATGAGAATTTAAATGTTTAGTTAGACTTGTGCCGATATTCGGAAATGCGATATATCGCGATAATGAATATGCACGGTATTGTTATCGTGGGCATTTCAAAATACCGTAAATAATCATTTATTACCAATTATTAAAATTTTTATAATGCATATAAGAATACTTTACCCATGAACTGTATAAAATGCACAACACCGCTGTATTCTGCATCAAAAGGACAAGCGCTCAGATGTAAACAAACCCAAAGTGCATGAGAAGCACATGGCGGAACGAGTGAAGGATACGAGCTGAAAATGTGCGCGTTCACTCTCTGACAGCAGAGGGCGCTGATGGAACAGCAGAAATGCAGCGGTTACCCCGGAAACCCCATAAACAAATAAACAAAGCAACTGCTCTAGTGAAGTTTTTAAAATGCCTCAAACATATATTTTAATCAGGACTACAACATGCTCTAATGATTAGAAATGTTTTGATTATTTGTTATTCTTCAGTAAAACTTAAAGACATACGGCTTCATTAGTTAACATGTTAATTCATTAAACTGACAATGAAAAATACTTATAAAGAATAATTATTCTTAGTTAATGTTAATTTCTTAGTTACTGTTTAATAACATTGCTAAAATCAAAAGTACTTATTTAATGGACCTGAGTGAAAACTAACAAAGATCAATTGTTTTTCTAAACTAACATTAACAAAAAATAATACTTTCTGTAACAAATGTAGCTGTTGCTCAGTCTTAGTTAATGCATTAAATTAAAGTGTTATCTGTTGTTCTTTATAGCCTAATTCTTTTGCACTGTTTGAAAATTTGACTTTATTTTTTTTGTGTATTGTATTATTGTATTTAAACATTCAGAGATATTTTTGTTATTAAAAAGAGTTTTTAAACCTGTTATACTATGACAACACTTTTTTTTTTTTTGCAACTTATTTCAATATCGTGATAATACCGTATACCGTGATAAAAGCTTCAGCAATTAATCGCAACATGAAAATTTGATACCGTCACATGCCTATGTTTAGTACAGGTCTGTGTGTAAGCCTATGCACCCACTGGCAGAAACATAAACCGGCACCTATGCAGGTACAGTCATTCGCCGGAAGCTAGTTATTTGAAGTTTTAAATATGGATATCTTTCTTACAAAAACACATCTCTTTGCTTCAGAAGACCTTTATTAACCCACTGGAGTCATTAGGATAATTTTTTTATGGATGGATGCATTATTTTTGACTTCAAAATGTCTGAAAGCAGTTAGTCATATACAACTAGGATAGCTTGAGCATAATTTTTTCAGCTCTCACACTTTTGTGTGAACTATCCCTTTAAGAGCCGCTGGTTGGAGAGCGGGAGAGCGCATGGATGCTGGTGGCTCATGCAGCAGGATGGAGGACAAGATGGAGGCGCACAGCAACATCTGAGAAACACGCGCGCGCGTAATGGAGCCGGTGTGCGGAGCAGCAGGACTGTGGTTTAGCATATAAAGCACAACACACTGATCGGGTGGTGGAGGATATTCACATAACTGTGCCTTCCTCTTCAGCACCTTTGTCTATCATGGCTAGAAACGCTGTGTCAGTGAGACCCAAAAATATAGTTTATCCAGGAATCTCTACCCTGTTGAAGAGAGCATGGGATGTTGCATAAAATGCCATCTTGGTAGGCAGCTCACTAGCATGCTCCAAAACACATTATACCGCCATCAGTGTTCAGAGTTTTGCACACATCACAAGCATTGCAGAAATGAGGACAAGCGCGTTTATTGTCGTGCATCACGAGGATGTCTTTGTCCGCCTTTGTTGTGTTTGGTGCGCCGCTCCCCGCCCCCATCTGCACTCCTGCTGGCCGGAGCAGTTAACAGGTGCTCGTTCCTCCAGAGGTTCCCCTCCACAGATGGCTATTGTTGTGGTGCGCAGTAACCCAGAATCTCTCTCTCTCTCTCTCTCTCTCTGTTCTCCCAGCTGCTGCTTCCTGCTAAAGCAAAGTTATCCCTGATCCCGCTCAGCGTCTCCCCCTCCCCTCCCCTCCCCTCTCCTCTCTCTCTCTCTCTCTCTCTCTCTCTCTTCCCTCCCCCATCTGATCTCTCTCTGCACCTCATTCTACAAATCCTCCGCCGCCGCGCGCGCTCTCTCCTCGGGTCGCCGTGTTGCAGCTGCCGCCCGCTCCGCGTCTCCTCCGCCGGTTCTTCCGCAGGGATCGGACACTCTTCTCCGGCAGCCGCCGACACAAAGACAGGATTATCGCCCGAGGACCGTGTGCGCTTGGTGTGGAAGGCACCCGTTTGACATCCAGGCAAGTGGATTTGTCTTTCGCCATATACTAATGTGCGCGTTTAAACGCGTTATGCATCGGCACAGATTTGCGGCGCTCAGCCTGACATCAAAAGCTGCTCCATCAAGAGTGTTCATCCGTGTCCCGTGATCAGATTAATGGTGTGCTAATGGCTGTGCTAGTGTTGATGTTTGGAAATGGCTGTCCTGCTTCATCCAGAGCTGTGCTGGCACAGGCTGAGCGAACACTGCTCTGAATACATGAAGCTGAAGGTGACAGTGTTGATTTATGGAGCAGATGTGTGCAGATCTCGCTGGGAAAAGCCATTTTGATACATCAGTTGTTGTTCTGTGGTACCTGTGCTGATGTATCTCTTCATGTGAGGTCGGTTTGGTAAATCCATATGATTGATGGTTGTTGCCTTTGCACATGACACACATTACATCTGAAACACAGCTGTCAGATTGCTCATTGGAAAATGGTTTATCAAGACATTTTTGGTACATCCAGCTAACGAGACACAGGATTTGGCATTGGAGTTTAGGAAAGGCTCTGCTGGCACTCAGTGTTTATCTATAAACACATTGGGCATGTTTGATCGAATCAGTGTGGTTAATTTCCATGTTGCATACAATATACATCCCAAATACAGTCTAATCAAACTGCACATCAGAGGAGTTTTTCATGTTCTTTGGCTGCAGTCCCTGAATAGTCATATTTTAAACTGTTAAAAGCTCATTAAGTGAATTAATATCAAAAAACCCCGCAGGTTACTGCCTCAATCCTGCAATGTTTGTTTGGACCGCGCATTTGTGGTTCTCGCTTGTGCTGCTCTTGCTATAGAAATCATTTATGATCGTTAGTAAAACACTAAAAACACTTAACAGTTCATAATTGTGTTAAATCTGGAGTAACTTGGTATGATTATATCATAGTTCATCACATTATTGAGTGCTGGAGGGATGATGTATTGTGTAGGCTAACTGTTAAAGGGTTAGTTCACCCAAAAATGTAATTTCTGTCATTGATTACTCTCCCTCATGTCATTCCACACCTTTGTTCATCTTCACAACACAAATTAAAATATTTTTGATGAAATCGTCCATAGACAGCAATATAATCAACACTTTCAAGGTCCAGAAAGGAACTAAAGACATTGTTAAAACAGTCATGTGACTGCAGTGGATCAACCTTAATGTTATGAAGAGACGAGAATACTTTTTGTGCAAAAACAAAACAAAAATAACATCTTTATTCAACAATCTCTTCTCTTCTGTGTCATTCTCATATGTTGTTTACATCCAGAGCTTCCTGGTTCATCGTCTGAACACCGACTCATTATTGGCCGGCTCCTGCGTCAGCTGATCACGTGATCAGTTTTGGCCAATACTGAGCCGGCATTCAGACGTAAACACAGAAGCTTCACTGTTACTGCGTCACCTGCGTAAGATAATGACAGAAGAGAAGCGATGGATGAATAAAGTTGTTGTTTTTGTTTTGTTTTTGCGCACAAAAGTATTCTCGTCTCTTCATAACATTAAGGTTGAACCACTGCAGTCACATGACTGTTTTAACGATGTCTTTAGTTCCTTTCTGGACCTTGAAAGTGTTGATTATATTGCTGTCTATGGACGATTTCATCAAAAATATCTTAATTTGTGTTCTGAAGATGAATGACGGTCTTACGGGTGTGGAACGACATGAGGGAGAGGAATTAATGACTGAAATTACATTTCTGGATGAACTAACCCGTAAGTTCACATCACACTGGTTCTCTTGACAAAAACCCAACAGAATTTTTCCTTTGGCTTTTGGATTATTGCTGAAAATAAGGTCTGTGACTAACAACAAGCTTATGATTCTTACATGTTTTGTTCATCAGCTTTTATGAATTTGAAAGTTCAAGGTATAATCATTTGCAAGAGCTCGATCATAAACTCAATGAGGCTGTGAAAGCGTCTAGTGAGTAGATGATGTTGAATGACAACCTCTCTAGTCCCATTCAGACACTTGTTAGGAACCACCTTTTACAAGACAAGTAAAAGCTTTAAAAAAATCACAAGAGGTTATTTCTGATGCATTTTATGTTGTAGAATAAAACGTAAAAATATCTTGAGCTTGTGTTCACCACAGACCTTATTTCATTGACTTCAGGATGATGGAACTGGAAGTTTCCGGCCTACAAATCATCCCTGCAGCTCTATTGCTAATGTTTGGCTCGGGTTTTAATTCAGTGTGCAGCTAGTTTATGAGGTGCAGAAAAGAGCGCTAACCTTGAACTAGTTCCAGCAACTGAGAAGTTCTTGTTGAGGAAAAAACGCCTATCAAGATGTTGAAAAACATATTTCAGAGTGTCTGCCAAAACAGATCTGTGTGAATGTCAGTAACAGAGCAGTTATACATGTATTCATCACGGTTCGGTGCGTACAGTCAGTCAGCCTCCAGTCCAGAAGGGGGCGCGCATGATCTGCCACAACAGGATAAAGAGCAGAAGAAGAGATGATCTATTCACCAACCCAAAACAAGAGTTCAGACGAACTCAAGAGCTTGCTAATAGCCTATACGCTACGTTTTTTTTGACACGCTCCACAAACTTCACGGAAAGGAAACCGGGACGGCATCCTCTTTGTTTTCTTTATTTTACAAAAGCACAGTGTTTTTATTGTCAGTGTGCACAAATAAAAATAGACCCTTTACAGTTTTGAATGATGTAATATGATGACCATACATGACGGAGTATTTTATTTTAGGTTCTTCACTCGCTGGCTCCATTTGGAAAATCTGTCCGCGTTTTCTTGAAAGAGCGTAATGTTGAACTTTGTGCATCCGCCATGGTCACCGCATGTTAATGAACTCTCGTGCGCAAAAAAAGTTTTATTTTTCATTATTCTATTTATTTTCCTACTTTTATAACACTGATTGTGACCAAATACCTTTTGTTTGTTTTTTCATTCCTGCAAAAAAAGGCCTATGCAAGAGAGCATTCTGTTGACCACTAGGTGGAGCGAACTGTGATTTGCACTACTGTCTGTTAAAGATCAATGAAAATAAACGTAGCATTTGTTGCTTTTTCCTGTTGTACCGAACTGGTATCGAGCCATGACTTCTGTGTACCGTTATCCCCCTAATAGTCGCAACGAAACATCGTAACAAAATGAACTTGTGACGATATGTTGAACAGGTGTTTCACTGTATTGTGTATTTTAGCATGACTGGAAAACCATACTGATGAGAAGCTAGAACTATCTGTTTTAGATGTCTGTGATAAATGATGTGCCCACCATCATAAGAAGAGTGTACGTAAATAAAACATGGCTGTGATTAGAATAATTCATTAAAAACTAATACAGTACGGTTTCATCAGTGCAGTCAGTCAGAGCTGTTGAACAGTATCTTAGTTTGACTTGCATTGAAATGCAAAAAGAGAGAGATTATGAGTCATAATCAGATTAATGTGTCTTGAATGAACATGCATTTGAGTACTCAACATTACATTGCACTTATTTCAGATGTGGCCATATTTGGGTTAGCATAAGGAAAGAAATGTTTATGTGGAATTCATGTGTCCATGTGACTCATGTGCTCTATGTCATGTCATGTGACAGCTTTGTGTGATGAACAGACTCAAACTGCAGTAGTTGTTCAGTGATGTTCATCACGGCTCTCAAATCTCGTTCACGTGTGTATGTGTGTGTGTGTGTGTGTGTGTGTGTGTGTGTGTTATTGACCTCAAACTCCTTTTAATGGCACCAACAGTTAAATTATGTAGCCATTTGTCACAGATCCTTTAAACTAAATAATCTTGAAAAATCTTGAAAAATCTCTCTAGCTATATGAGGTGTCTTGTATCTTTTTTTTTTTTCCTTTTCAGAATAATGCATCTTGATATTGCTTTCAGTAACAGTACAGTATTATAGCTGGTTTGTGATTGTGTCATGCGGTTGTGGACTGAGAAGCAGATGTGATGGTTTGATTTGAGTTCTGACTCTAGATCGTGTGTTTGTAGGAAGGAATGTTGTAACACGTTGTCTTAGATGCGATAAAAGGCGTCTTTTCCATGTTTTAGTCCTAACCAGTGAGCTGGAACAACAGCGTACAGAATATGATAGAGCTGCATGATTAATCGTTAAAAGATCGCAATCTGCATTCGAACACCCACACGATCTTATTTGTATTATTAAATGACAGCAGTTCAGCTGTATCGATTAAACCTTTGACAAGTGCGATCTCAGCGAGCATTCAGATCTGTGTTCTGGTCCAGAGAGATGTTGTCATGTATCGATATGAAACGCCTTCACAAACAGTCTTACAATAATTCACATTATCACAGAAGTGCTGAGATAAGTTATAAACACTGATGTCTGCAGTAGAGATCAAAATAGAGCAAATCACCTTTTGAAAGAAACTTTCAAGATTGTGTCAATGACATCATTACACCAGTAGGTGGAGACAAGTGACTCTTTCAAAATTCTTTCAAAAATACTGATTCATCCGGTAATAAAACAACTGAGTCGCTGAATCATTCACTCAAGCTATTTAAAAAAAAACAATAATTCAGATTAATCAGACATCACACTGTCAATTAACATTTTGTCAGAACCTCTAGTAAATTACATTATTTTGTTTGGTTGTCTGTTCAGAATCGTGAGAGAATCATAATTGTGTTTCTCCATAATCCAGATCCGTGCAGCTCTAGAACATGACAGTGAGAATCTCAGGTTCTGATTATGTGCTTTATTAAATGTTAAACGAATTTAATGTGAGTTTGAATATCATTTATAGTTAAAGTGACTATAATTCACCTCAGACCTTGAAAAATGAAAGGAAACAGAACGTTTAAAGGTGCCCTAGATTGTTTTTTTACGAGATGTAATATAAGTCCTAGGTGTCCCCTGAATGTGTCTGTGAAGTTTCAGCTCAAAATACCCCATAGATTTTTGTTTTATTCTTTTTTTTTAACTGCCTATTTTGAGGCATCATTAACTATGCACTGATTTTTTCAGTACTGAACTCTTGTTATTCAACTATGCCGAGGTAAATTCAAATTCTGATTCTAGGGCACCTTTAAACTGCAAACAAACACGTGTGTTCTATGACAAAGATTGATTCAGTCAGTATGCATTTTTAATCATGTTAAGTTGGTTTAATATTTATTCACTTGTCCATTTGGTTGTGAGTGCACTGAGACTCCGCCCACACACTCTTCTGATTGGCTGGTATTTGTGATTGATTTTGTGTTGTCTCGTAGTCGTGTCGCCTCTTGTGTGGACAGATTTACCGTTTGTTGCAGACGGTGTAATACTTTCTGAAGTGTTTCCTGCACATGGAGATGTTTTTCAACTTTAATATACTTTTTGAGTATATTAAAGGAGACCCATATTTCAGTTGGATATCAATTGGTTATGAGCATCTCTGTGCTAATGGGACACGTGAGACGAATCTAGTGGAAAATGATATCACAGATAGAGACGGATAGTTTGTGTCCAGGTTCAATATTTTGACATGGTGTGATCCAGGCAGAGACGAGGAGCAACTTGAGCTGAATATCTTCAACGTCTAGCTCATAAAGGACAGATGGCTCTTGGTTCTCTGCTTTCAATCTCTGTCACACACACACACACACACACACACACGCACACACACACGCGCACACACACACAGAGCTTATCCAATTCATCTCGGCATTGTGGCCGGCCCAGTGCTGCACAGAGACTCCTTTCACAGGCGAAGCGGGCAGCTGCAGCGTGAGGAAGCGACACACTGAGAGATCCGCCAATCTTATGCTAGGAGAGAAAAACAGAGCAATAAGAGGAAGAGGCCTGAGGTTTGTGACGGTGGGCGGAGCTTGTGAAGAGGGAGGGAGGGGCGTGAGTGGTGTCACAAACAGTTGAGGTCAGGGCCAGATGCTCTCCAAACAAAGAAGTATTTCTCAGGAAACGACACTGGGAAGCGTGGTGCTCGCCATTGTGTGTGTGTGTGTGTGTGTGTGTGTGTCGCTGCATTGCAGAGGTCTATGGGACTCATTTGCTTTAATGACTCACATTCACCTTTTTTTCCGGCTCCAGGCCTAATGGCTTTTCTGCCTACACGAGTTGTGAACTGACCTGTAAGACTATAAACGTCAACACTTCAGCTTACTTTGAATAAAATCAAACTTTTCTTTCTGCAGGTTGCGTCATTATGTCAGTCTTAATGAGTGAGTTGTTGAATTATTCACTCAACTGATGAAACTCGCTGCTGCGGCTGATTCTGCTCTGGCTTGTCTTTGGTCGTCCTGAAGGCGGTTTCTCTGGCTCTGCTGTCAGTGAAGTGTGTGTTTATCGTGTGACGCTGGAGAAAACTAAGCAGTCAAAATGTAGAGTTATTCGTCCCTCATCGTGAGCGCGGTTGGTTAGGATAAAAACTCTGATTGATATGGAGAGATACTTGATCGTGTCTCACTTTATCTAGTTAACTTCTTGTTCATTGAACTGTTTCATAAAAGCAATAGCACAGTTGCAGTTTGGTCTGAAAATGAGTGCAGCCTGGAAAAAACAAGTTTTACATTTATTATTTACATAAAATTATTTGTTTATTTATTCATTCATTTTTCAGGCATATGTTCTTTGGTAGGTCAGAGATACTGTAGGTACTTTCATAGTTTCCTTATTTTAAAACCTTTGTTGCAAAATGTTATATTAAAGGGTTAGTGTGTAGGTTTCTCCACTAGAGGTCGCTCATTCAAAACAATAACAAAGGTGAAGCTGTGAATGAGTGTGGAATCATGGGAGTTGTCGTCTTCATCTCCGCAGCCGATGGAAATCAATCTGACGGGACTCGGGCAGGACTCATGTTCATGTATTAAAGTTTTATTAACGTTACTGTGGAGTGAAGCAGGACGGAGCGAGAGCCTGGGACATTTTACGTTTCTGTTTTTATTACGCTGATTCACCGCTGACGCTCCTTTCGCTTTGTTGTTTGTTTATTTTCTGATTAAAGTCACTTTTAACATCAGCCTCCTTCTTCCCTGAACTTGAACTTTGTTACCGTCACGTTTGATCACTTCACTTCACGTTATTTGATCTCATTCTAATGAAACAGCTGCTGAAGAACTAATACAGCTCACTTTATCTGATGAATTAAGATTGTTTGTTTTTCACGCTGCAGTAAACTAGATTATCATATTAATAAAAGCTGGATCTCTTGTGTTGCTGTTTCATGGTTTCCACGGAACCGGAAATCGAGGGTAATGTGGAGCATTACATGGGTTGGCATTACGGGTGCAAATGGTGAAAGGGTTTGATGTTTTCTCTAAGTGTGCGACCCCTAATACTCATCATGAAAGTGCTGGATCTAATAGTTACTCTGGAAAAGGTTGGATTTCAACCTCGTTTTTATTTGGAGTTTGGGCGATGTCTAACATTGAAAAGTAAACTAAATTAAATTAAAAAGAACATCATTATTATTAAAGCTGCAGTTCGTAACTTTTTTTTTTTTTTTTAATGATCCCAGATCAATTTTTGAGCAAGTACATAACCAGCCAGTGTTCAAAACGATCTCCTTACCTAAGCCCAATTCACAACAGTAAGATTGTAATAGTGTTTTCTCAAATGCTGCAGGTGACGGATCGTTTATAGCCTTTTCTCACAGCAGCTGAAATAATTAAACTTATCATTTTGATGGCAGATTGTAATCCAGAAATGACAGTCATTAATGACAACTGGAGATTCACTCGTAGTCAAAAAGCAAAAGACTTTGGACTGTGGAGTGGCTACAGAAATTGCAATCTACAGGTAACGATAATACACACTAAATACAGATAGTCACGCAATTCTGATGTTGTTAACATTAACAATTTGAGAACAAAGTCAAAGTATAACAATAATAAAAATTTGCACTGTTTGACGTGTACAGTAGATGCTCAACTCATGTAAAGATGATAATTCCACAAATAACTGCAATTGCAGGTTTCAAACAGAGATGGCGACAAAGAGGCAAATCTTACAGACTGCAGCTTTAAATCTAAATTAAAGTTTTGTTGCTCTTAGTATGAATATGTTACACAACCAGAGGTTATCTGTAAGCTAGTGTGCCCAAAAACAATGACAAGGTTACATTTAAAGAGATCGTAGTCTTGTGGGAAGGGGAAACATTGTGAATGAAACTGACTTCACAACCACAGTTCCTATATGAACATCCTAACAAACTGAATAGACTGATATAGTGCTGTATATTGGCTGTCCATGCGATCTTGACGTCCCTCATGTGTTGAGGTTCTCTTCATACACGAGAAGTGATGCAAATGAGCACATGACTGCTAATAAGCCCTGTGCATGAAAATATCCTGTCTAAATATTTAGAGCAGAGGCTCTCGAGGTTTTTGGGTTAGTGCCCTCGACCCATTCTCTCGGTCCCCACTGTCTTCCCTGAATATTAATGCAGATTATTATTTTTTCTTTAATTATAATTTGGCCTATTATTATATTTCCGCTACCATTCAAATGTTTGGGTTCAGTATGATTATTTTTTTAAAGAAACTGATACTTTCGTTCAGCGAGGATTCATTAAATTGATTCAACAATATGTGTAATAATTTTATTTAAAAGGCTTTAAGCACAGTATATGTTGATGCGTCTTTTCTGCTCTCTGTCCTGCTTTGTAAATGTGCAAAAAAAAAAATTAAAAAGACAGTAAAAACATACTGTTAATAAAACTTTTGTATTTTTAAATAATTTAAAATAATTCACATTTCTATTTTCCATTTCATATTGCAATTTCAGTCTTTCATCAAAAAATCCTGATTAAAAAACCTTCACAAATGCCACATTTCATTAATCAGCACATCTGTTTTCAACATTGATGATAATCAGAAATGTTTATTGAGCAGCAAATCATCATATTAGAATCATGTGACACTGCAGATTGCCATCACAGGAAAAAAATACATTTTAAAATATATTCAAATAGAAAACAGTTCTTTGAAATCGTAGTGATATTTTGCAATATTCCTGAATTTACTGAATTTCTGATCAGTCATGTGAGCAGAAGAGACTTTTTCAAAAACATTAAAAACCCCAAACTTTTAATCTGTCGTGCATTATATATTTTCATTAATAATTAACATCAGAAAGTATATTATAATAGTATTATTCATCTATATATAATTTAAAAAGCATGTCATTGAACGACACATGACACATTTTAATGGATAGTTGGAAAGTCATTATTTATTATTATACGGCAGTTTTTGTTGTTGTATCTTTCACATGGTCTGAGACGTTCACTAGATCACCTGACCGACGCTGACTGTGACGAGTATCACGTCTAATTATCGAGTGCTGAGAAAAAACAGACATCGTAAATATCAGAATACAGAGATGAATCACGTGATTGTCTAAAAATAGACATAGACACTCATTTCATTTAGTCTTGTTTGTTTTATGGGGTTTAGTGTGATATATGGCGGTGTGTTTGTGACCTATTTGCAATGATGTTTTGGCCCAGTGCATGTACAGTATGTCACTGTGAGTGTGATCTGATACTGCACATCGTGAGCTGTGTGATCTCCGTAAACAAACTCCTGAATAATTTTGTTCCACAGTAAATGTTTAGTCCTAACATTTGTTGTACATGTTAGGTCACTGAGATCATCACATTTTTTCATTCAGAATAAAATCATTCCGATTGAAAGATTCGGTGTACTGTTCACACGAGACGTTCTCTAATCCGATATGTGTTTACGTGTGCCGACGCTTTGTCGGAATGACTTTGTGACATGCGCACATTAGCTCATGTCCTGTTTGCCGCCTGTATTCCTGTCAACATGGAGTTCCATTATTTCATATGCATGCTGTTTTTCTGTAAAGTTGCTCTCAATCAAGCAGCAGTGTGAATTTGTAGCATATTTCTGCTGGAAGGTATGAGGAAAAGACGGGAACAGGAAGCTGACCTGTTTGGTGGCTGTACATCAGGAGCATCTCAATACTCCTCCCTCCAAAGAAAAGCAGAAGCATGAGGATGAAGGTCCGTAGTAATGATGCACTGAGTTCCTTCAGTGTATTTAATAAATGTGTTGTTTGATTCTACTTCTTGACGTGATGTAGATGCAAAGTAATCGCTTTAACGTGTTTACATGGCACAATTTTTATTTTGTTAGGTTTATAGAAAGGTTTATCCCACCCCTCTCAAACCGATTACAATTTCATTCGGTTTGGGCACTTTTATTCCGATTGAGGTGTTTATATGGAGCGTTTTCATTCGGATTGGACTTTTAAACCGATTACAATGCTCCATGTAAAGTTAGTTTGTTTCCCATGTTGACTGACAGCTCTCCTGTCCTCATGTGGAGAGAGTCGTGAGTAAGTTCAGAGGCGTCGTGTGTGAACATTGTGGTTCTGGACTAATGTGAGCATTTACTCATCTCACAAAACACACACTCAGTATTTCTCAATATGAATAAAAACAGTGAAATACAAACTCAGAATATTACGCAAACTTGCAATAATTAAATATGTTAAATAACACAAATATACTTTATGTATTTAATCTCACTTTATTTAGCAATGTCTTTCCTGCTGACCTTCAATGATCCAATTCAACCATAAGATTGCTGAAGTAAGAGTGTTGAACTTTCTTGTAAAATGTGTGTTTTGAAGGGCTAATATCTCATTTACCCATGATGAGGACGACCGTAACAGAACTTCTTGTCTTTAAAGGTGCAATATGTATTATTTTTGCAGTAAAATATCCAAAAACCACTAGGCCAGTGTTATATATTTTGTTAACTTGAGTACTTACAATATCCCAAATGTTTCCAACTATTTGTAAATCGTGAGAAAATTGCAGTTTTATCCAAGGCTGCGGGACGTGTGAGGAGTCGCCTGTCAATGGCGTCATACCCGCGTTACTCTCGGAAAAACCATGGAAACACCAAAGACGCTTTAATATATTACACATTTTTAATAGACATAATTATTTGTATTAACAGTAATACATAATTTTCTCCATCATACAAAACATTTTAAAATGAATTGCATGTCATTTATCAACACAATCATCCAGCATTTAATGTGATATTGTAAAATGGATCTATCTTACTGCAGTGTGTAACAGTGTCTCACAGCAGCCGCCGAGCGAACGCACAGAGTAACGTTATAACATCATTTTCAACACTCTCAAATGTGTCTAATATGATAAACAGAGCTGTGTTTCCTCATACTCATGACCGGAAAAGCAGAACAGCACCGGCGACTGTGTCATAATAAAAGTCCCGCTGCTCGTGAGGCGTGTGTTGATCAATCGCTCCAGCTCCTCGTTCAGCTCCACAACACTCGCTCCTGCTCTGCTTCACACTACAGTAACGTTAATAATCACATCCATGAACATGAGTTCTTCCCGAGTTCAATCCTGATTCTTTTGCACCGTCTGTTGAGATGGAGACCACATGTCACAAGGTTATGTGCTCAAACTTGGCATCATCAAGCTATGCCTTTGTTTTGAATAGATCTCTAGCGGTCAAAATTATTACATATTGTACCTTTTAAGTGTGGATTATATCTGTATTTTTATCATATTTGTTTTGTTGGTAGACATTTTCTGAGTGATGAGAGAGAAATACCATGTTTATTTTGTCCAGAATTTGTGCAGGACAGCAGAAACATTATAACTACACCAGTTGATAAAGAAGCTGTTGATATAAAACTAGAGTCAGACTGTGCTACGGCTATACTATAGCTAATGAATGTTAATATCTTGATGACGGTGAGTTTTGATTTACAGGAACACAGCAGACGTGAGTAATAAACCCCTTTGCAGTATCACTGAATGTCACATGATTCACAGTTGTATCACCTCTCAGTAACTGCATTATTTCTGATTTGGCAAGTAGGGTGTTTCCTCACTCATGCACACACAAATACTTCAGAAACACTATGTTAAAAACAGGCCCAAAGTAGAAGCTCAGTGGAACAATGATCACATGAAACAATCACATCTTTATAACAGAAAAGATAAAACACTGTATGGCGGCGTCTCAGTCTCCACCGGGCTACAGTCAATTAATATGTAAATAAAACCAACAATAAAGTTAAGGTGTGTGTAATTCAAACTCTTTTATTAAACCTCTCGAGCAGCTGCCGTTCAGTCGAATGCCGATCTTCACTCGCACCAGAGCGTTTCTCCTCGAGGGTCGCCAGAGATCACTGTAAATCAGCCCAGTCTGCAAAATATATACATCTAAAGATAAAATTTACATTTACATTCAGTCATTTAGTAGATGCTTTTCTCCAAAGCAACTTACAAATGAGAACAGTAGAAGCAATAAAATCAACATGTACAAGAACAAACGAGACTTTCCACGTGAATAGAGTGAACAATGTTTCCTAGTAATGACACGGCGCTAAAACCAAATGAGAAAAGATACACAAACACTATAACAAATATAGACACTGTACAGGGTTGAGTGTTCCCATGTTTTTCACTTGAATCTTGTGCGATCGGGACTAAAAATCCACCTCGGTTTTTGTGCTTTGGGATTCTGGAAGAAAGAGTTTGTCTCATGTTTCTCAGGTTGTGTTACTGAAGTGTAAAGTATTTAATGCATTCTTAAATATTGAAATATCCACATGTGGAGGGAGCTAGAGAGCTGAGGTGTGGACAGATTAGTACAAGCAGTGTAAACACCAGGTTCTGTTGACCCAGGGTTTAGACTGACCCAGGGTTAGCTATAGTCTACAGTTGACGTGTGAAAAGCCCTAGAGCAGTGCTTCTCAAACCTCAGCATGCTTTTAGAGCTTGCTATAGCTAGAAAAATGCATTATATATAAAAAAAGCCCACAGCATTTTAACATTTTGTTAATTTAGAAGACTTTTCTAGATCTAGAAATCACACTTTCAGATGAGGTTTTCCTGGATTTATGAGGAAGAGGTGTGAATCCTGCTTCTTCAAAAGAAAAGAAACACTTAAATATTGCTATTTGTTAGTTTTATCTTATTTAAAACATTTTAAGTCAAATTACTATGTTTTGTTGAAAAATGACTTGATTTTCTTTGAATAAAACGCAGCATGATGGTATTTACAGTGGAGTGGTAGAAATGTCAGATTGATCACTAGATTATTGGAAAGAAAACTAGACATTACTACATCATGGTGACGAAATACACAAAACATTTAGGAGTTTAATTTCCAAGAAAAATAACTCTATTAAATGACTTTGATTCTGTGCAGATTTTGGATGTAGCATCTTCCACCCGACCTTCAGTCAGTTTGGTTGTCATGTGATCTGTCACGTGATCTGGCTGCATCTCTCATCGTCCTCATGTCCAGCTGCTGTTTCCTCTTCCTCTTTTTATCTAATTTTATTTATTTATTTACATCTGTGTGAAATACTGTAAATAATTAGCCCACACCGTTCTGCTCTCTTCCTTCCAGCTCGAGATCCTTTCATATCTCACTCATTCCCACAATCCCATGTAAAGCGTCTTGCGTCAGTGTGTTTCTGTTATGAAGTACGTCTTCATTGTTGGTGTTTGTTTGATCTGTGTCCGGTCATGGAGCGATTCAGATCAGGGCTCAATTCTTTCATCTTTCAATTTCAAAGTACTTTATTGACACGATTGTTCAGGGTCACATGTGAGACTCAGTAATCTGCACACATTTGTAAAATGTACTTCTGGATTTGTAAACCGTTCCTTCATTTTGTGCCCATGTATTTGTGAACTGTTCCCACTGATTTAACAACCTGTTGTCTTCAGTCTCTCATCAAACAAACAAACAAAGAGCAACAAGATCGACGAGCAACGTCTTGAAACCAAACAGGTCAAGTAGTACCAACATAGAAACCTGAAGATGTACTTCACCTCTGGCAAAATGGGCTTTCAATAAAACTTGGCTGCGTATAATATAGTAGAATTGCAAAACATGTTTAAATCAGTGCTACCTGACAGAGATAAAAGGCTGTTTTCTTCCTTTTTGCCAAATAGGTATGAAAACTTTAGCATCCATAATGCACTGGGATTGTTGCCATCTGAGGCCACGCCCAGTCTGATAGGCTGCAGTAACACCTCGCTTTAGCAGGAAATACTTCTTAGAAAACTTTGTTATAATGGTGTCGACTTGTATTGTTCCCAGGTTCAAGAATTCAGAGAGTCGATGTTTATCGGGGAGCGTCGGATCCAGTGTCGTAGGCAGCGGCTAAAGACTGCAGAGAGTCGGAAATTCTGGAAAGCCTCTGTGTTTGTAGTCAACATTTCAAACTGGATGACCACGAGCAATGATTTAGGCCAAACGCAGGGAAAAAAATGAAGGAAACCGCCATTCTGTCAGTTCAGCCGAAAGCAAAACGCCGGCATGTTGAGGTTGTAGATCTGCTGCCATAGTGATCCATCTTTACCATAATGCTGTTTAACTCCCTGAGGTCTGAAAATGCGCCGGCGCGTTTTGCAGGTTTTTTTTCAATTGCAGCAAAACAGACTTATAATACTCCGTCATTTTTTTGTCATAGAGACATAAGTAATATATCAATTGAAACTATAGAATATCTTCTTTTTATTTGTATACACTTAGAGTAAAAACACAATGTTGTGCTTTTTGTAAAATAAAGAAAACTAAAATGATGCATGATCTCTCGTCTCCCTCTGAACAAAGTCCAATCTGATAGTTCTCAGAAAATGAACTGTAACTTAGTGAATACTAATCACAAAAAAATTAGACTTATGTCAAAAGAAACGTTGAAATGTCAGATTTTAAATCATGCAAGTCAAATCAAAAACAAAAATTCTGTGTTTATGTAATCTGTATGAAAAGTGACACATGTCAGAAATCTGTTCAGCTCATTATCTGCTAATGCGGCCACGCCCACAGAGCCAGTGCTATTCAGACGCAAATTACAGGCATACATCATATCAATCATGTATTTATTGTCTTGAAAAGTGTTTATCTGTATGTTAAAGCCATGGTTAGCGACCTCTAGAAGACATGCTGTTAGTTCCTGAAATGTCCTCTTCTTCTTTAGAATAATTTGTGGACTAAAGGTGTACAGAGCACCCTCCGGCTGCAAGTATGAATTAAAAACACCAGCACTCGTAGTAATGACGATGAATATAGAATAAACTCTGTATAGAATAAAATCTGTATAGAAAATTGACAAACATATGAGAATCCATCAATATTTCTCCAAATGTGCTTCTTTTAAACTAAAAACCTATAGTCAGACTCTTTGCATCACAAAAATACATTGTTTTAAAGAATATAATAGAATACCATTATTTTAAATTGTAATAATATTTCACAGTATTGCTGTTTATGATGAGCTGAGACATTATTACAGAGGTTTTTTTTCACAGCCTACCTGACTGAAAGGCCTCATTAATTCATTTCAGGTCATCATTATGTGATTCTTTTGTCTTCTCGGGTGTAATGGCCCATTATTCATGATGATTCACGCCTCCACGCATACTGTGTTTCTTGACAAAAAGTAACTTACAAAAACTAAATCAATATATTGTTTTATATGAACAAGTAGACATTATAATTTTTACATAATTTTAAAGCAAATACTCTAGTCTACAACCTCCAATACCCAGAACTCTTGTAAACACAGATTTAATATATATTTTTGGCCTTATTTCAGTGACTTAATTTTTTTGTTTTTTCAATAACCACGCATAAACATTATTCCTTCAAATACAAACATGTACATACATGTTCCTCACATACTATGGTAGCCTAGTTTGTGCTGAATACAGTGTAATGACACTTTTTCCATTAATATGTTTATGAACAACTGTAAAAAGCACAAATGTCAGGGCATGTCAAAACTTCTCCAGGCCCCAAATCAGCTTCAGACTCCAGAGGGTTAAAGAGTAGAAAAAGTCAGTGATGAATCTACTCTAACAGTAACTTTCTGTTAATAACCCTCTGTGGATCCGACTGTCTGTGAGCGGGAAACAAACATGCGGAAGTATAATCCGGCGGACTTTTGCTGACAAAAAAACATGATTTTCTCAGTCCAGGTAACACGGAGAGCAAGTAAACGTTCATTCACTTATACTATCAACACTGTAGCAAAAAAAATGGAGAAGTTACAGTGCAGTAGAGAAATCATGTTTACATTAGAGGTCAGAATCATTAGTTAAATAATGATGATGATGATGATGATGATAATGCATTTTATTTTACAGCAGTAAGAGAGTTGCATTCAAGTTATTTAATGTATAACTGCATGTGTCATTTATTTTAATCAATCAAAAATACACATGGTTGTCACTGAGGTTGTTTACTCTCTCTGTGGGTGTGATTGTGTTACTGTAGTGAAGCTGAACAGAGACGGATACAGACGCCGCGGCCGTCATTATGAGCTCACGAGCAGCAGATGTTCGGACAGACAATGAGCCGCAGCGACAGCCGGCAGACGGCAGGTTTCACGTATCAGACCGGAGCTTCAGCCTGTTTACATTAACAGAGAGATGATCAGACATTAGAGTTGTCTTCTGGCTCTTTTAATTTGTGATATTTGCCCTGTGGCATTCTTCAAAATGTTGTTGTTCTTTCACACGATGATGAAACTGATCACAGATCTGTGTGATCTTCATTACTCAGGGTCTTTGAACGGAGTTTCTCCCAGCCTGATGTCCAGCGTTATTAGTTTATAATCTGTGCTAGCGCTCATCCGGCGTGTGCTGATCTTCACATGGCGCCGCTCTGACCTGCCGGAGGCTGAATGACAGAGAATTTGCATTTGAGCTTGTTGGTGTTTGAGGTCGAGATACAGGAGCCTGTAGAACAAAACACCAGCAGAGAGAAGGCTGACCGCAAGATACAGTAAAACGACACATCAACAGTTTTCATGCTTAATCTTTATTATGACAGGCAAAATCACTGTCTGCGCTCTAAGCAAAGTATTTCAGGGTTCACGCTAACTCTGACCAAGAGTCAAAACCTCATTTCCATGACCAAAAGTTGAATCATTCTGACAACGGCACTGAAATCACATCATTTTGTAAAAAACAAAACCGCACCAAACACTTAACTGAGCAATAATTGTAATATAATCCGCACAAACACATTGAAGAGTTTAAGGGATTATCAACATTTGAGTCTTGTAGGACTGAGACACTGATGATTTATTGAGATCAGATGTGTGATCTGCAGTAGGGTTGCACAGTATACCGGTACTGTTATGATACTAAAGCTTCAAATACTGCTGGTGCCACTGTATCTTTTTTACGGTAGTAAGATAATGTAAGTAATGTGTGTGCGGCAGGTACACTACTTAAAACGTTCATTTGAACATGTATGTCTGCAAAAACATCACCAGAGTGTTTTGAGTGCCGCTGCTGTTCTCGGTGTATGAATGCGGTGTGAATTCAGAGTTCATTGGTGTGAATTCAGAGTTCATTGGTGTGAATTCAGAGTTTATGGTGTGAATTCAGAGTTCATTGGTGTGAATTCAGAGTTCATTGGTGTGAATTCAGAGTTCATTGGTGTGAATTCAGAGTTCATTGGTGTGAATTCAGAGTTCATTGGTGTGAATTCAGAGTTCATTGGTGTGAATTCAGAGTTCATTGGTGTGAATTCAGAGTTCATTGGTGTGAATTCAGAGTTCATTGGTGTGAATTCAGAGTTCATTGGTGTGAATTCAGAGTTCATTGGTGTGAATTCAGAGTTCATTGGTGTGAATTCAGAGTTCATTGGTGTGAATTCAGAGTTCATTGGTGTGAATTCAGAGTTCATTGGTGTGAATTCAGAGTTCATTGGTGTGAATTCAGAGTTCATTGGTGTGAATTCAGATTTAAAAAATGAGCAGCTCAAACATCACAATATCTTTATACAAGAAATTGTTCTCGAAAGTTCATCTGTTGATCATGTGACTGATTCTGGATCAGATGTAATGATTCATTTCTGGAATCATCTTTGCGAAGGTGAACAATTCTATTCATCAACATAGCAGCATTTGTACTTTATTCTTGTCAATCCTTACAGTGTGATTTAACATTTATAAACGAATTATATGTTTTAATATAGCCTACATACTGTCCTCCAACCTTTATGAGGGCGAAAAATGCTCCTGTGTTCTTGTTTTATATTTATATAATAACACGAGCATGAGTGCAGTTTTTCCTAATATCAGCACGATTGCAAATGTGATTTTATACAATAGTTCAATATTAAAGGACTTTGATGTTTTCTCTCTATTTCACCAAAGCAGAACAGTTGTGCTTCTCCGAGCAAGACGCAACAATGTTTAGTTTCTGAATGATTCTGTGTTTTTGAACAAATCGGGCGAATCAATGATTCACTGTGCCTGAATGGATCAGCTGTTTTGGATGAATCGGTTGAATAAATGATTCAGTGACTCGATCATTAAGATTTGCTGCCTCCTACTGGTGGTTCAGTTTCCCTATGTAAAAGTAGGCATATTATTTAATTTTTTTCCAATTTTTTCAGAATTTTATATTTACAATATGAATCTCGTAACATTATTTATGCAGTCATATTTGGGATGTTAATGCATTAATAGCACATCTAAATGCTACTTCATATGCAGCTTCTGTGCCATTCGATTACACTGATTTCATTTCAGTCTGGTCTGCTACATATGTATGCATTTATGAAACTTTGGTTATTTGAATTATGAATTAACACCATACTTCATGGTATCATGACGTTTCAGCAGTGATTCTCGGTTTATTCAGAATGGTGCCACTCTAACCCCACATGACTTCACTGTTGTTGTAGTGATGCAATAGGTGTCAAAGTGCAGTGCAGATTATTTTTGATAAATCAGTTGACAGTCATGTTTCTATCGTGAAGTCATAATCTGTGTTTGATGAGGATTGATGCTTCAGATTCCCAGTGAAGCCTCAGGAGTGATGTGTACTGAAACAGGAATCACTGCCGTACTGAGTGTTATTCCTGAAACAGACTCTGTGAAGCACATGAACGCAGCTATGGAGGTTCGGTTTGGCGTGTCGTTGCACTCTTGAACGTGTCTGCCCGCTGTAGTGGACATTTCTTTCAGCTCAAACACTGTCACGATGCCACAGATTGAAGAGAATTTTGTTGAGGAAGTTAGTTGAAGTGAATCATAATGTTTGAATGTAATGTAACTCCATCACTCCTTTGATTCTGGGGTTTGTTTCTGCCAGACCAACACAAGAGTATATTCAGCCGTGAGGAAGTCTGCGTTTGTGGCCTTGTGTACGGTATGAAATATGAACCTGGCCTTAGACAGAGCATTGTTGGTCTTTTCATTGATTTTGCTTGTCTTGTTAACCCTTGAGATCTAAAAAGATGAATATGAACATGAATAGTTGATGCAACATAAGATGCACAGAGAGAATTACAGCTGGTAGTATAAGATGAGGAGAGTGTCTAAAGAACATGTTATGACTGATAGTATTGGGTGAGCAAGTAGGTTTTGAGTTGTGATTTAAATACAGAGAGAGAGGTTATTGACCTTAGTGTCAGTGGTATAGAGTTCCATAGTTTCAGTGCAATGACGGAAAACGACCTGTTTTATCTAAGTACTGTAAGAAGTGCACACCCTGAAGATCGAAGGGATCGAGGCGGAACGTCAGGAGACAGTAGATCAGAGAGATAAGGAGGAGAAAGGCCATTGAGAGATTTAAAGATAAGCAGACGAATTGTGTAAGTAATGCGAGATGATACAGGGAGCCAGTGGAGTTTAAATAAGATAGATGGGGTAATATGAGCAGATCATTTAGTGTGGGTTAATATTCTTGCAGCAGAGTTTTGAATGTATTGTAAACGAGAGATCGAGTGCAATGGTAAAGAGCGTTACAGTAATAAAAGCGTGCACTGATTCGGCGTCATTTGGGGAAGCTGGAAAAATGCAGCTTTAGGAAGTTTACTGATGTAAACATCCAGAGTCAGTGAAGGATCAAGAGTGACGCCTACATTTCTGACAGTAGACGATTTGTCACTAATTAAAATTTCTGTTTTGCACAAATTCAAACTAAGACAATTTGAATTCAGCCAGGCCTTATAAGCAGTATAAATCTGAATATCAGCAGCATGACAGTGATAATGAAAACCATGACGACCGATAATATGTCCAAGAGGCATGATATACGTAATAAATAGTAGCTTTGTTGTCCCTTAAGTTATGTAGTGTAAATTCAGAGTGATATATATATATTTTAATCTAATTACATACTGGAAGTCAAACTCTCTGGACACCATCAACCAGAACCGTCTGTAAGATCACCTCGTTTAGATCATGGAGACACTGGAGCTGTTTTTAAGCAAATTTTGGGATATCACAAAAAAAGAAGCCAAGATGTGTATGAATTCTAAAAATCTGCACAAAAATCATCATAAACAACGATGGAAACACATTAACAGAATAAATCCCTCAAAACCTCATGTTACTTTGCCTCAGCAGAGGCTGTGATTGGATAACTGGACTAACTAGTGGACCAATCACATCGCAGCATCTCAAATGTTGGTTTGGTGGTTCAAAAAACATCTGAATCAAAGTCTGTCATTAGAATGATTTGGTTTAATTCCTCCAGAAGCGTCTCACACGGTTGTGTTCCCAAACACCAGCATCTGAACACAAGATCACATGACAGCGTTTATTGTGTTTCGTCTGACGCTCTGAGACTTCCATCAGCTTCAAGTGGATGTGTGATTGTGAGGGGGTCAGACCTTGCCTTGAGCAGCGTTTGTCTCTAATGCTGTCGTGGTCTCAGCAAGGCTCTGTGCAGAGGAACGCAGCATACAACAGTTCTTCTGAGTTGGTGATTTGACTGGAGCTCTTGTGTTCCTTTCTCTTGCAGGTACGACCCGTCGCCCTCGAGACGGCGAGCTTCATGGTGTGCATTACAACTTCCTGTCTGTGGAGGATTTTCTGGAGCTGGATCGGCGTGGAGCGCTGTTAGAGATCGGGACGTATGATGGTGTGTCAGTGTTTCAGTGCTTCAGTAGATCCAGTCATATCATGCAGTTATGGTGATGGTGGTGCCAGGGTGCTGTGATGTCATCTTACAGAATAACTGTCATATTCATATGCCGTGGTCATAACAGCACATGCCCATAAATGGTGTTACCATGCAACCATAAGCAAAATGGCATGCATTAAAAAATGATTGACTACACTGAAATGAGATGTGTCCGTGTCCAGTGTATAGTGCTTGTAGTTGTAGTCCATGTTTGTTACAGTGTGTAGACAAACATACAGAGATGTGCAAACTATAAAAAACTAAAATATTCACTAGCGTCAGTTTTAGAGGAAAGCCCACATGCCTCTGCTGTGTTTCTGGATTGGACTGAGAGTGTGTGTGTGTGTGTGTTTTTTACAAATCTCTCTCTCACACACTGCAGTGCTTTCTGTCCCTCTTTCTTTTCAAGCATGCTAATGGGTTTCTGGTTGTCTAGGTAACTATTATGGGACACCCAAGCCGCCCAACCAGCCTCTCAGTAGGACACTGATTACCCACGATGCTTTGCAAGACAGATTCACTGGTTCCCAGAAGTCCTGCGATCGCATGCAGCATGCAGGAGTAGTGCAGACAGAGCTGCAGGAGGATGCAGACAGCCGCGCAGACATGAACAACACATTTACAGGTGTGTGTGTGTGTGTGTGTGTGTGTGTGAGAGAATGCGTGAGTGTGAGCATGAGTGTACACTGAAAGCTATGTTTCAGTGCGCAAATAAGTTGAGCTCTCTTCATGCCTTCCTGAATGGACAAATTCACACAAAATTGTCAAAAAACGGCCATCTCAGTGAGTATCTCCATAAACACAGTCAGTTCTGTCTTCAGTTCATTCGCTCTTAAAGTGACAGCGTCCTAATAATCCTCATGCTGTCGTGTTTTTAATGTTAACCACAAATGGAAAAAATCACTCACTGTTTTTGAACTTTAAAAAGGATATATAAATCTTTGCGGTGTTATTAATTTGAGTAGACTACTTTATTACATTTCTGTACCTGAAAACTACTGTTAGACATGCATGAAGAGCACTGTTTATTTCATTTGTATCTTTGTTGTATTATATTTATTTGTGCTATTTGATTATCTGTTCTTTTTTATTACTGACTGTTTACGTGTCTTTAATAAATGTAGGCTATTCAAATTACATTAATTAAGTAGTAGTTTTAGCTGTGGTATTGAAATTGGAATAGAGGATTGTGAATTTTTTTATCTAAAGTATTGGTAAAAAATAGTTTTGGCCGGTAAATTTTCTGAAGTCACCAGCCATTGGCAAAAAGTTAGTTTTAGGCCCTGAGTGTATGTATGCATGTAAAAATGTGATTTAAGCTATAAGGTGTATAGTAATGTTTTTGTAAAAATATTAAGCTGTAACAATGTACGATAAGATTAACTACGTTAGGTTACATGAACCAACAATTAACAATACTTCTACAGAATTCATTAATATGAGGAATGTCTGCTGTCACTCGGCCTGAACACTTTATTTCTGATTTAACAGCTGTGACGGCAGATATTGGTGTTTTAAAGGAGCCTTTGCTAAGCTCCAGCAGCCTTGATTACTGTTGCTCATCAGACGGCTTTACCTCCGCTGTCACGTTCCCTTCATTCACTGCTGCTGTTCGTCTGTAACACACTGCATTAGCGTTCTGTCCACGTCTCACTCGCTGAAGCCGTCTCAGCTGGACACGTATGATCCAGTGAACGTGTGTGAGAGAGAGAGGCTAGTGAGTGCCTGTCATCTGGGAGGTCTGAAGGCCATCCCAGAATGCATTGCGACCAAAAAAACAAATCCAGCCAAGAGAGCAGATGAAATAAATGTTGATTATAAATGTACCATTATTTCATTCAGTATCAAACAGTAAAATAGTTCAATCTAATTGAAAGAAATGACTGTTTTACCGTGTGTGTGAGTGTGTGTGTGTGAGTGTGTGTGTGTGTGAGTGTGTGTGTGTGTGTGTGTGTGAGTGTGTGTGTGTGAGTGTGTGTGTGTGAGTGTGTGTGTGTGAGTGTGTGTGTGTGAGTGTGTGTGTGTGAGTGTGTGTGTGTGTGTGTGTGTGTGTGTGTGTGTGTGTGAGTGTGTGTGTGTGAGTGTGTGAGTGTGTGTGTGTGAGTGTGTGTGTGTGAGTGTGTGTGTGTGAGTGTGTGAGTGTGTGTGTGTGAGTGTGTGTGTGTGTGTGTGTGTGTGTGTGTGTGTGTGTGTGTGTGTGTGTGTGTGTGTGTGTGTGTGTGTGTGTGTGTGTGTGTGTGTGTGTGTGTGTGTGTGTGAGTGTGTGTGTGTGTGTGTGTGTGTGTGTGTGACTCTTCTCTTGTATGGAAGCATAAATGTTTTTTTGTCTCTTCCCGCCTCCTCCTGTATCTTACCCAGAGTTCTTAGCTCGTAGTCTCTTCCCCTCTCCCCTGCTGTGTACAGGAGACTCCAGCCGGCCGGACACACACGGCGTGGTGCGAGAAAATGCCCCCACCTACGTGCTGAACAACATGGCTGCGTCACCCACGTCCAAACACCCGGGACTCCCTCCGGACCAGGACCCGCTCGGACCACTGCCGGACAACTGGGAGACGGCCTACACGGAGAATGGAGAGATTTACTTCATCGAGTAAGAGCCACGGAGCAACACACTTCTGACACACACACACTGCCACACACACACACACACACTGCCACCTGCTGAAAACAAGTCTTTGCTGGTCTTAAGATGGACATAGTTGGTTTAAGGTAGACATAGCTGGTTTAAGATGGACATAGCTGGTTTAAGATGGACATAGTTGGTTTAAGGTAGTCATAGCTGGTCTTAAGATGGACATAGCTGGTCTTAAGATGGACATAGCTGGTCTTAAGATGGACATAGCTGGTTTAAGGTAGACATAGCTGGTTTAAGATGGACATAGTTGGTTTAAGGTAGACATAGCTGGTTTAAGATGAACATAGCTGGTTTAAGGTAGACATAGCTGGTTTAAGATGGACATAGTTGGTTTAAGGTAGTCATAGCTGGTCTTAAGATGGACATAGCTGGTCTTAAGATGGACATAGTTGGTTTAAGGTAGACATAGCTGGTTTAAGATGGACATAGTTGGTTTAAGGTAGACATAGCTGGTTTAAGATGGACATAGCTGGTTTAAGGTAGACATAGCTGGTCTTAAGATGGACATAGCTGGTCTTAAGATGGACATAGTTGGTTTAAGGTAGACATAGCTTGTTTAAGATGGACATAGTTGGTTTAAGGTAGACATAGCTGGTTTAAGATGGACATAGTTGGTTTAAGGTAGACATAGCTGGTCTTAAGATGGACATAGCTGGTCTTAAGATGGACATAGCTGGTCTTAAGATGGACATAGCTGGTTTAAGGTAGACATAGTTGGTTTAAGGTAGACATAGCTGGTCTTAAGATGGACATAGTTGGTTTAAGGTAGACATAGCTGGTCTTAAGATGGACATAGTTGGTTTAAGGTAGACATAGCTGGTTTAAGATGGACATAGTTGGTTTAAGGTAGACATAGCTGGTCTTAAGATGGACATAGTTGGTTTAAGGTAGACATAGCTGGTTTAAGATGGACATAGTTGGTTTAAGGTAGACATAGCTGGTCTTAAGATGGACATAGTTGGTTTAAGGTAGACATAGCTGGTTTAAGATGGACATAGTTGGTTTAAGGTAGACATAGCTGGTTTAAGATGGACATAGTTGGTTTAAGGTAGACATAGCTGGTCTAAAGATGGACATAGTTGGTTTTAAGGTAGACATAGCTGGTCTTAAGATGGACATAGTTGGTTTAAAGTAGACAGCTGGTTTAAGATGGACATAGCTGGTCTTAAGATGGACATAGCTGGTTTAAGGTAGACAGCTGGTCTTAAGATGGACATAGCTGGTCTTAAGATGGACAAAGCTGGTTTAAGGTAGACATAGCTGGTCTTAAGATGGACATAGTTGGTTTAAGGTAGACATAGCTGGTCTTTAGATGGACATAGTTGGTTTAAGGTAGACATAGCTGGTCTTAAGATGGACATAGCTGGTCTTAAGATGGACATAGTTGGTTTAAGGTGGACATAGCTTGTTTAAGGTGGACATAGCTGGTTTAAGGTGGACATAGCTGGTTTAAGGTGGACATAGTTGGTTTAAGGTGGACATAGCTGGTTTAAGGTGGACATAGCTGGTCTTAAGATGGACATAGTTGGTTTAAGGTGGACATAGCTGGTTTAAGGTGGACATAGCTGGTTTAAGGTGGACATAGTTGGTTTAAGGTGGACATAGCTGGTTTAAGGTGGACATAGTTGGTTTAAGGTGAACATAGCTGGTCTTAAGATGGACATAGTTGGTTTAAGGTGGACATAGCTGGTTTAAGGTGAACATAGCTGGTCTTAAGATGGACATAGTTGGTTTAAGGTGGACATAGCTGGTTTAAGGTGGACATAGTTGGTTTGAGATGGACATAGCTGGTCTTAAGATGGACATAGTTGGTTTAAGGTGAACATAGCTGGTCTTTAGATGGACATAGTTGGTTTAAGGTGAACATAACTGGTTTAAGATGGACATAGCTGGTCTGAAGGTGGACATAGCTGGTTTAAGGTGGACATAGCTGGTCTTAAGATGGACATAGTTGGTTTAAGGTGGACATAGTTGGTTTAAGGTGAACATAGCTGGTCTTTAGATGGACATAGTTGGTTTAAGGTGAACATAACTGGTTTAAGATGGACATAGCTGGTCTGAAGGTGGACATAGCTGGTTTAAGGTGGACATAGCTGGTCTTAAGATGGACATAGTTGGTTTAAGGTGGACATAGCTGGTCTTAAGATGGACATTGTTGGTTTAAGGTGGACATAGCTGGTCTTAAGATGGACATAGTTGGTTTAAGGTGAACATAACTGGTTTGAGATGGACATAGCTGGTCTTAAGATGGACATAGTTGGTTTAAGGTGAACATAACTGGTTTGAGATGGACATAGCTGGTCTTAAGATGGACCTAGCTGGTTTAAGGTGGACATAGGTGGTTTAAGGTGAACATAGCTGGTCTTAAGATGGACATAGTTGGTTTAAGGTAGACATAGCTGGTTTAAGGTGGACATAGCTGGTCTTAAGATGGACATAGTTGGTTTAAGTTGGACATAGCTGGTTTAAGGTGAACATAGCTGGTCTTAAGATGGACATAGCTGGTCTTAAGATGGACATAGCTGGTCTTAAAATGGACATAGCTGGTCTTAAGATGGACATAGCTGGTCTTAAGGTGAAAATAGTTGGATTAAGATGGACATAGCTGGTTTAAGGTGAACATAGTTGGTTTAAGTTGGGCATAGCTGGTCTTAAGATGGACATAGCTGGTCTTAAGGTGAACATAGTTGGATTAAGATGGACATAGCTGGTCTTAAGTTGGACATAGCTGGTCTTAAGGTGAACATAGCTGGTTTAAGGTGGACATAGCTGGTTTAAGGTGGACATAGCTGGTTTAAGGTGGACATAGTTGGTTTAAGGTGGACATAGCTGGTTTAAGGTGGACATAGTTGGTTTAAGGTGAACATAGCTGGTCTTAAGATGGACATAGTTGGTTTAAGGTGGACATAGCTGGTTTAAGGTGATCATAGCTGGTCTTAAGATGGACATAGTTGGTTTAAGGTGGACATAGCTGGTTTAAGGTGGACATAGTTGGTTTAAGGTGGACATAGCTGGTCTTAAGATGGACATTGTTGGTTTAAGGTGAACATAACTGGTTTGAGATGGACATAGCTGGTCTTAAGATGGACATAGTTGGTTTAAGGTGAACATAACTGGTTTTAGATGGACATAGCTGGTCTTAAGATGGACTTAGCTGGTTTAAGGTGGACATAGTTGGTTTAAGGTGAACATAGCTGGTCTTAAGATGGACATAGTTGGTTTAAGGTGAACATAACTGGTTTAAGATGGACATAGCTGGTCTGAAGGTGGACATAGTTGGTTTAAGGTGGACATAGCTGGTTTAAGGTGGACATAGCTGGTCTTAAGATGGACATAGTTGGTTTAAGGTGGACATAGCTGGTTTAAGGTGGACATAGCTGGTTTAAGGTGGACATAGTTGGTTTAAGGTGGACATAGCTGGTTTAAGGTGGACATAGTTGGTTTAAGGTGAACATAGCTGGTCTTAAGATGGACATAGTTGGTTTAAGGTGGACATAGCTGGTTTAAGGTGAACATAGCTGGTCTTAAGATGGACATAGTTGGTTTAAGGTGGACATAGCTGGTTTAAGGTGGACATAGTTGGTTTAAGGTGGACATAGCTGGTCTTAAGATGGACATTGTTGGTTTAAGGTGAACATAACTGGTTTGAGATGGACATAGCTGGTCTTAAGATGGACATAGTTGGTTTAAGGTGAACATAACTGGTTTTAGATGGACATAGCTGGTCTTAAGATGGACCTAGCTGGTTTAAGGTGGACATAGTTGGTTTAAGGTGAACATAGCTGGTCTTTAGATGGACATAGTTGGTTTAAGGTGAACATAACTGGTTTAAGATGGACATAGCTGGTCTGAAGGTGGACATAGCTGGTTTAAGGTGGACATAGCTGGTCTTAAGATGGACATAGTTGGTTTAAGGTGAACATAACTGGTTTGAGATGGACATAGCTGGTCTTAAGATGGACATAGTTGGTTTAAGGTGAACATAACTGGTTTGAGATGGACATAGCTGGTCTTAAGATTGACCTAGCTGGTTTAAGGTGGACATAGGTGGTTTAAGGTGAACATAGCTGGTCTTAAGATGGACATAGTTGGTTTAAGGTAGACATAGCTGGTTTAAGGTGGACATAGCTGGTCTTAAGATGGACATAGTTGGTTTAAGTTGGACATAGCTGGTTTAAGGTGAACATAGCTGGTCTTAAGATGGACATAGCTGGTCTTAAGATGGACATAGTTGGTTTAAGGTAGACATAGCTGGTCTTAAGGTGAACATAGTTGGTTTAAGTTGGACATAGCTGGTCTTAAGGTGGACATAGCTGGTCTTAAGATGGACATAGCTGGTCTTAAGGTGAACATAGTTGGTTTAAGATGGACATAGCTGGTCTTAAGTTGGACATAGCTGGTTTAAGGTAGACATAGTTGGTTTAAGATGGACATAGCTGGTCTTAAGATGGACATAGCTGGTCTTAAAATGGACATAGCTGGTCTTAAGATGGACATAGCTGGTCTTAAGGTGAAAATAGTTGGATTAAGATGGACATAGCTGGTTTAAGGTGAACATAGTTGGTTTAAGTTGGGCATAGCTGGTCTTAAGATGGACATAGCTGGTCTTAAGGTGAACATAGTTGGATTAAGATGGACATAGCTGGTCTTAAGTTGGACATAGCTGGTCTTAAGGTGAACATAGCTGGTTTAAGGTGGACATAGCTGGTTTAAGGTGGACATAGCTGGTCTTAAGATGGACATAGTTGGTTTAAGGTGGACATAGCTGGTTTAAGGTGGACATAGCTGGTTTAAGGTGGACATAGCTGGTTTAAGGTGGACATAGTTGGTTTAAGGTGGACATAGCTGGTTTAAGGTGGACATAGTTGGTTTAAGGTGAACATAGCTGGTCTTAAGATGGACATAGTTGGTTTAAGGTGGACATAGCTGGTTTAAGGTGAACATAGCTGGTCTTAAGATGGACATAGTTGGTTTAAGGTGGACATAGCTGGTTTAAGGTGGACATAGTTGGTTTAAGGTGGACATAGCTGGTTTAAGATGGACATTGTTGGTTTAAGGTGAACATAACTGGTTTGAGATGGACATAGCTGGTCTTAAGATGGACATAGTTGGTTTAAGGTGAACATAACTGGTTTTAGATGGACATAGCTGGTCTTAAGATGGACTTAGCTGGTTTAAGGTGGACATAGTTGGTTTAAGGTGAACATAGCTGGTCTTAAGATGGACATAGTTGGTTTAAGGTGAACATAACTGGTTTAAGATGGACATAGCTGGTCTGAAGGTGGACATAGCTGGTTTAAGGTGGACATAGCTGGTCTTAAGATGGACATTGTTGGTTTAAGGTGGACATAGCTGGTCTTAAGATGGACATTGTTGGTTTAAGGTGAACATAGCTGGTCTTAAGATGGACATAGTTGGTTTAAGGTGAACATAACTGGTTTGAGATGGACATAGCTGGTCTTAAGATGGACATAGTTGGTTTAAGGTGAACATAACTGGTTTAAGATGGACATAGCTGGTCTGAAGGTGGACATAGCTGGTTTAAGGTGGACATAGCTGGTCTTAAGATGGACATTGTTGGTTTAAGGTGGACATAGCTGGTCTTAAGATGGACATTGTTGGTTTAAGGTGAACATAGCTGGTCTTAAGATGGACATAGTTGGTTTAAGGTGAACATAACTGGTTTGAGATGGACATAGCTGGTCTTAAGATGGACATAGTTGGTTTAAGGTGAACATAACTGGTTTGAGATGGACATAGCTGGTCTTAAGATGGACCTAGCTGGTTTAAGGTGGACATAGGTGGTTTAAGGTGAACATAGCTGGTCTTAAGATGGACATAGTTGGTTTAAGGTGAACATAACTGGTTTAAGATGGACATAGCTGGTCTTAAGGTGGACATAGCTGGTTTAAGGTGGACATAGCTGGTCTTAAGATGGACATAGCTGGTCTTAAGATGGACATAGCTGGTCTTAAGATGGACATAGCTGGTCTTAAGATGGACATAGCTGGTCTTAAGATGGACATAGCTGGTCTTAAGATGGACATAGTTGGTTTAAGGTGAACATAACTGGTTTAAGATGGACATAGCTGGTCTTAAGATGGACATAGCTGGTCTTAAGATGGACATAGCTGGTCTTAAGATGGACATAGTTGGTTTAAGGTAGACATAGCTGGTCTTAAGATGGACATAGCTGTTTTAAGGTGGACATATCTGGTTTAAGGTGAACATAGCTGGTCTTAAGATGGACATAGTTGGTTTAAGGTGGACATAGCTGGTTTAAGGTGGACATAGTTGGTTTAAGGTGGACATAGCTGGTCTTAAGATGGACATTGTTGGTTTAAGGTGAACATAACTGGTTTGAGATGGACATAGCTGGTCTTAAGATGGACATAGTTGGTTTAAGGTGAACATAACTGGTTTTAGATGGACATAGCTGGTCTTAAGATGGACCTAGCTGGTTTAAGGTGGACATAGTTGGTTTAAGGTGAACATAGCTGGTCTTTAGATGGACATAGTTGGTTTAAGGTGAACATAACTGGTTTAAGATGGACATAGCTGGTCTGAAGGTGGACATAGCTGGTTTAAGGTGGACATAGCTGGTCTTAAGATGGACATAGTTGGTTTAAGGTGAACATAACTGGTTTGAGATGGACATAGCTGGTCTTAAGATGGACATAGTTGGTTTAAGGTGAACATAACTGGTTTGAGATGGACATAGCTGGTCTTAAGATGGACCTAGCTGGTTTAAGGTGGACATAGGTGGTTTAAGGTGAACATAGCTGGTCTTAAGATGGACATAGTTGGTTTAAGGTAGACATAGCTGGTTTAAGGTGGACATAGCTGGTCTTAAGATGGACATAGTTGGTTTAAGTTGGACATAGCTGGTTTAAGGTGAACATAGCTGGTCTTAAGATGGACATAGCTGGTCTTAAGATGGACATAGTTGGTTTAAGGTAGACATAGCTGGTCTTAAGGTGAACATAGTTGGTTTAAGTTGGACATAGCTGGTCTTAAGGTGGACATAGCTGGTCTTAAGATGGACATAGCTGGTCTTAAGGTGAACATAGTTGGTTTAAGATGGACATAGCTGGTCTTAAGTTGGACATAGCTGGTTTAAGGTAGACATAGTTGGTTTAAGATGGACATAGCTGGTCTTAAGATGGACATAGCTGGTCTTAAAATGGACATAGCTGGTCTTAAGATGGACATAGCTGGTCTTAAGGTGAAAATAGTTGGATTAAGATGGACATAGCTGGTTTAAGGTGAACATAGTTGGTTTAAGTTGGGCATAGCTGGTCTTAAGATGGACATAGCTGGTCTTAAGGTGAACATAGTTGGATTAAGATGGACATAGCTGGTCTTAAGTTGGACATAGCTGGTCTTAAGGTGAACATAGCTGGTTTAAGGTGGACATAGCTGGTTTAAGGTGGACATAGCTGGTCTTAAGATGGACATAGTTGGTTTAAGGTGGACATAGCTGGTTTAAGGTGGACATAGCTGGTTTAAGGTGGACATAGCTGGTTTAAGGTGGACATAGTTGGTTTAAGGTGGACATAGCTGGTTTAAGGTGGACATAGTTGGTTTAAGGTGAACATAGCTGGTCTTAAGATGGACATAGTTGGTTTAAGGTGGACATAGCTGGTTTAAGGTGAACATAGCTGGTCTTAAGATGGACATAGTTGGTTTAAGGTGGACATAGCTGGTTTAAGGTGGACATAGTTGGTTTAAGGTGGACATAGCTGGTTTAAGATGGACATTGTTGGTTTAAGGTGAACATAACTGGTTTGAGATGGACATAGCTGGTCTTAAGATGGACATAGTTGGTTTAAGGTGAACATAACTGGTTTTAGATGGACATAGCTGGTCTTAAGATGGACTTAGCTGGTTTAAGGTGGACATAGTTGGTTTAAGGTGAACATAGCTGGTCTTAAGATGGACATAGTTGGTTTAAGGTGAACATAACTGGTTTAAGATGGACATAGCTGGTCTGAAGGTGGACATAGCTGGTTTAAGGTGGACATAGCTGGTCTTAAGATGGACATTGTTGGTTTAAGGTGGACATAGCTGGTCTTAAGATGGACATTGTTGGTTTAAGGTGAACATAGCTGGTCTTAAGATGGACATAGTTGGTTTAAGGTGAACATAACTGGTTTGAGATGGACATAGCTGGTCTTAAGATGGACATAGTTGGTTTAAGGTGAACATAACTGGTTTAAGATGGACATAGCTGGTCTGAAGGTGGACATAGCTGGTTTAAGGTGGACATAGCTGGTCTTAAGATGGACATTGTTGGTTTAAGGTGGACATAGCTGGTCTTAAGATGGACATTGTTGGTTTAAGGTGAACATAGCTGGTCTTAAGATGGACATAGTTGGTTTAAGGTGAACATAACTGGTTTGAGATGGACATAGCTGGTCTTAAGATGGACATAGTTGGTTTAAGGTGAACATAACTGGTTTGAGATGGACATAGCTGGTCTTAAGATGGACCTAGCTGGTTTAAGGTGGACATAGGTGGTTTAAGGTGAACATAGCTGGTCTTAAGATGGACATAGTTGGTTTAAGGTGAACATAACTGGTTTAAGATGGACATAGCTGGTCTTAAGGTGGACATAGCTGGTTTAAGGTGGACATAGCTGGTCTTAAGATGGACATAGCTGGTCTTAAGATGGACATAGCTGGTCTTAAGATGGACATAGCTGGTCTTAAGATGGACATAGCTGGTCTTAAGATGGACATAGCTGGTCTTAAGATGGACATAGTTGGTTTAAGGTGAACATAACTGGTTTAAGATGGACATAGCTGGTCTTAAGATGGACATAGCTGGTCTTAAGATGGACATAGCTGGTCTTAAGATGGACATAGTTGGTTTAAGGTAGACATAGCTGGTCTTAAGATGGACATAGCTGTTTTAAGGTGGACATATCTGGTCTTTGCTTGTTTAAAATGGACATAGCTGGTCTAAGATGGATTAAAGGTGATAGAGAGGATTTTTTTCGTCGACTAAGAATCCAAAGACTGTTACTGAGTTTTTGAAATGAGCGTATGTGTAAGAACAGCCTCCCAAAACTCGTGCACGAGTACTGGAACACGAGTGTTTGTTTACCACCGGCATTCGCTGTGTCGTGTTTTTTGGATTCATTATGTCGGACTCACCGCAGGTAACTCATAATCTGCAGTTGTTATTCCTGACAAAAACATAGCATGCGGCGCCTGTGGAGTGTGGAAAGTTACTGGAGTGTGCAGCCGCACTCGTCTCTCACAAGGAACGTCACGGCAATGATTGACAAGCCGGAGGGCCAATCTTTTACGCGATGATCGCGTAAACGATTGGCTGATGTTTTTAAGGCCCTACCTCGTGCGCATATGATGTATATTAATATTATTACTTTCAGTGCACCTAATAAATAGTCTTTTATCAGTTAGTAAAGACAGTTTCAAGTAATATTGCAAAAATGTATAAAACAAAACATCCTCTTTAGCACCTTTAAGCTGGACATAGCTTGGTTTTTTAGCAGGGAATACCATGATTCATGTAATGGTGTCACCATTAATGTGTTTGACAGTATCAGAATCTAAATGCAATGCTGTTGTTTTATAGCCACAACACAAAGACAACCTCATGGATGGACCCTCGATGTCAGGACAAACCGCCCAAACCTCTGGAGGACTGTGAAGATGATGGTAAGACCAACACTAATGCAGTTCATCAGGCCTGTGTACTAGTTAGTGCACACTTACTAGCTCGACTAGTTCTGTTCCTTCTGCCACTGTACGGATGCGATAATGCGTACTTCAGCACACTGTATGTGTGCATATAATCTGATGTTTTTAACGCTACTCTATACCTGGCTAAATAACAAAAGGCCTGTGTTTAGCAAGGTCTGTATGTTCTCTGCACGGACAGAGCTTGAGGAATGGATTTTCCAGGCTTACTCATCCATACGCTAGTATCGGCATCAGAATTGTTTGAGCGACTGACCTCCTTAAAGCTGTTTGGGCTCGAGGCTAGTGAATCCCTGCAGCAGAGAGACGGACCAGCAGAGGGCGTCCTTCATCCTCAGCCTGACCTGCTGCCCAGCACTCGCTTTATTGTCAGGAGGAAGCTGCCTTTTTCACAGAGCTTTAGATCGTTTTCGTCAAAATCTGAATATTACGAGGGGAAAAAAATTCTAAACAAGCCTTAAAGGTATAGTTCACCCAAAAAATGTAATTTCTGTCATCATTTACTCTCCCTCATGTCATTCAAAACCTATAAGACTTCTGTTCCTCTTTGAAACACAAATATTTCTAATGAAATATGAGAGATTCCTGTCCCTCCATTGAAAATCTATATTCCCAAAACTCGGATGCTTAAAAAGTTTATAAAGAGATGGTAAAATAAATCCATATGGATGGAGCAGTTTAATTCAGGTCACTTTATATGATAAACGGATTTAGTTTAGGCTTTTATTCACAAATAAACACTGATCAGTGAACACACATAGAGCTCTCAAATATGATAAAAAATATGGTAAAGCCTAAATTAAATCTGAAATCTTCTGAATACACTTTTCCTACATGGCACAATGCTGCACTTGTCATTCTGCCAACATGATATTCATCAAATATTCATACTTTTTTCGTGTGTGTTTTTCTTCTTCTGGAGAAGAGGGTGTACACACAGAAGAGCTGGACACTGATCTCGGTACGTCTCTCTTCTCACCTGTGCCAGGTTTGAGCATTAAAACATTGTTAGCATGACTGTGTGAGTCTCTCTGCATGTGTTAGTGTGTGTGTGTGTGTGTGTGTGTGTGTGTGTGTGTGTGTGTGTGTGTGTGTGTGTGTGTGTGTGTGAATCATTGTGCATGGTGTGTATGATACTGTTATGATGTTGTTTAACTTTGATTTTCTAACATATTAACATGCATAAGAAAATTATGTGATATACAATGACCTACACTAACATGAAGCAGAAATGCCTTTGCTGTTCATCTTCTTGTACTTTTATTCAAAATATATAAAAAAAATCAATTCAATTCAATTCAATTCACATTTATTATATAGGACAAGTTGCAGTCTAATATAACACCAGGTCGAGGATGGAGTAACAGCACATCCTTCTAAATGCAGATTGTAGAGTTTCTGTGTTCAGGTTTTTTGGTCCAATAAATAATATTTCAGTCTGATCTGAATTTAAAAGAAGAAAATTACTGGTCCTCCAGTATTTTATATCTTTAACACACTCTGCCAACTTGGATAATTTAGAGATTTCATCTGATCGTGTTGAAATATCTAAGTGAGTATCATCAGCATAGCAGTGAAACTAATTCCATGTTTTCTTATAGTATCACCGAGTGGCAGAGGGCCTAACACTCCATAATCTAAGATTTTAATGATCTATAGTGTCGAACGCAGCACTGAGATCAAGTAACACTTAGTCAGAAGCTAGAAGTAAGTCATGTGACCTACCGGCGTCAGTTGACGATTCACTGTCATTCACAATTCCTCTCCCGTGGCCTCATGGGATAGTAAAGTGTCCATCAGATGCACACTTCAGAATCTTGCAGGAGGTAGTAGGTCATCCGGGTACTGTTTCATGAGCGCTGTGAATTCAGACATACTGCTGTCACATACTGTTTTTCACCTACTACTATATATAGTAGAGAAGTATGCGAGTTTGGACGCAGCCCGTGTCTTTACTCATATTCAGGCCACTCCATCTCCAGAAATGCCACTTGGATGTGATGTCACAGCAGATCTGTGATCGTAACTTACAGCCACACACTCAAATCAAATGAGTTTTGACCACATATGATACTTTATAATAAGGTAGATACAAATACTTGTTTCTACTTACAGTCAAACCAAACATTATTCAGACACTAGATATAATTTTTTATATATTTTTACTAGTGTGATAGTTCATTTCTGTAAGTGAGGATGGCAAAATAAAGTAAACTGTGACATATTATACCCAAAAATTCTCCATACAGTGAACTACCAGTAAAACTGATAAACATTTGGAACCGAAAATTATTCAGACACTTTGACCTAACCATGTTTTGCTTAAGTGTTATCTGAATAATTTAGATTAAAGGTGCAATATGTAAGAATTTTGCAGTAAAATATCCAAAAACCACTAATCCAGTGTCATATATTTTGTTCACTTGAGTACTTACAATATCCCAAATGTTTGCAACTATTTGTAAATCGTGAGAAAATTGCAATTTTAACCAAGGCTGCGGGACGTGTGAGGAGTCGCCTGTCAATGTCGTCATACCCGCGTTACCCTCGGTTTCCGGTTTATTTTGTAGAAACCATGGAAACACCAAAGACGCTTTAATATTTACATGTTTTAGTAGACAAGGGAACAACCGTTTTGATATATTTATAAACTAATTATTGTTATATAGCTCAACATGTTTAGTCTTTTTTTTTTCTACATCATACTATACATTTTAAAATTAATTGCCATTTATCAACACAATCATCCAGCATTTAATGTGATATTGTAAAATGGATCTATCTTACTGCAGTGTGTAACAGTGTCTCACAGCAGCCGCCGAGCGAACGCACAGAGTAACGTTATAACATCATTTTCAACACTCTCAAATGTATCTAATATGATAAACAGAGCTGCGTTTCCTCATACTCATGACCGGAAAAGCGGCAGCGGCGCCGGCGACTGTGTCATAATAAAAGTCCCGCTGCTCGTGAGGCGTGTGTTGATCAATCGCTCCAGCTCCTCGTTCAGCTCCACAACACTCGCTCCTGCTCTGCTTCACACTACAGTAACGTTAATAATCACATCCATGAACATGATTTCTTCCAGAGTCCAATCCTTATTCTTTTGCACCGTCCGTTGAGATGATGTCACAAGATTCTGCTCTCAAACTTGGCGTCATCAAGCTACGCCTTTGTTTTGAATAGATCTCTAGTGGACAGAAATCTTACATACTGCACCTTTAATTTTTTCTGTCACAGTTTAACTCTGAGATCTTGTCTTGTTTTATTACTATTTTTAAACTACAGTGAATAAACTGTATTAATGAATAAAATGTTCAGAAATGTGTCTGAATAAATTTTGGTTTGACTGTATAATGTGATGCATGACTGTTTTCATAGACTCATATTTCCTATCGAACATACATCTAGCTGGCAGAACAACACAGGGAATTTCAGAATTGGCTGCAAACGACCTTTTCTCTATAAAGTGATTTCCTCATTGAGTGATCATTAAAACCGTTTGTTGAGAGTGCTGCGTTCATCATCATCATCTCTCGTGTGTTTGTCTCTCTCTGTCTCAGAACTGCCGCCCGGCTGGGAGAAGATCGATGACCCTGTGTACGGAGTCTACTATGTTGAGTAAGTGTCCGATCCCCGCTCAGTTCAGCGCACTGGTCACCCAGTGTTAGTGTGAATATAAAGTCTCTGTTCGACTGTGAAATTCATGTGCTTGGACATATTACTGAAAACACTTACTGCACGAAAGCTAAGTACATTTTTGCAGTAAAATATCCCAAAAACCACTAGGCCAGTGTTATATATTTCGTTCACTTGAGTACTTACAATATCCAAATGTTTGCAACTATTTGTAAATCGTGAGAAAATTGCAGTTTTATCCAAGGCTCCGGGACGTGTGAGGAGTCGCCTGTCAATGGCGTCATACCCGCGTTACCCTCGGTTTCCGTTTATTTTGTAGAAACCATGGAAACACCAAAGACGCTTAAATATTTACATGTTTTAATAGACAAGGGAACAACTGTTTTGATATATTTATAGACAGAAAACTAATTATTGTTATATAGCTCAACACGTTTAATCTTATTGTTTAAATCTAATTTTCTTGATTTTTTTTTTGCGAGTCTCATGCTTTACCATGCCTCAGAGAAAAACACTATTTTGTGAAGTAGCTAACATATAATCAGATGCAGCTTTATCTTTAGTAACAGTAATACAGCATTTTCTCCATCATACAATACGTTCTAAAATGAATTGCATGTCATTTATCAACACAATCATCCAGTATTTAATGTGATATTGTAAAATGGATCTATCTTACTGCAGTGTGTAACAGTGTCTCACAGCAGCCGCCGAGCGAACGCACAGAGTAACGTTATAACATCATTTTCAACACTCTCAAATGTATCTAATATGATAAACAGAGCTGTGTTTCCTCATACTCATGACCGGAAAAGCGGCAGCGGTGCCGGCGACTGTGTCATAATAAAAGTCCCGCTGCTCGTGAGGCGTGTGTTGATCAATCGCTCCAGCTCCTCGTTCAGCTCCACAACACTCGCTCCTGCTCTGCTTCATACTACAGTAACGTTAATAATCACATCCATGAACATGATTTCTTCCCGAGTCCAATCCTTATTCTTTTGCACCGTCTGTTGAGATAATGTCCCAAGATTCTGTGCTCAAACTTGCCGTCATCAAGCTACGCCTTTGTTTTGAATAGGCATCTAGCGGACAGAAATCTTACATACTGCACCTTTTAAATTGCATAAAAACTTCTCTATCCGTTTGGATCACATAGTTTCTACATAAACTATTAAAGTTAATGTAATGCATATTTGTTGGTCATACATAAATGAAACGGGTCATATTTCTGTAATAGTGCTAATAATCTGTGTTCGCTTTATATATTTATTATCAATAAATCATATTTCTTTCATTGTTACTAACTGAATATTCCACAGCTAGCCGTATATAAACATGTTCATACTTTCTAACTGTTCACAATGAACAGATTCATGCTGATTCTAAGCAAATTGAATAAATGTGTTTCTAAAATATGATTATTTGTAGAATTCATACCCGTTTCTTATCGGTTTCATTTATGTGTGACTGACAAATTTGCATCACGTTAGGTTTGTTAAAACTGTAATCCAAATGGATGGAAATTTTACATGCAATTTTAAATATATAAATCTTAAATTTAGGCTTTGTTTGTATGAGTCGTTCAATAACAAAACGCTTCAGATCATGGACAAATTTCAGATGACATCATGCATTGTAACATTTAGAATAAAGATTCAAAACAGAATCATTGTCAGAGCGATTAGAATCAACAGTGTTCAATATTTCTGAAACACGATCTCTCTCTCTCTCAGTCACATTAACCGGAAGACTCAGTACGAGAACCCTCTTCTGGAGGCCCGGCGTAAGAAGCAGCTGGACGCGCAGCAGTCGCCTGAAGGCGGTCGCTACATCAGAGGTGCGTCTCTCCATCTGTCTGTGGGCTTCATCTTCTCGTTTAATGTACTGTAACATATTGAAACACTTACTGAAGTTCAATACTTAGTATTCTGATACTGTTTATTTGCAGGGTGAGCATGAGGGAGAAATTGTAACACCATCGTTTATATGAATTTACACATGCCAACATATATCAAATGACCCGACTCTAAATCACTCAATCATAATAAATAAGCAGAAAGGCAGCGGTGTGTCTGCTGGAGCATCTCTGAATGATGCCATTGTTCCAGTACTGAAATACTGATATATATGATGTATTATGTTTTATTATCAAGAAGTGATACTATAATGAGACCAAGACAACAAGTTTGCTTTTTATGGGTCACTGAAGCAGTGCTTGTTGATGATTTTATAGTTGTTCAAAAAGAAATGGCTGATTTTATTGTCGTCATGTTTGCGTCAGTCTGATCTCTCTCTCTGTGTGGTTTGGTTCTGTCAGAATGGATCGAGGAGCACTCGTCTGCCGGAGCCGCCATCGGCTCTTATGTGCCCAGTCATCTGGAGACGTACAGAGACCCTCAGAGCTGTCCGTCGGCTCCTCAGGCCCCGGGGCCCAAACGTGAGACCTCACCTTCATTACCATTCATATGCATGTTATGGACCCAACCTGACGTTTAATTGCATAATTGAATAATAAATCACTTAATGTACCTGTGTGTGTGTGTGTGTGTGTGTGTGTGTGTGTGTGTGTGTGTGTGTGTGTGTGCAGGAGGAAAGCCGTTCTTCACCCGTAATCCCGCCGAACTGAAGGGCACGTTCATAAGCACTAAGCTGCTGAAGAGCAGGCGAGGCTTTGGCTTCACTGTGGTCGGCGGGGACGAGCCGGACGAGTTCTTACAGATCAAGAGTCTGGTGCTGGACGGACCGGCCGCTGTGGACGGAAAGATGGAAACAGGTACGAAGGAAATCTTTTGCCTCCTAACCAGACATGATACGATAACGAGAACAAGAGTAGCTCTCTCTTACATGTTCATCTGGGTTTTGCCCTTTATATATTAAAAATCACATGTGAAAGAGTGATTCACAAACACTGGATGTCATATGACAAATTCCTCAAGGAAAAAGTGAAGGTGTCTTGATTGTTGCATCATGCAGTGTTTTTGTGTTACATGTGGGCAGACAGTCATGTCTGGTTAGGACTTGCTGTTTTTCAGACTAGCGGATCGTCTCTGTGAAGCGTCTCTTTCTTCTGTAACTCATCCTGAATGATGTCTCAAGAGCAGAAGTGTGTCTGTTTGCGTTTGATTCAGCATATCAGCCGAACCACCAAACTAATTGTTGATGAATCAGACGTCACATAACAGAGCTTGTTGTGATGGTCAGGGTTATTATAGCTAACTGAAAGCTACAACTAAAGCCATAAAAAAAAACATTTTTGTTGCTTGAAATTAAAATTAACGTTAACTAAAATAAAATATTTTCAAGTGATGAAATATTTTAATCTTATTTATTATGATTAATCGAATTAATCGCACATCAAATTTGGCTAAGAAATGACCCCCAAAATATAATTTAAAGTCATTAAATGAGAAAAGCATCAAATTTACAAATATTATATTTTATTCAACAGAATTTATTACACATGCAAAAATCATGTTGTGGTATGCTGAAAGTTTTTCAGAAGCTGCATCTGATATATTTACAGCCGGTTTATTGCAGCTCATGAATGCTTTTACACTGCAGTTATAATCGAATAAATAATGCCATGAGATGAATGGGTTTTCAGTGGGTGTTAAAGGGATAGTTTACCCCAAAATTAAAATTCTGTCATCATTCACTCTCCCTCGTGTCATTTCAAAGCTGTATGACTGACTAAAAGAAGGTCATTTCAGAAATGTCCGGAAGTCGATGGTAACCAGAACAGTTTAGTTACCAACATTCTTCGAAATGTTCCTTAAAACAAAGAAAGAAAGTCATACAGGTTTGAAACGACATGAGTAAATTATGACAGATTTTTGAAACTTGAAAAATAATGTACTAAAACGTTAACTAAAATTTAAATTAAAACTGATAATATAAAATGAATTCAGAATAACCCGTGATGTGTGTTTGCGTCCTCAGGTGACGTGATTGTTAGTGTGAATGACACGATCGTCTTGGGATACACTCACGCTCAGGTGGTGAAGATATTCCAGTCCATCCCGATCGGCTCCATGGTCCAGCTGGAGCTGTGCCGCGGCTACCCTCTGCCCTTTGACCCCGACGACCCCAACACCAGTCTGGTCACCTCCGTGGCCATTCTGGACAAGGAGCCCATCATAGTCAACAGTCAGGAGGGCTTCGAGCCGATCCCCGGCATGGCTGTTCCGCTGGCGGCCGGCGGCGGGACGGTCGGCGTGGTCTCGGGTCACGACCCCGTCCCGTACAGCCCCGCGGCGGAGAGCGCGCTGCTGGTGACGGCCGACAGCTGCCTCGGCTACGCCAGCGACGTGGTGACTCTGGCGTCGTCCATCGCGACGCAGCCCGAGCTGATCACGGTCCACATCGAGAAGGGCGACAAAGGCTTCGGGTTCACCATGGCGGACAGTCTGGTGGGTGGAGGGCAGAAGGTGAAGCAGATCGTGGATTACCCACGGTGCCGAGGGCTGAAGGAGGGCGACATCCTGCTGGAGGTCAACAAGAGGAGCGTGCAGGGCATGAGCCACAACCAGGTGGTGGATCTTCTCAGCAAATGCCCACGAGGAAGTGAAGTTACTATGCTAGTGCAAAGAGGTGAGCGAACGCGTGAAACGCGCATCAGCATTGCTGATCAGAGCTGGGCTGCACGAGTCCGATCACGAATGAACTCGGTTTAGGAACGCGCTTTGAAAGATTTTGCGAATGCAATGCAGAATTACTGGTTTCAGAGGAGTTTTGGCCACTTCTTTAGATGTCTGCAGGGAGACCAGCTTAAACCAGCTAAGACCAGCCAAACACCTTAGGCTGGTTTTAGCTGTTTTTTGTTGTTGTTTTTTTTTATATTGTAGCCAATCACAGACATGTCTGAATGCAACAGCCAATCAGAGGCGTTCGATGTAAACATCTGTCATGTGACATACCTTTTTCAGGGAAGTACCACAGTAAATCAAAATAACATTATTATTTTATTAAAATGATTCGCATTTTGCATTTCACTCTCTCTCTCACACACACACGTTCAGCTGTGTGCGTTGCCTTGAATATCAGTGCATTGGTTTCCATGACGATACTCAGATTATTTAGAGAGAGAGAGATGCTGTAGGGAGTGTCGGTCTCTTTATTTGCCGCTGGACTCATTATCAGCACATATTTATGTACCATATATAAACACACGCATCTCTCATGATACCGCACGTGTTCCTCCTCACACAAACACTGATCTAGACGATAGTTGGCATGTTTGGTTCAAAATGTAAGTAAATGTAAATGAATTTTTTCACTGAGAATACAATCCCATAATGCACTGCAGCAAACTCAGTGAAAAAATAAATCAAGTATTGTTATGAATTTCATTCTTGATGGAAACAGTATCTGCTGCTTTTGAAGTCTTCATTCAACTTCATTAAGATATAATAATAATATTAATGTAATAGCCAGATTGCAGGTGGAGAACTACATGAATGACGAACCAATCAGAGCGAAAGAGATCATCAAGTTTTATGAGTGGTCTCAATACTCTTATATGCATAAATAAATGAAAATGTTTTTATTCCTGTAACCCCAGACTATAGATCACCAGTGTTATATTAGTGTTTGAAACAGCTGGGCAGTGGTGTACTGTGCGCAGATATCGCCCACAGGCGCTGTTTTAAACCAGAAAAGGTGTATGGAAGTGGGTGGAGCCTCACGCCACACCCACCTGTTACATCATCTTGGACCAATGGCAGGTGTTTAACAGTCCGTACAAAGTTTTCCTGAAAGTTTGTGCTGGAGATCTTTTTCAGACCACCCTCACATCACATCCGTTTCATTCTTCCAATTTCAATCAACAACTGCATTTCAACAGCGGTTCAGTGCATGTTCTACTTCCTTCATCAGCTGAAGATCAGTCTGCACAGACGACACACTTCTTCTCCGCTGTTACTGACTCACTTCTGTGCGCTTCTGTAGCTGTCTGGTTTGGGTCAGCAGCAAATCAGACATAAGAAAACTGTCAGGACAGCCGAGAGGATCATTAGTGTGCACCTGCCCAACCTTCAGGACTTTACACACACGTTGTAATTGTATTTTGTGTGTGTGTGTGTGTGTGTGTGTTTGATGTGAGGCTGATGATCTCTCTCTCTCTCTCACAGGAGTCCTGCAGCCCAAGAGAAGCCCCAAAGTGCTGGTAAGAGACGTCCCTTTCATTCCTCTCCTCTTCACAACACTCTCATTTACACCTCAACCAATGTCTTTGACTGACACTGACTGTATTGATAACTGATATGCAGATTTTTAAAGGATTAGTTCACTTTGAAATGAAAATTATCAAAATCTTTACTGACCCTCAAGCCATCCCATTCTTTCTGTACAGTGGTTCAATATTAATATTATAAAGCGATGAGAATATTTTTGGTGCGCCAAAAAAAATAAAATAACGACTTATATAGTGATGGCCGATTTCAAAACACTGCTTCAGGAAGATTCGGGGCGTTATGAATCAGTGTGTCGAATCATGATTCAGATCGCGTATCAAACCGCCAAACTGCTGAAATCACGTGACTTTGGCGCTCCGAACTGCTGATTTGACACAAAAGATTCATAACGCTCCGAAGCTTCCTGAAGCAATCGGCCATCACTAAATAAGTTCATATTCATATTTACTTTATTAAGGACCTCTGCATTTAACTCATCCAGTTAGTGCACACACATTAGGAGTGGTGAACACACACACTGCACACTGCAGACACACACACACACACCTGGGGAGTGATTGGGGGTTTGGTGTCTTGCTCACCTCAGTCATTTCCTGCCAATATTGAGAATCAAACCCACAACCTTCGGGTTAACAGACTAACTCTCTAACCATTAGGCCACAACTGCCCATATATTGGACATTTAATAAGCGCAATCTATTTTAGATGCGACGAACACTCGTGAATGAGATTCTCCTCTGTGACAGAGGGAGCGATTTTCTGTCAACAACTTAAATCCCGGTCTGTTCCTCACACAAAGCTGCCATATGTCTTCAGAAGTCTTACTCTATGGTAGTGTTGGAAGCTGTTTGTCCTTGGCAGTTTCCTGCATGTTAATTGTTGCCAGTTTAGAGCTTTTGAAGATAACAGATGCTTGAACATTCAGCCTTGGATGTCTCCTTTTGTGTTCCTCTGTAGAAAAGAAAACAGTTTGAAATGATGTGAGGCTGGAGAAATATGACAGGATTTTCATTCTTGTGTTTGAGTGACCATGTGACCTCTGTGTCTCTCAGCAGTTGGAGCGGAAGGACAGTCAGGGCAGCTCTCAGCACAGCGTGTGCAGTCATCGCAGCGCGCACACGGACTCGCCCGGCCGCCCGGTGCCCGTCGGGCCCTCTGACGCACTGGGAGCCCCTCCGCCCGTCCCGCCGCCGCCCACCCAGCCGCTGCCCGTCCTGCCGCCCTTTGAACCCCCCGCAGCCAATGGGACGCTCCAGAAGAAGCCAGACCCCTTCAAGATCTGGGCGCAGTCCAGGAGCATGTATGAGAGCCGCTGTGAGTGACCAGCACTGACCTCACACCTGACAGGAAAGACCCGTTCACGCCATAATTGTGAACATAACCATAAAGATATAGTTCTGAAAATCATTCTGCATATAAAAGAATAGCAGCTACACCAACAACGGCTCAGAGAAACTAGAGTCACTTTCAGAACAGTTTTTCCAGCTGATGAATGATAAAAACATCGACCTGTACAATACATTAATATGTCACATGGTACAGTTCCAGCTAAAGTGTCATTCTCTCATTATTGTACAAGATGAATATTCCACACGTTCTTCACAGAAAACTGAAGAAAAACGTGTTCGGAGTCAAAGTTATGCATGTAATGTCAAGACAATAAATATAATATAACAATATATTTCAAAAGAGAAGCAGTCCATCACAGACGCAGGAATACTGAGCTCGATTCCCACTGAACGTGTGATTCACCACAGAGCCGCAGGGAAATCAAGCGGATAACGGCTTATAGTTGATTCTGCCTTTTAAAATAGTAATTTAACATTGGGATGCAAAGTATTTAAAAAAAGATATTACTGTTAAAAGATTGCATCTTTCTGTGATGTCAGGCGTACAGTATTCATTATGAGCCGTTCTCAGCATCACACACATGGTTATTTGAAGAGCGAGACTCGTGAACTGCGAAATGAGAGATCTGGCGTTAAACTGCACGCTAGTCTTCATCATGTTAACGTGTGTCTCTGGCATCTGAAGAGAGGCTGTAGTTCGACTCCTGCTATGACAGATCGTTTCATCATGTACCTGAGGAGATGTCCATGTGCGCTCCGGCCGGTTCGGTGCCAGATTGTTCAGTGACTCCTGATGGCTCCCGCTCATAGTGCCAGTTCCCAGTCAGGCCTGTTAAACGCTCCACACGGAGCCGCTTGGCAGATCCAGACCTTTTAAGCGAGCAGCGTGTCAGGCGGGGCAGATAAACGCTCCATGTGAGGCGTCTGGTTCACATTATGCTGTTCCCAAACGTTCTGCTCGTACCCACTGATGATCACTGTCCTCATCTGCGTTTGATTCTCTCATAATGCACATATAAACTACTAATAATGTCAGTTAATTATATGTGTGATTGTTGACTGTTAGAGAGCCCGTTTTACTGTTTATATCATGGTAGCAAACAATACATTCATAAAATCCCACTATGATTCACTGCATTGTCAAACAGCAGGCATTTCCAATAGGAAAATACACATATAAACCAGGCAAAATAACAGTATCATGATAATCAGATTCATACCGTGATGACACGTTTCCGTCATACTGCACACCGCTAACTTCTAGCAAAGAAACTGATTTATTTTTCTTTCTCTTCAGTGCCGGACTCTCAAGAACAAGACATTTTCCTCTGGAGGAAAGACACCGGCTTTGGCTTCCGGATCCTGGGCGGAAATGAACCTGGAGAACCGGTGAGTCCCATAACATCTGTGCAAATCTACCGGCATCTTCCAACACAAATGAACGAGCAGTGCGCTGAGGTGTAGAGCTAGGAAACATTTATTTCACACGTCCCACAGAGCTCAAACAGTACAGCATGATTCAGCTGATGTACGTCACTATAGATGAATATAAATATGAATCTTTTATTTGTGTGAACACAGAAACTAAAGCACCCTGCATGAATAAACATCTGTGTGTTTCTTTAGAATTTCTGCAGAAAGTTCAGTCATAATTTGACCAATCCAAACCTCAAACGTCCTGATCTGTGATTTTCATGTACAATAATCAATACTAAAATGTGACATTAGGATCTTAATTTTCCAGTGAAACTGGAAGTCGTTCCCAGTCACTGCTTCTTTATTATAAGAGACTATCATAATTATACAAATTTGAAAATAATAATATTCTGCAACTTATAATTGTTAGCAAAGCTGATTTAACTCATTCAGGGAATGATAATCTCATAAAAGCCAATGAATGGCCTCTGTGCTCCAGATCTACATAGGGCACATCGTGAAGTACGGGGCGGCGGACGAGGACGGCCGGCTGCGGTCCGGAGACGAGCTCATCTGTGTGGACGGCACGGCGGTGGTGGGAAAGTCTCATCAGCTGGTGGTGCAGCTCATGCAGCAGGCGGCCAAACAGGGCCACGTCAACCTCACCGTACGCCGCAAGACCGCCTACGGAGGTGAAGCCTTCACTGGTACTTCATATGGCTAATAACACAAATCTAAGAGCTGAGAGTGTGTGTAAATAATCCGTTTTTTCTAAATGTCACTATAGCCCAATTCAGATGGAAATTGTTTCGTAAAGTAATTTCGTTGGTGATTTTATTGCTGTGTGAATCCAGTATGTTGGTGTTTCTCTCCCACCACACACTTACAAATCCCGGACAAATGTGGTGATTCCACTGCATCCGAATCCACATCTCTGAGTTTACAAGAAGGGATCAATCCAAAAGTCAAAATCACGTAAACATTTTGAAATGCACCATTGTTCTGGCAGCAACAGAAATGCAATAAAATGGTTTAGCTTTAGTCAGTGTGTAATGTTGCTGTTTGAGCATAAACAACATCTGCAACGTTACGACGCTCAAAGTTCAATGCAAAGGAGATATTTTCTTTTACAGAAATCACTTTTTTAGGACTACAACAAACAACAACGAGCTTCTTCCTGGGTTGGTGACATCACTAACCCTAACATTTACATAAACCCCGCCCCCAAGAACACACAACAAAGGGGGCGGGGCCATGTTGGGCTGCTTTAGAGAAGAGGAAGAGTTGTTGTAGTCGAGTGTTGTTGATGCCGTCATTTTACGCCGGACTGCTTCACAAACGAGGGTCAATTCAACACAAAAGATGAACATGACGGCACATGCTAGTGGATGAGTTGAATCAACTCCACAGCAACTACATCAATTTATCCACTAACCATTCAGAAACGTCTAAAAGTTGTAACTTCTTCCTGAGTCTCTCCATCAGTGTCGACTCCGGTTTGAACAATGTAAGGCTGAACACTTTCCTCATTTTGGCTGCGTGAGATTCTCCAGCTTTGTTGTTGTTGAGCTGTTAAAGCTCCGCCCTCTTCTGGAGCAGCAGCTCATTTGCATTTAAAGGGACACACACAAAAACGGCGTGTTTTTGCTCACACCCAAATAGGGGCAAATTTGACAAGCTATAATAAATGATCTGTTTTTACAGACGTCCACGTCAGAAGGCGTTTCTGTCTGAATAGGGCGCGTGTGCTTGTTTTTTCACCTTGTTAAGCAGGTCATGTGATTCTCTGTGTGTAGTGTATAAGGGCGAGGGGGACGTGCCCCCGTCTCCGGCCTCGTCGCACCACAGCAGCACGCAGGCGCCGTCGCTCACGGAGGAGAAGCGGACGCCGCAGGGCAGCCAGAACTCGCTCAACACCGTCAGCTCGGGCTCCGGCAGCACCAGCGGCATCGGCAGCGGCGGCGGCGGCGGCAGCGGCAGTACGGTGGTGGCCCTGCAGCCCTACGACGTGGAGATCCAGCGGGGCGAGAACGAGGGCTTCGGCTTCGTCATCGTGTCGTCTGTGTCGCGGCCTGATGCGGCCACTACCTTTGGTGAGATCTTCATCTCTGTGTCAGTGGGTTTCAGATATTCTAAAGCTCCAGAATAACATCATAAGCAGACGTACACTGAACGCCCAGCTGTTCAAAAACACAGACCATAGTTCTGTAGAATCTCTTGATGTGTGAAGATAAATGCATTACAATGGTTTCATTCTGCAGATATGATCTAAATTTGGGCTCATTTTTTTCTTCTTCTGTCTCTTTTTGTCTCCTCTGAAACCTCAGCTGGAAACACATGCGCGTCGATGCCTCATAAAATCGGTCGGATCATCGAGTTCAGTCCCGCGGACCGCTGTGGGAAGCTGAAGGTGGGCGATCGGATCCTAGCGGTCAACAGCTGCTCCATCACCAACAAATCCCACTCTGACATCGTCAACCTGATCAAAGAGGCCGGTAACACGGTCACGCTGCGCATCATCCCGGGAGACGGTGAGTTTGCGTCTCTCGTGGCAGTACTGAGGCGTTTCTTCAGATCTCGACTTCCGCTTGTTTGCTAGATTTGGTCAGTGTCCTGCTGAATGCTCCATGTTCACAGACAGCCTCGTGTTCTCCACAAGCTCTGTAAGATATACTGTGGCATTCGAACTTATATTATTACTCGACATCAGGATATTCTGTTCGCAGACACGTGAACATGTGATGCACACGGGCCGTCAGATTTCAGATGACAGGAGTTTTACTCGTGAGAGAGAGAAGGGCAGTGCTCAACAGTAGAGTTTCTATATCACACTTTCTAACAAATGTTGTGAGAACTGGCCACAGGGTGGAGCTGTAATGAATGCATGTACTTCTGTTCCTCTGTTTCAAGCAGCTTATGGCCTAGAGTCTGAATCCTTGAGTGTCTGAATCCAGGGAAGTTTCTGGATACTAACTTATTAATAAAATGTTGTCAGTCATTTTGATTTGATAATTTTTTCAGGAATGGCCCATAGTGGAATAATTTGAAAACACCTCAAAATTCATCAGTTTCTGAAGTAATAACTAAAGAAATCCCACAATGCTGTTCATCTGCAATCATGAAAGCTGAAGTTGGTCAACGATGCAAATGTGTCCACAGAATCTTGTCTTTCAAATGTGGATTTGACTAAGCCTTGGTTTTCTAGCTGTAATTCATGCATTTTGTGTAAAAATGATTTATCCGTCATTCAAAACATTACAGTTGTTTCTCTTTCTCTGACCGAATAGAGACGTCAAATGCCTCACTACTGACCAACGCCGAGAAGATCGCCACCATCACTACTACACACACACCTCAGAGCAGCACAGAGCCCAGGTGACGCACACACACACACACACACACACAGTCTTCAGTAGGGTCTGTAGAATATTGATTTATTGATATTCATAATCACAAAACAAGCCGTTCTGACAGCTGGACATGAGTAACATGTTTTTTCTTTCTCTTTGTCCAAAAGGAATAACAAACCCAAACAAGTTCTGACCCAACCACCAACCTACAATCAGGTGAGAGCTTGAGACATTTACCACAACGGATGGCCGGTTATGCTGTAGTTTCTGCTTTAGTTTGTGTTGCACTGTTATTGATTTATTTCACAGTCTGAAGGTGAAGAGGGCAGGGGCAAGTCTTTCTGGGAACACGTTAACATGCAGCATATTTACAGCATTTGTTATAATTCATTAAAATAAAGTTCTTTGTTCATGTTGGTTCACAGTGCATGTTACAGATACAGATGTGAGATCAGGTTTATAACTGTAATATCAAACATTGACAGCACATCATGTGGCATTTATTATTTGTGAATATCCTTCTTACACTTCCCAAAATGCACAAACTCAAAGTTTGATTTGGTATTTTTGATGCACACATATATTTGATGCTTTGCATGTTTGATTTCAGACAGCGTTTATAAGTCTAAACATGCAGGCGATGAAAGTTTGAGGAGAAGAAGCATGTGAGATCACTTGGGTCCATTTCTGATGAGCAAAAGCCTCCATTTGAGAGAAATATCTTCAATATTCAATATATTTTTCATATAAAAAATGGGGGAAAAAATGATTTTTTTACACCTCTCAACTTTAATCACCTGTTCTGCATGAACATATTGTACTTATTGTAGTAATTAATAATTAATTTGTAATTAATGAATAACTGTAATACTGCTGCACTAGCACTGACCCTAACCTTAACTCATGTAGTTCACGCAGTAGTTCACTGAAAGCGCAGGTACTGTAAAATAAAGTGCAACCAGAACAGTGTTTCCGGCAGGTTTGTGTTGTGATTTTGCTCATGTGCGTCTGTGCGTTTAGGAGGCAGAGTTTTATTCGGTTGATCTGGAGAGGGAAAGTAAAGGTTTCGGCTTCAGTCTGAGAGGCGGTAAGGAGTATAACATGGATCTGTATGTGCTGCGATTAGCTGAGGACGGAGCTGCTGTCAGAAACGGCAAGATGAGGGTAAGAGCCATGAATCATTCATTTGGTTTGTAAAAATACAATTGTTGCCCTTCACTGTCAGTCCAATGTACCTTCTTCTTCCACTTTTTACACTCTTACTTCCGATTTCTGCTGCTGATCTGAAATCAAATCTCCCAAAACCCCATACGTGTGTTTCTCTGCTCTTTGGTAGTTTCCATTTCCTCCTCTTTCCTTCTGCGACTCTATTAAGAACAGCAGCAAACTTTTGATGAACTAAAACAAAATCAGTACTGGTCAAGATCAGCTAACCAATAAAACTTTTAAGAGTGTATGTTTAGTACTTTAAAGGGTTAGTTCAGCCAAAAATGAAATTTCTGTCATTAATTACTCTCCCTCACGTCGTTCCACACCCGTAAGACCTTCGTTCATCTTCAGAACACAAATTAAGATATTTTTGATGAAATCTGAGAGACTCGTCCATAGACAGCAATATAATCAACACTTTCAAGGTCCAGAAAGGAACTAAAGACATCGCTAAAACAGTCATGTGACTGCAGTGGTTCAACCTTAATGTTATGAAGAGGCGAGAATACTTTTGTGCACAAAAACAAAACAAAATAGCGACTTTATTCAACAATATCTAGTGATGAACGATTTCAAACACTTCAAACACAGTCGAAGCTTTCGATTCAGTGGTTCAGCTCATTTGGATAAGCTCATTCTGGTGTCCACCTCGTTTCAGGTTGGTGATGAAATTCTGGAGATCAACGGTGAAAGTACAAAAAATATGAAACATTCCCGCGCCATCGAGCTGATCAAGAACGGAGGAAGACGAGCTCGACTAGTGCTGAAGAGAGGAGATGGATCCGTCCCAGAGTACGGTGGGTAACAAATCATGTTCAGTGTTCATGTCTTTTCTTCTTCTTCTCCACCGTAACATTGACACTTCTTGGTGATTGATTTTTCAAAGTGGCTTCACAGTGATAAACAGAAAAATAACAGAATCAATGATGCAAACTTGATCAAATATGAAGGAAGTTCAGATTCTGGAAAGCAGTTCTGCATTAGTCATTATTCAGATCAGTTCAGTTCAGTTTTGTTCTCATCTGCAGTCAAACCGATAATATGTGCCCGTGTCAGCTGTGTTCATCTAGAGATTGAGATCTTCCTAGATCTTCTGCAGAACTAAATGAATCGATTCTGTCATGTGTCTGTGTTTCTTCCTCTTGATTCATCTCTGTTTCTCTCTCTTCCTGATCTGTGGTTCTCTGCTGGGCTCCTCAGCTATGATGGGTCCCCATCTCGCTGCCTGTCTGAGGAATGATAAGTTGGGCGAGCCCTGCTTCTACCTTATGGGTCAAAACCAAGCCACGGTTTGTAAAGCACAATCTGTGTGTCAACCCTTCCCATCACCAGCGCACATTATAAGCCCTGCTTTGGCCCACGTGTGTTGTTCCCTCACCAGCTCAGTGTCACCCGCACTCATGCCACGCTTTCATCCCACCCCACTGAATCCATTCTGCCGCTGATCACATGTTCAGTGATGGATGATGCTCGGATGCATGCGTGACGCTGTCGTGGTTGTTTTTGTTAATGGATGATAGCAGATGGGTGAATGTTACCAAAGAGCATGTCCGGGTCCCATTTCGAAATCAGAAGGATATTTACTGTATTAATAATTATGGAATATTGTATTAAAAAACACTGGGCGGAAACACCAATAAATTCTAAAAATATGCGTGCAAAATCTTGCGCGCTCAGGTAAGTTGGATTATTGTTTTAATCTGGTAAGAAGTATCCTTTATAATAGTATAATCTGATAATTAATTAAATAAAATAATTATTACTAATATTTTGAGCCAATTTCTCAGGAAGTTTTGTTTTTGTTTTCTTGAACACGAGATGAAACGCTGCTTAAAATGCAAAAATTGAGCAGCAACAACAAAAAAATAATCACAGAAAGATTTCTAGAAACATGAAATAATCCTAAAACAAACTGTTTTTTATCTTTTTTTTTCCCCGTTGGTTTTCAGGTCAAATGTGACCCGTATAAGAAATTTTGTGAGATTCACCCATATATAATAAGTAATAACGGAGTTTCTTTGCTGGACATAAGATAAGAGATGAACTCTTTCAGCCGTGCCTGATGATGGTGGGTGTTCTGAGCAATGGAAATGCTGTTGAACCCCACAGGTTTACTGTCGTCCTGACAGATCTGTCTTGTCCTGATCAGAATCAACGGTGCGTGGCATTCCCGTCTGGGAATGATGTCTGGAGCCAGTGCTTTGACCGCAAAGTGCCTTTTTTCAACTGTGACAAAATATCCTGATAACCCTTGCGTTCAGGAAGAGTTACCCGGAGGGTGCAGGTGCTCCCGCTGCAACAGATGGATTTGAGAATGCTGAATGGTTTTTGACGTCTTGTTTACCGGGTGTGTCCTAAAACCCTTCGTCCACCAAACTGTTAAAGTGCCCTTATTATGCTATTTTAAAGGTTTCTGATTTTGCTTTGAAGTCTCCTACAATAGATTTACATGCTTCCAGAGCTGCACATCGCCTCATTCCTCAAAGAGTCTGAAAACAGATCGTTCAAAGATACAAGCCTGCTCTGCTCTGATCGGTCAGATGACCCAGTCTGTTGTGATTGGTCGACAAATGTCCATTATCATGTCTGAATTCCAGCTCTTCCTCAGCACAGTGATACAACCAGTGTCAATGGCGTTGGTTTTTCCGTGTCAGTTCCAGCGCAAGGCCTTTTGAAGTGCATGAAAAGTGGATTTGAAGCGATGAAAACGGCGTCTTCTCGACATGAACAACATGAAGCAAATTCTTCCAGTCTCAGATATGACTACAGTGATTGAGGGCGGGGCAAAGCAGACGCTGTTCAGCCAATGAAGGCATTATGCAAATTTGTTACATTGTTACACAAGTATGTAACAGGAAGTGAGACTGGAATTACTGACGACTCGTTTCAGCAGTTCAGATTTGATTCTTTCTTTTAGGAGACAGTAACTCATTTATCTTTGATCTTTGTAACTTTGCTCCGTTACACACTGCATGAAAGATAATGGGGTCTCATTCATGAAACATTGGTAAATATACGAGTAAATATGTGAGTGATTTGCGCGTGACGAGAGCTTCCCGAAAACTCTTCTCCTGATTCACAAATACTTCATAAACGTCAGAAGTGATAGTGAAATGTGTGTGTGTGTGTGTGTGTGTGTGTGTGTGTGTGTGTGTGTGTGTGTGTGTGTGTGTGTGTGTGTGTGTGTGTGTGTGTGTGTGTGTGTGTGTGTGTGTGTGTGTGTGTGTGTGTGTGTGTGTGTGTGTGTGTGTGTGTGTGTTAATGAATTCCAATCAGTCGTAAATGGGACGCGCGTGCACGCTCATTCTCAATTACCATAAATCCCGCCCATTAAATCCGACTGACAACTATATATGGGCATCATATTATGACACCAAATGAAGGATTTTGGCCATTTTATAGGTAACAATTTCCATAACAATTAAGGGGCCATTAGTTTGCCCAGCCCTATTGAAATCAATTAATTATTTGATGAAAGTGCTCCGTTTGCAGATGCTATTACTGGCTCTCACAATAAAAGTAGAAAGAAAAAACGTATGTAATTACTATATATAATATTTTTTCAAAATGCTGTGTAAATATGTACCTTATTATATATTATATAGGTGAATTAAAATGCAGCCTTATTAATGAGCAAAACGTTCGGATGTTAAACGCACTATTTACGCGTGGCTGGGAGCAGGTGTAGATTTCTTTCGTACCAACTAACATTTGGAAAATACGAACATTTTAATGAATCCACTCAAGAACCACTTTACACACGATTTACACAAAAATTTGTTTTGCTCGTGTTTCATGACTGAGACCCAATGTCTGAAAATGCATAATAGGGGCACTTTAAAACATGATCACATGATCCTGAAAGTCCCTGCTGAAAAATCCAGCATTGCCGGTCACCATATGTTTTGTATGCTGGGACCTGCATGTGTGCTGCATGGCTGCTGGTTTGCAGAAGCGGAACGACCAGCTACACCAGCTCAGTTTTGCTTGAGAACAGCATGATTACGCAGGTCCACCAGCGAGACCAGCACTAGACCAGCTCTAACCCGCCTGGACCAACTTGGAATTCATGTTTATGGTGGATTTCTCAGCAGGGGTGTCCGACACTGTATATCTGTGTGGAAAGGCATTTGGAACTACGATCCATTGTTGATGCCTCCAAATTTTGTCATTTGAGGATTTGCAACAGTTCAGTCAGGACCACTTAAGTCAAAAATTACAAGAGACGAACTTTAGTCAATTTTTTTATTGGCATATTTTGCTAAAGTTACAATTTGGCGGTATGGCTCTGTTTTAAATTCCCCGTCCTTTCATGAGATCCATGAAAGCCAAGACTGAGAACAGCAGCAGCTTCTGGACACAACCTCCCATTTTTTTAACTGGGAAAGCAGCAGAAAATCCCCCTATTGAGAACAGAGCATGCATCAGTGACAACAGAATGACACTGATTAAGTTAGACACAAGTTTAGGGAGGAGCTGGGGAGGAGGTGGGTTGCAGTGGAAGCAGCCGAGCAGAGAGACGGAAGCTGCGTTTCAGTAATGCGCCTTATTTTAGGGTTGCCAATGGAGTCCATAGAAGTCGGATCAGCTGATATGGGTGGGGTTGGAATTTGAGAATCAGCTGATAGCAGAGCTTGACTACGAGGCCTGCCTGAACTAACGCAGAATGCTTGGGAGTTTTCTGCCGTTTTTGCTGCAACTGCAGCTTTCTGGTCAAACGAACCAAATCAGAGCTAGGGCTTCTCCACTCTGGTACTCGAGGTCCTCTGCTCTTTCTAGTAGTCCTGAAGAGCCGGATTAGCTTGTTCTGGTGAGTTTGATCCGGGTTGGATAGCAGCCCTCGAGGGAACCCCTGATCTAGGGCAAGAAACCTAAACATAAGATAGTTTTTATGTAATTTCTTTGGTCACTACATAAATTCTATTCTTCCATTTGTGTAATTGTTTAAGATGATTTGACCAAAAATGAGTAGGGGTGTGTCCAAAGCTTTGGCTTCTTGTATAGATGTCGTATGAATGTGTTTGATCACATGAAGTGCTGCCTGTTTGTTAAAGGTTCCTGTGACGTCTTTACTGTTACTTGATCCGAGTGCTTTCAGTGGCCTAACGTAAAACCTTTCTTCATTCATTTGCAGACGGCCCAAATGACAGCTACCCTCCCTCGCCCGGGCCACAAAATAATTCGGAAATGAGGACTTTGCTGGTCAGTGGCCCGTTTCATCCTCCGTCAGAGTCCAGCTATACATTCGAATACCACACCCCATCCCAGCCCAAGCAGCAGCAGCAACTGAAGGACAGACATCCGGAGCCGGCGAGGGAGCGAGAGAACGACAGCAGCCCGGCTCCGCACCCCCTGTCCTGGAACAACCAGCCCAGCCCCAAAAACAACTCCCACCGCAGGGTCAAGAAGTCCGACTCCGAGAGCGGCATTGCCAAGCTCTTCAAAACCTTAAGGAAAGAGGGCGGATTTGGGAGAAAAACTTCTAATCAGGATCTCCTGAGGCGTGGCCGCAAACCATCCATAGACACGCAAGATCGCGCTGGATCTCAGGTGCGCAGTGGATCCTTGGATCGCTCCTCCGGCCGGAAGCGCAACAGCTCTCCAGACCGCCGTAGAGCCAAGTCTGTGGACCGACGGATAACGCGATCCTATAAAGATCATTCCCCTGAACGAAGTTATCAAGCCTCTTCCCAGGACCTGCTGAGCCGCACCTCCACTCCAGAAAGGCATTTCCGGCCCCAAAAAGAGCCCCAAACCCCCCGTCGCAACTACAGCAGCGAGGGCTACTTTACGTCCACCCCGGAGCGACCAAACAAGCCCATGGCCCATACTCTCGGTCGCACACCTGAACGCGGTTTAAAAAACAGGAACATCCTGCACAACGGCTCTCCGTCCGGTCAAGCTGAGAGACAAGGATATTTCCTCAACGGATCCGGCGAGAGACAGTTCCACAGGAGATCAGACAGCAGCAGTGACGGGAGTTTCCTGGAAGAGGGCGCCACTCCACAGCTGAGGGATTACTACAACGCTCTGAAAGCCAGCGGCGCAAACGGGAGCGGTGTGGGCCGAGGCCTGGGCCAGAACTCTCCGAACAAGAGACGGCTTTACAAGGAGAACCACGCAGACCTCAGCATCTGACCGCTTCACCGCAGCTTCAACAATGGGTTTCTTTTTCTAGTTTTCATCCATCCGTTTGTTTTTATATGTTGTGTTGCAAGTGAGATCCATGTTTTGGTTTTCTACAAATGCGTCCTCTCCTCTCCAGATTGAGATTTACTGAACCAGAGCACAAGCATTCAACGTTTGTTTCTTTGTTTGTACATTTGAGTAGTTGTGGCAAAACCAGAACTCCAACTATGATGCTACTGTTTGAGTAAGTAATATATTTAAGCTGTATATTTATTTTGAAAAATTGAAGTGTAACGTGATGGGATGAAAAAGCATCGTTCGGTCTGTCTGTCTGTTGTACACTACCTGACCTTGTTTGTCGTAACACTGCACTGGACTGAGGCTCGAGCCGCCCATACGCAAAAAAGCGCTGAAGAAACGAGAGCAGAAAGACGTTATCTTGTGGCACAGAGTTCGTTTGCTTCTTGCTGTTGTTGTTTTGTTTTTGCCATGATCACCTGAAATTAGACTAAAGGCACATGTGTACAGTTGACCCAACATTAGCTTAAAGCAAGTTATTACAAAATGTATATTTTATGAACTAATCAGGTGCTTTTAAAAAGTGATTTAAAGTGCATTGCAGCTGTACGTGTATCAGAATGTGAAAGCACTGAGAGCAGTTGAGCTACAGGAACATAGCCAATACATGCAAACACTGGAGTTATGAAATATGGGAAAACTTGTCTGATTTTATTCATTTTAATTAGTGGTCTGGAATATTTTGAATCGTCCCGTACACAGCCACATTTACCTCCACGACGTAGAGTACCAAAGGCCATTGACATGCTCTGAATCTCTGAACGGTGTTGAAAAATGTGGCACATGATTCGGGTCTGAATGTAGAGTACGGAAGATTCGGAAGACTACATGGAAACGGCACCTGGCACAATCTGCCACACTGAGCCACCGCGCGTGTTTTCCGGCACACGCACACGCAACACATGTTTGCTTGGGAACACGTTTGGACTGGACCGTAATCTCTCAGTTGGGAACAAGAACAGGGAATTCCTTCAGTGTCATCAGAACAGTACTGTATGGAAATGAACGGATCAGCCGCTGTCTTTTGTACAGACTTTTATTACTGTGTGTAGGTAAGAAAACTGCTGCCTTTTCTCTGTACAAAAAAAGAGTTTATGAAAGATGTCCACCTAGAAGAAGATACTAACATGTTTATACTCGTCTCACGGGGACTGCGATGACGTGTGCTCAGAATCAGGCATATGTAAAGTTATTTTTGTTTTCCTCTCTCCAGGGAAGGTGGGAGACTGATGTTTTTCACGGAAGGCAGTTGAATATCTGTCATGATGGATAGCCTGCTTTTTTTCTAGAGATCTTGTATACTGTCTGTGGTCTCTGCAAAGTTCTATGGATTTTAAATGCTTTTTTCTGTCGATAAAATGGTCTGATTTTTTTTTTCTTCTTCTTTTTTTTTTACAAAACTATGCATATATATAAAAATTCTGCATTGTCCATGGCTTTATTTGACTCATGAAGTTATACATAACATTAGTCTAAGTTGAAGTAGACGTGGACTTACACTGTAAAGTTTCTTCTTGTTTGGATGGATCACAATGTATATGTAGCTATCAAAAAAAAAGTCTGTGAATGCTATTTTTATTATCAAATAAAGTTTTCCATACAAATTCACAATCCTGTGTTCATTGTGGTGTTATGAATTTACAGGTATATAATCAAGAGTTCAGACCCAGTTCCCTTTCAGAAGGTGCTCAAATTAACGTCTAAATAAATGCAAATGTGCACCTTTTTGAAAGTACTTTTGTGCCTTTTTTCCCTGAGTGTTGTTTGGTTGGATTATTGTGTAGTAATAAACTTGTCTTGCCTGTGCCATGTTCTACAATCGCTACAGGAAGGAAATGTACAACCAATGTCTCAAAATATTCAGGAAAGAACGTCAGCCGTAACGCACGTCTGCTTCATTGAGCGCGTTATTTGAATTGTACTTCATTGTGAAGTTGCTTAGGAAAGCATCTGCTTTAGGAATAAATCCACTAAGAGAGGACAGAAGATTTTTGAAGGATTATTATTATTAATGTGAGAACCGGGAATATTTATTCATGAAACATCCTGATCCACCTGAAATGACCTTGACTTATAAGCCATGAGACCCGTTTTAACAAAACATTTCAGATGGATTAATTGATTAACCAAGTTAAATGTCTTAAGGAAAATCGGTTGTGAATGCCAAATTCAGTCAGACACCTCTTCCGAGAGGACACTTCTCTACCTTCCCAATCCTCCCAGGCTTTTATTTTACTATAGAAAGAAATGTTTTCGGTTCAACCTCATAACACTAAGTTACAAAATCAAAGTAAAGTTTGAAACGGAAAAGAAACGTGATGTAATGTGTATTAATATGATGACAACAGTAGATCACAATTACTTTCACCTTCAAAATTACATCACTGGTCTGTTTTCATCCGAGGACTACTATTTTGAATATTTTCAAGAACTCTTAGCTTATATTTATTCTTCCTATTAAGTGTCATGGCAAAGCATGCTGGAAAATATAAATCCCAGCCCAGTTTCAGGTAAATTTAAGTTTGTCTAAATTAAAAGAAACAAGTTCATAAAACTCAAAACAATGAAAAATTTCAAATTACATAAAATATGTCAGTTTCATGAACCCAAAAGAAAAAGAAAGTTGTAAATACTCATAAAAGTTAATTTGATTGAACTAATTTGTTTCATTTGAGTTTGGCCTACACAAACCGTTTTTTATTTAGAGCGTCCATCAGATGCACACTTCAGAATCTCAAAGGTTCATCCGTTTCACCTCCTGAGAGCGCTGTGAGTTCAGACGTACTCTTGTATTCCAGATCTCTTGAAGTTATTTGGTAGTTTTGTGAGAGGCTGAGATTTAAAATGCTACAGAACTTGTTTTTGATTCAGGTGTATTTAAAGGATTAGTTCACCCAAAAATGTAATTTTCATCATTAATTACTCAGCCTCATGTCGTTCCACACCTGTAAGACCTTCTTCAGAACACAAATTAAGATATTTTTAGATGAAATCCAAGAGTTTTTTTTTTTTTTTACCCTTCATTGAAAGCAACGAAATTACCACATTCGATGTCCAGAATTCTTAAAATATTCAACATGACTACAGTGGTTCAACATTAAAGCATTAGTTCACTTTGAAATGAAAATCACCCCAAGCTTTACTCACCCTCAAGCCATCCTATGTGTGTATGACTTTATCTTCCGCCAGACCGTCTTCCGTATTCAGCGTACAAAGAAAGTGTAAAACTCACGTTGACTATTTAAACAATGTTTTTAGTACTTTTCTGGACATTGAATGTGATAATTTCATTGCTTTCAATGAAGGATAAAAAAATTAAGATGAATGAAGGTCTTACGGGTGTGGAACGGCATGAGCGAGAGAAATTAATGACAGAATTTTCTTTTTCAGGTGAACTAACCCTTTAATGTTCAATCAGAAAAAGAACAGAAATGGAATTGACAAAATTATTGACACACACAGTTCAATGGGATTAAGATCTAGACTCATTGCAGGACGCTTTAGACCAGTCCAGTGTTTTGACTTGAACCATTCTAGGGTTCTTTCTGCATATTAAAGGATTAGTTTTCCTGATAATTTACTCTCCTCCATGTCATCCAAGATGTTCATGCCTTTCTTTCTTCAGTGGAAAAGAAATGAAGGTTTTTGAGGAAATCATTCCAGGATTTTCTCCATATAGTGGACTTCACTGGGGTTCAACGGGTTGAAGGTCCAAATGTCAGTTTCAGTGCAGCTTCAAAGAGCTCTACATGATCCCAGACGAGGAATAAGAGTCTCATCTAGAGAAACCATAAGACATTTTCTAAAAAAACGATCATTTGTTTATATAAAGCGTATACATTTACATTTTTTCAAAAATGTCAGATGGTTTCTCTAGATAAGACTCTTATTCCTATATGGAGAAAAATCCTGGAATGTTTTCATCAAAAACCTTCATTTCTTTTCCACTGAAGAAAGAAAGACATGAACATCTTGGATGACATGGAGGAGAGTAAATTATCAGGAAAATTTTATTTGAAAGTGAACTAATCCTTTAAGGATCCTTGACCTGCTGTGAGACCCATGACCTTCGATAGAGGCCTAGCTTTCTAATACTGGGTCTGATACTGTGCTCATGCAGTGAAGATAATCAATGCAAGCGTTGCCTGAACTAAATTTGTGTGTCTATTATGTTAAAATGAAAATGATAAGAGGCAGATTGGTGTTTTATAACATGTTTTGTCTAACATGTTGCTGGCGGTTATAGATACAGAGATGACCGGAGTAGCCAGAGCGAGCCGAGATGTCAGAGATTCAGTTGCAAGTGCACAGATATATTCAATCAGAAAACGGACACCAGCAGAATAAACAGGAGAGTTGTGGGTGCAGATGGTATCCTCAGCAGCGCAGGGACTACAATGGGCAGCTGCATGAGGTCCAATGAAAACATGATCCGCAAATGACCGGCAGTAACATCCACCGAGGCAGGAAGTCCAGAACAGCAGGAACACTGGGGCACAGCACACGGGACACAGGAGAAACTGAACAAAGAACAAAAGTGAGCAAACGCAAGGATCCAACAGAGAATGAACAAACACACTCCATATAAAGCGCCGCTGAACCTGATCGCTAATGCATGCTGGGCATGTGACCTCACACACACACACAAACACAACAGACAAGGAAAAACCCACAGACCTGCGAACCGTGACACGAGGGACGTCATCAAGATTGCTGCTGTTGCATTTTGCAGATAATGTAGAATTACCAAACTTTGCGTACTTGGTATTGAGAAACACCCAACTCACCTGTTCACCACTCATTTTCACCAGCTGTTAACTCTTTTGTTTTATATATAACTACAGTATATATGTATTGAAATGTGTTTTGATGTATGTTTCTATCTTTTATTTCCCCTATTCCACTGTATTTTATATTTATGTTCTTGTAGCCTGGTCTCATAGGTACACTCTAAAAAATGCTGGGTTAAAAACAACCCAAGTTGGGTTGAAAATGGACAAACCCAGCAATTGGGTTGTTTTAACCCAGTGGTTGGGTTAAATGTTTGGCCAACATGCTGGGTAGTTTTATTTAACTCAACTGTTGTATAAAAATTACTGTATTGCTTGCTTAAAATGAACCCAAAATATGCTGGAAATTAACATTTATTAATATGTTTAATAAATGAGCATTTATTAATAAGATAATGAATAATAATAAACATTAATTAAATTGCTTATTAATAAAAGTACACCTTTTGATTATTATTGTTGCCTCTATTAATTGTGTCTGATTTTTAAGGGGATTCATTTTAAGCCAGACATATAGTCATTTTTAATCAGTAGTTGGGTTAAATAAGACTACCCAGCAGGTTGGGCAAACACTGGGTTAAAACAACCCAATTGCTGGGTTTGTCCATTTTCAACCCAACTTGGGTTGTTTTTAACCAAACATTTTTTAGTGTATTAATTAATAACTTGCAAAGACTCAAAATGTACATGTGTGCATGTTTAGAAAGGTGCGAAATGTACAATGTTCACGTATTTTTAGCACTAAAACATAAAAATTCTTATGCTTTTACAGCAGAAAAACATTAAATGTTTACAAAACTTTCATGTCATAAAGAAATGCTAAAGATCCCTAAACCCCATCGCGAACTAAACATACCCATTTTATACAGAATGTTAAAGGAATAAAACATAAATGTGTAGGAAAATGACAATTTTAGTAAAAAAATATACCATTAAAACAATATGTTGAGCCACTAATCCTACACCTACCCCTAAACCTACTCATAACAATTTCTTAAAATGGTAACACTTTATTTTACACTGCCGTATTTACACATTACTACATGTACTTACTATAGTAATAACAGTAAATTATGCATAATTACAAGTAACAAACCGTAACTCTAACTGTAACTCTATAGTAAGTACATGTAGTTGATTAATACTCAGTGCTTATTTGAGTAATTACAATGTAACTACGACACTGTAAAATAAAGTGTAACCCTTAAAACAGAGCAGAATTTAACTTATTAATCCATTAAAATATGAATCCAGCTTCTCTCCAGCGCACTCATTTCAAATGTCAGTCCACTGAAGCAATGAGCGTTCGACATCAGTGCCGTAAACCATGTCGTAAAGCTTCTCGAGGGCGCAACTTTCAAATTTGCATCATAAGGAGCGCGGGCTTTGACTGTGACGGTCGTCGAGAACGAGGATGAAGATATCCGGATAAAGGGCTGCATTTGGATCTGTTCCTAGAGATTTGGAGTACAGCGAACAAATAAAATTGATGTGTTTTGTGATTTTCTGATGTGCTTTGGTGTAACTTATGGATGTATTGTGAGTCTCTGCATAGGAGAAACAAACAGCAAACAAACAAACAAACTATATATTACGAAATGTTAAAACAATTACAGAAATTATACTCATTTTAAGGTTTCAAAGTGTAGTTAACATTATGAAATCCTCCGAAACGAGTTTGCAGCACAAGTCAGGAACAGAAATGTTATTTCATATTAGGTCGATGAAGTGCATTCAATAAATTCGACTTAAAACATGTATTCAACAACTGAATACAACAGATTTAAAACATTAATGCCACGATTTTAATATTAATTAATTCACACTTGGATACGTAAATGATTTAAGTTTTATTGCTGTTAATACGTAATGTTGTACAGTTTTGTGTGTATGAAAACGTAAATAAATGTACGTGTGGTAGAAACACACTTTATGTAAAAATACACACGTATTCTCATGAGATCACGTTGGTTCTTGTAAAGCGCTTTGAGGTGCAACTTTAAAGATGCTATAAAACAAAGTTTTTTATTATTATAAACACATGCTCAAACTAACCTTTGCACATCATTTTCTGCTTGCGAGTCGAGTTTTCCTTTGTAAAGCAGATTGTGTTTGTTGCAAAATGTTGGATTTGTGTGTTTAATTATGACACAATATTAGCTCCATAGACATTCGCTCTTTTGTCCTTGCTCACTGCAGCACACACACACATACACAAATGGATCCTTTTCTCTTTTCACACTTGTTGAATACAGGATTATTATACTAGCTTTATACTCACCACAGCAGAGTTTAGTTTAAAAGTAAACTAGAATCGCGTGTCATCTAGAAGGCGCCAATAATATTGTCCAGGACATTTTAGGATTTCTCTCCTGAAATGGTGTAAATGATTTAGATTTTTTTTCAGGATTTGTTCAACTGCACACCAAAGACATACATGATAACCAAAATATGTTTTAATGTCAACATTTGAGGATGATCTGATGCAAGCGTGGCGATATTTTTCGCCAGCACTGATATGATACTCATGATGACTACTAATCCCATCGTCAGCGATGTTCCCCGGAAGGTGTTCTCGAAGTAAGCAACATCCCGAAGGCTCAAATGTTGTTGCGCAACTAAGGCTGTGTGCTTGTGTTCCAGTGAAAGGCAAACTATAGATAATCTATTTTCACCACTCTGACCTAGAGCAGGATTATCGCATCAGTTCTGATCCTAGCTAATTCATCCATACATATCTGTCAAATCATCCTTCATAAAGCCTTTAATCCAAGGTGACAGTGAGGTATTGAACAACACATTGAGCCTGTTATCCATATTTATGCTGCTCTAAATTGTTCAATTCTAGTTCTTGTGTGTGTGTAGTAATGACCTCCAGTGTTTTAATTGGTTTGAAACTTTGCAGTATTGCGCTGATGTCGGTTAAAAAGAATATATCAAAATGCTGAAAACAGCAGCGGTGGGAACATATACATCACATTAAAGCTCTCATCAGAAATCAGCATTGTTTATTCAATTTAAAATGCTATTTTGACATTTCGTTAACATCACAGCTCAATCAAAACATGAACAGAGCGATTTCATTTGCAAAGTGCTTTTTATTGTTACGTTGCCTTGAATACATGCCTCTACAATCACAACAAAGCCAGTATAAGGAGTCCAACAGTAAGAGAGTTAAGATATTTTTCCTTTTGCAGCATTTTAGGAAGAAAAACAAAAAGAATCTTATGCACCATTACGCTGGACTCGCTGGATGTACTGAAACTGGGACATGGTCTGTCCTCTCTCAAAACTGTCTTTTGGTTGAACCAATTGGGTTTTGTAAAAATACAAAAAGGAAAACTGACAGACAATTTTTTTCTGCAAGTGGTAGCGGTCGCTCGTTTCCCTGGGCTGAACACTTCGTGGTCTCTGTGTCGGTCGCCGTCGATGCCCAGTGCACGTCGCTGCTTAGAGTGTGTCGTGTGCGCGAGTTTACGCCGGGGCCACGGAAGACACGGACGAAGCCTCGGTCTTGGACGCGGTAGTGGAGGCGCCCTCTTCCTCCTCGAAGGGGTTCTTGCCGCAGCACAGGGTGGTGATCATGCAGTGACGGAACTGCTTGTTCATGCAGATGTAGATGACCGGGTTGTAGACAGCAGAGGTCTTGGCAAAGAAAGCTGGTATTGTCATGAAGACGGGTCCAAAACTGCTTCCCTTGTGGGTGAAGATGTACCAGGCCGTACTGGCATAGGGGGTCCAACAAATCAAGTAGGCGAAGCCCATGAGGATGACCATGCGGGTGACCTCGCGCTCAGCCCTCTGCGTGGTCTCGGACTCCTGCTGCTGGGCAGCGGCATCTTTGACGGCGCAGACGAGGCGGCCATAGCAGAAGAAGATCACAACGAAGGGAATGAAGGCATGGACGCAAAACATGTAGATGACGAAGGACTCGTTGTTGAAGCCCTCGGCACGAGTGTAGTAGTCGATTCCGCATGAGCACTGCATGCCCTCGGGGATGTAACGGGACCAGCCGACTAGGGGAGGCACGGCGCAGGAGCATGCCATGAACCACGTGAAGACGACGCCGATGATGGCGTGGTTCTCCCCGAAGCGGAAGTTGCTGATGGGCTTACAGACGACGAGCCACCTCTCGATGGCCAGCGTGACAATGGACCAGAGTGCCATTTCACCACCCAGGGTCGCGAAGAAGCCTTCGAGGTTGCAGCCGAGGCGTCCGAACACGAAGTAGCCATGCAACGAGGTGTACATCGTTGTGGTGAAGCCACCGAACACCATGAAGAGGTCGGCAACGGCGAGGTTCAGCAGACTGTAGTTGAGGGGTGTGCGCAGCTTCTTGTGCTCGAGGGTGACATACAGAGTGAGGAAATTGATGGGGAAGCCGGTGAGAATGAGGAAGAACATGTAAGCGGCCAGGCAGGCAAACGCCCATGGTGCCACCAGGTAGTACTGGGGATATTCGTACGGGCTCCTAACAACGCCAGTCTCATTGGACATAGGCACGTAGAAGAACGGTCCCTCTGTACCATTCATGGCTGCGGTTGGGTGTTGTGGTCAGCCCCTTCTGCTGTAGTCTTTAGATGGCTTGGCAGGAATGTAGAGAAACGAGGCAGGACCGTGCTACGACTTGATGGGGCACTCATACATCTCGCTTTATAGAGACTCGCTTGGGATTAACTGATGTTTCCAGGCTGTCAGCATGAGTCTATTTAGGCCAGAGCTAATAAAATAATCCCTTCCATCATTGCACTGCATATCTGGCAACTTATCATGTTATTAAGGTTGTACCTGACCAGCAGGTGACCGGTGATGATAAAAAAATAAATAATAAAAACTGGCCCTGTTGGGTCGCACCATGCAAGTAACCATGTGGAGGCCCATAAAAATGCATTGAAGTATTTGAATTAGACAACAAAATATCAAACCAACAGGGTTTTTTTTTTTAAGGGAGCACAAGCAGATTTTAAGCAAAACATTTGACTAAAGTAAGTGTGTTTGATTTGAAATCACACAATACGCAAGCTATTCAACACTTTCTTGTTGTCAAACCACAAAACGTTCAGTGTGATTACCTGTGGTGCTTTAGTACTAACAAGGGATGCGGTGACACTTTATATAAGGTGGCCTTAATGTACTTAAATCACAAAATAAGTACAATGTACTTACCGTGTTCATATTATATCCCAGGGAAAAAAAAAAAAAAGAGTAGATTCTATTTTCGTGCACTAATTTTGTACTTAATATACTAAAAATTCTTCTTTAGTATGTCTTAAGATAATCTTAAGAACATCTAAGTGTGCTCAACACTTTAAAAATATATTTAGTTACCACTTATAGTACTCTTGAACCCATAGTGTACTACAAGTGATAACTAAATATATTTTTTAAATACAGAGATAGTATATTAAAAGCACATTTAAGTTCATATTTCATGCTGTCTCAAAATAGCACAGTTAGATGTTCTTAGGATTATCTTTAAAAGTACTAAAGAAGAATTTTTAGTATATTAAGCACAAAATTAGTGCGTGAAAACTGACTTTTTTTTTCACCCGGGATTGCAATACACTTGTGCTGCTATTGAGGTGGATAAGGGTAAGGTTAGGACGGATTTGGTGGTATGGGTCGGATTAAGGGTGGGTTAAGCTGTAATGAATGGGTCAACAGCGTAATTATAAATGTAATTACAAAAATGAATTACAGATATTATTACAATCAGGTATTTTTTAGTTCAATGTAAAAACATGTATGTACAGAAAAAGTGCATTATATCAAAATGTAAGTACATAGTAGTAAAGGCCACCTAATATAAAGTGGGACCAAGTATGCTGGGATAATGTAAGGTAAATAACTGAACCAAGGAGAACCAAAGAAAAGTGAAATGCTGAGGTCTAGCTTTACACCTTAACAATGCTATTGCAGAATATATTGTTCTTGATACTTCAAGGTAAAGATTTTTAGCTAGCTTGTGTTCCCTGCGAAGTGAGCTCATGACTTTTTAGGATGTTACTGGCATTCATTACCACTTAAAGGGTTAGTTCACCCAAATGAAAATCCTGTCATTAATTACTCACCCTCATGTCGTTCTACACCCGTAAGACCTTCGTTCATCTTCAGAACACAAATTAAGATATTTTTGATGAAATCCGATGGCTCAGTGAGGCCTGAGCAATGACATTTCCTCTCTCAAGATCCATTAATGTACTAAAAACATATTTAAATCAGTTCATGTGAGTACAGTGGTTCAATATTAATATTATAAAGTGACGAGAATATTTTGGTGCGCCAAAAAAATAAAATAACGACTTGTATGGTGATGGCTGATTTCAAAACACTGCTTCAGGAAGCTTCGGAGCGTTATGAATCTTTTGTGTCGAATCAGCAGTTCGGAGCGCCAAAGTCACGTGATTTCAGCAGTTTGACACGCGATCAGAATCATGATTCGACACAAAAGATTCATAACGCTCCGAAGCTTCCTGAAGCAGTGTTTTGAAATCGTCCATCACTATATAAGTCGTTATTTTATTTTTTTTGGCACACCAAAAATATTCTCGTGGCTTTATAATATTAATATTGAACCACTGTACTCACATGAACTGATTTAAATATGTTTTTAGTACATTAATGGATCTTGAGAGAGGAAATGTCATTGCTCAGGCCTCACTGAGCCATCGGATTTCATCAAAAATATCTTAATTTGTGTTCTGAAGATGAACGAAGGTCTTACGGGTGTGGAAAGACACGAGGGAGAGTAATTAATGACATTTTTGGGTGAACTAACCCTTTAAGCTCAAAGTGTTGTAAGTCTCTTTAGCAACTCTTCTTAGCAACATTTTATTGTGATAGTCCACTTTTGACATTCTAATTACTATAAATGATTTTGCAACTACTTTTTGTCAACTTTTTCCCCTAACTCTACTCTAACGGGAGTAGTAGTTGCAAAGTCACTTATTGTACTATAAGAATATTGGAATAAAGTAACCCTGCTCTTATTAATCAACCAAATGTGACAAATCAAGTTTAAACAAGTACATTAATTCAAGAATAAGAAATTCTCCTTTTTCATTCAGGATATTAAAGCCAGTGCATTAAACACGAGAAAACTTGTTGTAAAACGTATTTGTATTTTGTGTGGTGTCAGGTGTACCCTTGGCACTTTGAAATGCCTGGGTAGACATGCTCAAGGCTCAGCATATTTCACACAGGTGGGTTTATTGAAGAGGATTTACGGATTACAGGAGAGTTACTCTACAATGAGAAGCCTTAAGCCCATTAGCTGCTCACTAGTCTGTTTGCAATCCACACTGCATTGGCTGCAGGGGAAAGAGGGAAAGGGGAATTATTCCTAATTGGTGAGTATAGTCTCTCTCAACGTCCTGTGCAATAATCTACAAATATTTCAACATAAATACATTCACACAATCTGAAGTACTAAATATGAACAAAAATGTTTTGCCAGTAAATTTAGTGTGTCTACACTTGCGAGTTCAGTTTAGATTTTACACACTTTACTCCAAACATCTCTATTTAAAATTAAATCCTTCATTTTCAGGCCCACCTGAAAGGACATCATATATCTGGGCAGTAACTGTATGTTGGAAACCAGTTTACAAAAGCACAATGTTTTGAAACTCGTTTTCAAATTGAATTGACACATGTTTTACCCTGCTCAATATACTATAGTAGTTTTATGTATATTGGAGTTTTAAAAATTGGTGTACATGTTGTCGTGGGCATTTTATTCCTCTTCTGTTTTAATGTGTGTATGTCTCAGTACACCTTACCCACCTCACTAAAATAATAATAACACTTTAGTAAACCTTTTTTTAAGCAAAGATTAAGCGTTGCAACCATCATATAAAAAAACTCATGCCATCGTACAATACTCGGTTCCCTTAGATACGAAACAATTACTGCATCGTTTGCAAGACGCTACAGGTAAAAAACGTCTCGGGTTACGAGTGTAACCCTTGTTCCCTGAGTAAGGGAACGAGACGCTACGTCGGATGACGTGATGGGAACCCTCTGTATTTTTGTGTTCGTGAAGCACCTCTGTATCCAACCAATGAAAAGACGCGACGTCAGAGGCGGGTGACGTCACGGATCAGGAAGCTATAAAGCACACCTGAACACAAAGCACGCCAGCTTCTGTAGGTTGTCTGAAGCAAGCGCACCAGGTATGCAGGAGATACGGCCACGTGACGTAGCGTCTCGTTCCCTTACTCAGGGAACAAGGGTTACACTCGTAACCCGAGACGTTCCCTTTCGTGGGAACTATCGACGCTACGTCGGATGACGTGATGGGAACGCAATCCCAACTACGCCGTCTCTCCAAGTGTCTGGCTGCTATCTTGTAGCACCCTGGCCCCCGGAGTGATATTAAGGTGAAGATTGTAAAATCTGATAAAGGTGTGCTGGGATGACCATCCAGCCGCACCACAAATGTCGTCCATAGAGACACCAGATAGAAGAGCTCTGGACGCGGCCATACCTCTCGTGGAGTGAGCCCGCACCATCAAAGGACACGGGCGCCCCACCGTCTCATATGCAAGTGAGATGGCCTCGACCACCCACTTGCTCATCCGCTGTTTAGATGCTGGGCCCCCCTTCTTAGGGGACCCATAACACACAAACAATTGTTCTGTTTTTCTCCACAGGGCAGCTCTGTGGACATACGCATCTAATGCTCTTACAGGGCAAAGCAGATTCTTCCTTTCCTGATCCAAGTTTGCAAAAGGAGGCGGGCAGAAAGCCTCAAGTACAATGGGGCCTGGGACCCTCGTCGGAACCTTTGGAACATAGCCCGGCCTGGTATGCAAAAAGGCTTTCACCATACCAGGCGCAAACTCAAGACAAGATGGAGCTATTGACAGCGCTTGTAAATCACCAATTCTCTTCAAAGAAGAGACGGCCAAGAGAAAGATAGTTTTAAGTGTCAGGAATTTGTCTGACACCTCCTCTATTGGCTCGAAGGGAGCCTCAGCCAGCCCTTGGAGCACAATAGTGAGGTCCCAGGTCGGGGTCTTTGTGCGCACCACAGGCCTCAACCTGAGTGCACCACGGAGGAAGCGTACTACTAGAGGGTCTCGACCCAGCGAGGAGCCCCCTACAGGAATATGATGAGCCGAAATAGCGGCCACATATACTTTCAGCGTGGAAGGGGTTAAACCTTCCGAGAACTTTTCCTGAAGGAACCGAAGCACGTCTGAGACTGAAGAATGGACCGGGTCCAAATTATGTTGTTCACACCACACAGAGAACAATTTCCATTTGTATAAGTACAACTTCCTCGTGGAGGGAGCTCTGGAATGAAGGATGGTCTCCACAACCTCAGTTGGGAGACCAGATCCTATGAGCCTTGCCCCCTCAGGGGCCAGGCCCACAGTTTCCACATTTCTGGGCGGGGATGGAGAATCGTGCCGCCCACTTGAGACAGGAGATCCTGCCTGAGGGGAAGCTCTAAGGGAGAGCCGTGCAGAAGAGACATTATGTCCGAAAACCATATTCTGGTCGGCCAGTAAGGGGCCACCAATATTAGGTCGACCTTCTCCTGGCGAACCTTTTCCAGAACTCCCGGGAGCATTGAGACTGGGGGAAATGCATACAGACGTAGCCTCGGCCACGTCTGTAGCATGGCATCCAGCCCTAGAGGTGCTGGGTGTTGAAGTGAGTACCACAGAGGACACTGAGCTGACTCCTCTGTGGCAAAAAGATCGACTTGAGCTCGACCGAAAGTTTTCCATATTAACTCCACCACCTTGGTGTGGAGTTTCCATTCCCCCGATCTCGCGCCCTGCCTCGACAGGGCGTCCGCTCCCACATTCAACCGCCCGGGGATGTAGGCTGCTCTCAGCGAGAGGAGCTTTCCCTGGGACCAGAGGAGGATGCGACTGGCCAACTTTGATAATGGGCGAGACCGCAAACCCCCTGATGGTTGATATACGAGACCACCGTAGTGTTGTCCGTTCGGACCAGCACATGATGGTCTCTCAGGTCGGGGAGGAAGTGTTTCAGTGCAAGAAGCACCGCCATCATCTCCAGCCGATTTATGTGCCAGGAGAGCTGATGGTCCTCCCAAAGACCCTGAGCCGAGCGACCACTCATGATCGCCCCCCAGCCCGTGAGGGAAGCATCTGTCGTAAGCATTACACGACGACCAGAAGTCCCCAGCACGGGTCCCTGGGTTAGGAACCAAGGCTTCTTCCACATGACCAGAGCACGAAGGCATCGCCGCGTGACTTTGATCATGCGAAAAGGATTTCCCCTCGGGGAAAACCCCTTGGTCCTGAGCCACCACTGTAAGGGTCTCATGTGCAGGAGGCCAAAAGTAATGACGTTGGACGCAGCTGCCATCAGACCCAACAGTCTCTGACACTGTTTTACAGTGAGTGACTGGCCTAATTTCACCCCTTTCACGGCCCCGAGAATGGAACTCACACGAGCAGGGGACAACTGCGCCTGCATCGTGGTGGAATCCCAGATTACACCTAAATAGTTTGCAACCTGACTTGGGACCAGCACACTCTTTTTGGCGTTGAGCCTCAGCCCAAGCCTTTTCATGTGCGACAGAACAACATCTCGATGTTGAACTGCCAATTGTTCTGTTTGAGCTAGTATCAACCAATCGTCGATATAGTTCAGCACGCGGATGCCCTGGAGTCTCAGCGGAGCCAGTGCTGCATCCACGCACTTCGTGAACGTGCGGGGTGAGAGGGATAGGCCGAACGGAAGAACCCTGTATTGGTAAGCTTCGCCCCCGAAAGCAAACCTGAGGAACTTCCTGTGTGAAGGATGGATGGATACATGAAAGTATGCGTCTTTCAGATCTATCGCTACAAACCAGTCCTCGGACCTGATCTGAGGGATGATCTGTCTGAGTGTAAGCATTTTGAACTTCAACTTCCTTACTGATCGATTTAACACACGTAAATCTATGATCGGACGCAACCCTCCATCCTTCTTCGGAACAATGAAGTAGCGGCTGTAAAAGCCCGACATTTTGCTGGGAGGGGAAACCCTTTCTATAGCCCCTTTTTGCAAAAGCGTCGTTACTTCTTGCTCCATCACCAGAGACTGCTCTGGGGTTACCACCGTAGGAAGCACCCCATTGAACTTGGGCGGTCGTGAACCGAACTGAATTCTGTAGCCCTGTTCTACCATGAGCAGTACCCACTTCGAAACATTCGGGAGATTTTTCCACTCTTCCAAATATTCTACTAAGGGAACCAGTCTCTCGAGACTGGTCTCTGGTGTTTTTTGAGCACTTGGCTCGTCCATCTGACGCGGCGCACCGGCAGACAGGCGAATCACGTGCTGGCCAACCCTCCTCGGAGGATCGGCGGAGACCGCTGTGCCCTGACGCACGCTGGGTGGCAGGGTTGACAGGACGGTCCCCTGAGGGCACCGGGAGGGACCCGATATCCGAATCCCCCCGGAGGGGGCTGCCCTCGAGAGATCCTGCACTATAAAGGTCAGGACCTCTTCTTTGAAGCCTTCCGGGAGATAATGACGGTCCTCAGATCCGTCCTACCTCCGGAAGGCTTCGCCTGTGCCACCCGCCCCGGCCCCCCAAATCTTTGTGGGGGAGCGCGGGAGGCGACACTGGCTCTTTGTTGCACCCTGTGTGCTGAGGAGCTGGCTGTCGGCCGAGGCTGCTCCCGCCCAGCAGCCACCGGGGGATGAGAGCGGCGGGGAATAATTTTAGAAAATGCCGCTGTCTGCTTTCGTGTCTCCTGAAACCTGTCGACGACAGTTGACACTGCGTCGCCGAACAGGCCATCAGGAGACAGCGGCGCGTCCATGAGAACATTTTTATCTCTCTCCTTGATGTCTGAGAGGTTGAGCCAGAGATGCCTCTCCGTGGCCACCAGGGCTGCCATAGAGCGGCCGATGGATTTGGCCGTCTCCTTGGTGGCCCGGAGAGCTAAATCTGTTGCCTTTCTGAGCTCGTGAATAGCCTCAAAGGACGCTTCCCCAGTGTCATCAATTTCCCCCAGCAGGTCGGCTTGGTATGCCTGTAAGATAGACATGGTATGAAGGCATGCCGCCGCCTGACCTGCCGCCGAATAAGCCTTGCCCACCAAGCTGGAAGTTGTCTTTAGGGGCTTGGTGGGCAGCGTCGGGGTCTTAAGGGACGATGTGGGCTCGGGTGAGAGATGGCTCGCGAGCGTCTCCTCGACCCGAGGCATCGCCCCATAGCCGTGACGTTTCAGCCCAACTATATTGCTATATAGTGACGTCTGCGGGCTGTACAGTCTGTATTGTACTGGCCTCTTCCACGACCTCGACACCTCGGTGTGGAGGTCGGGAAAACGGCAGACCCCGGCGCTGAGGTAGTGACCGCGCGGGAAGAAACCTTTCATCAAGCTTACTTTTTGGTTTATTTTCAGCTTTTTCCGCGGGCCAGTCGATTTTTAACTTTTCTACTGCCCTGGTCACTACCTCTAATAGCTCCTCATAAGCAGGGGATGAGGATGGCGGTTCCTCATCGACGCTCTCCACATCAACCTCCTCGGAGGAAGATATGTTAAGCATCGGTGCCTCTCTTCGGGGGGAAGAAACCGCTACGCGTGCTTCCGCCACCAAAGAAGAGACACTGGGTCTAGCAGGTAAGGGAAGCGATAGGGCAGTGCCCGTCTCTTCCCCCTCTGCTAGATCCATCTGTGAACCCCACGAGTGCAGCCTTCGCTGTGCCTCGGCAACAGCGGGACCAGACCCGCGGGGAACACTCGCCTCGGCGCCCTCCTCAAAGAGCGCCCGGCGAGATCGCAGCACTCTGAGGGTGAGCTGATCGCAGTGTACACAGACGGCTCCCTCGAGAGCCGCCTGTGCATGCTCAACCCCCAGGCATTTCACACACATGTCGTGTGAATCTCCTGTCACTATGTAGCGTGGACAAGGAGGAGTACACTTTTTAAACTGTTGCTGCTTTTCCGCCATAATGCTTTTTGTCTTATTTTTGTGCTTTGAAACTCTTGTCCTCGGACGAAGAGATCACTGTGTGAATATGTATATATATATATCAGACAGACAACAATAAATAAGACAGACAAGATACAGAGAACGCTTGCTGAAGACAACAGAAGCTGGCGTGCTTTGTGTTCAGGTGTGCTTTATAGCTTCCTGATCCGTGACGTCACCCGCCTCTGACGTCGCGTCTTTTCATTGGTTGGATACAGAGGTGCTTCACGAACACAAAAATACAGAGGGTTCCCATCACGTCATCCGACGTAGCGTCGATAGTTCCCACGAAAGGGAACTCCTGTTTCACTGATTTCTGAAGTCTTTTTCAATCTCGCAGTGATACTGCAATGTCATTGTTCGCGGAGTTGTATGTAAATGAACCAATGACGCCGCGGCAGAACTGCGTGAGTCAATGCTGAGCGAGCCTACTCGAGCCTGCCAAAAGGGGCTGGGTATCGGGCTATATAAGCAGCTGTCTCACCTTGGCAGATTTAATTCAACTGAAGCGATGGCACGAGGCGTCCTGCGAATAGCATGGCAAAATATGCAGTACTCTTTCCGTATCTAAGGGAACTGAGGTTACATCAGTAAATTACGCTGTAATCCTCCCAATCCCATACAGCCTAGGTGCCAGTGGGGCGCATATAGGGAACACAAAATATAGTCATTACCTGGACTTGGTTGGAGCCATATACGGGGATTCATAAGCTGGTCACAATAGTGAGGCTTACGCGTCTGTAATGCAGGAACGTCCAGATTATAAAACCTGACAAATGTGGACGGCGAGGCACAGATTTTGGCGATGAACACGCCACTGGACCATGCCCAAGAAGAGGCCAAGCGCTCCAACACCTAAAGGGCATTGTAGGCCTAAAGAGGAGTAAGCGAGCGCTATAGCATCGACTATCCAACTGGATAAACTGGGCTTTGTGACCTGGAGACCTTTCGTGTGGCCACAGACAAAGAGCTGTTCCGACTGACGAAAAGAGGCGGGACGGTCGATGCAGGTCCTCAGGGCCCTGACGGGACAGAGTAGGTTCAACTCCTGATCAAGGAGGAAGTGCGAAGAGAATGACCATCTGTGCCCTAGAAGGGGTGGATAGGACCTTAGGGACGTATCCATGTCTTGGTTTCAGGATGACTTTGGAGTCGTTAGGCCCAGACAGGAGGGGCTCACAGAGAGCGCCCCTCTCGCTTAACCAATGCCAAGGCTAGCAATAAGGCAGTTTTTAGCAATGGGGCTTAAGTCGACAGTCTGGAGTGGTTTAAAGGGAGGGCCTCTAAGGCCTCTAAGAACCAAGGATAGGTCCCAGGTGGGACCCGTGAAGGGACAAGGAGGGTTCAGCCCCCTGGACTCTTTCAGGAAGTGAACAACGAGGTTGTTCCTCCCTACTGACTGCCCTGCTACAGGAGCATAGGAATCTATTCATTAAGACTTGAAGGAAGAACAATATCTGGGATATGTCACAAGTAAATGGGTCTTCGCCCCGGGCTGTGCACCAGGCAGCAAAGACAGACCATTTAACGGTGTAGAGACATCTAGTTGACGGAGCTCTTGCTTGTGAGGTGGTGCCTAGTGGAGCGTGATCGCTGCCGGGGCTCTGGTTGTGGCGTGGGCTGAGTGGCTGGCAGCGTAGCTTTGGGTGGCTGCTGAACTGACGCAGGTTTGGGGCGGCTCAAAGTAGAGGAGCTGGAGCGCTTTGGCAGAAAGTGTCGGATGGCCTGGGACGACTTTTGCACAGCTGTGAAGCGTTCAGCAAACCCATCAACAGTGGGGCCAAAGTTCAACCACAGGTGGCGCTCCAGCACCACCAGGCTGGCCACTGAGTGGCCAATAGCCATGAGCTCACTCTCATCCGAGCGCTGAGATCCTCTGCCTCACTGTTTTTCCCTCACAGGCTCCTGGGAGGAGATAAAGGGGAGGGCGTGGCGACCGGAGTCGCTCTCTGAAAAGAAAGCTATCTGCAAGCGCAAGGAGGTCAGACTCATGTTCTCGCAGTGAGAACAGGTCATTTCAGCTTGTGATTTCCCCAGACATCGCACACACTCACTGCCCATCATCAGCGTGCAGAAGAGCTCTGCATGTGCCACACCCATGGCGCAATATTTGCAACAATGTCACAGAAAATTAATTTGCTCTTAGAATTTAGCGCTTTTAGATTCCAACTGCGGCCACAGAAGGAAACACCGGGATATATGCGCTCAGTGCTGCAGGCGGCTCGGGAGCAAAGCGCTGGCCAGGCTGCTGGAGTAGGTGCAAAAGTTGTCCTTAATCAGAAAGTTGTCCTTAATCTGTTTATTTAAACCCACTGAAGTCGGTGACTAAGTAAAGATGGCAGAGTCAAGAACCTTGTCTCCTTAGGGACTCCAAAAAACACGATTACAAAAAAAGTTGGGACACTGTTCAAGTTGTGAATAAAAAAGGTTGGGACAGGTAGCAATAAGAGGCCGGAAAAGTTAAATGTACATATAAGGAACAGCTGGAGGACCAATTTGCAACTTATTAGGTCAATTGGCAACATGATTGGGTATAAAAAGAGCCTCTCAGAGTGGCAGTGTCTCTCAGAAGTCAAGATGGGCAGAGGATCACCAATTCCCCCAATGCTGCGGCCAAAAATACTGGAGCAATATCAGAAAGGAGTTTCTCAGAGAAAAATTGCAAAGAGTTTGAAGTTATCATCATCTACAGTGCATAATATCATCCAAAGATTCAGAGAATCTGGAACAATCTCTGTGCGTAAGGGTCAAGGCCGGAAAACCATACTGGATCCTGTGATCTTCGGGCCCTTAGACAACATGGGCTCAGGAATACTTCCAGAAAACATTGTCGGTGAACACAATCCACCGTGCCATTCGCCGTTGCCGGCTAAAACTCTATAGGTCAAAAAAGAAGCCATATCTAAACATGATCCAGAAGCGCAGGCGTTTTCTCTGGGCCAAGACTCATTTAAAATGGACTGTGGCAAAGTGGAAAACTGTTCTGTGGTCAGACGAATCAAAATTTGAAGGTCTTTGAGGGACAACCCAAGTTGTTATCAGCGCTCAGTTCAGAAGCCTGCATCTCTGATGGTATGGGGTTGCATGAGTGCGTGTGGCATGGGCAGCTTACACATCTGGAAAGGCACCATCAATGCTGAAAGGTATATCCAAGTTCTAGAACAACATATGCTCCCATCCAGACGTCGTCTCTTTCAGGGAAGACCTTGCATTTTCCAACATGACAACGCCAGACCACATACTGCATCAATTACAACATCATGGCTGCGTAGAAGAAGGATCCGGGTACTGAAATGGCCAGCCTGCAGTCCAGATCTTTCACCCATAGAAAACATTTGGCGCATCATAAAGAGGAAGATGAGACAAAGAAGACCTAAGACAGTTGAGCAACTAGAAGCCTGTATTAGACAAGAATGGGACAACATTCCCATTCCTAAACTTGAGCAACTTGTCTCCTCAGTCCCCAGACGTTTGCAGACTGTTATAAAAAGAAGAGGGGATGCCACACAGTGGTAAACATGGCCTTGTCCCAACTTCTTTGAGATGTGTTGATGCCATGAAATTTAAAATCAACTTATTTTGCCCTTAAAATTATACATTTTGTCAGTTTAAACACTTGATATGTCATCTATGTTGTATTCTGAATAAAATAATGAAATTTGAAACTTCCACATCATTGCATTCTGTTTTTTATTCACAATTTGTACAGTGTCCCAACTTTTTTTGGAATCGGGTTTGTTCTACAGTACTTGCACTCAAGTAATGCACTTTTTTTTTTTCACCTGGGAGTGTTTCCCAAATTTGATGACTGATGATCCGAAAATAAGTTGACTATTAAAAAGACCAGCTGAAAAAAAATGAATCTGAAAAGAATGATTTTATGCCAAAGTCTGTAAAACGAGTATGACATGCAGAACTTTACAAGTTAAAATACTCCCCGATGGGAAGCTGTATGTAGGATATGAGCATCCATCTCTTTTCAGTGTACCTAACTTTGGGCAGCTTCAAGTCATTTACACATTCATTAAACTTTGACGGGTGAGACGCTGACAGAAGACAGCTCAGAAAATATGCTAATTTGACTAGAAACACTGGAGACCAGAAATGTAAATCATAATTCCGCTTTGATTTGAGTGAGACTTCCGTCTTCAGGAAAAATATGAATATAACAAAATATGTAAATGAACAATACACTAACCCAACTGATAAACTGCTGGCAGATCTTCTCTTCGTCAAGTAGGTCAATTTGATATAATTTTCAGCCAGTAGTTACAAAACTACCACAGATTAGCATTAGTTCGGCTGATGGTTAGTCCCTTATGTTTTCTAAAAATAATAATGAAGGTAAATCAATTAACTGATTCATTGTATTTCAAATCAATAAATCAGATGAGAGATGTATTACTGTCATCATCATTATGAATCCTTTTCGGATATTTGAAAAATGCCAGCAAATTAAGCTACCTTTTGCTAAAATGCTAAAATCTTTTATCTTCAATTTTCAAGCTTATCTCCAAACTCGGTCCTGGAAGGCCACTGTCCTGCGGAGTTTAGCTCCAACCCCAGTTAAACACACCTGAACCAGCTAATCAAGGTCTAATTAGGCATACTAGAAACTTCCAGGCAGGAGTTTTGAGGCTCTGCAGGACCGAGTTTGGACATATATGGAGTTATAATGAGTTTTTGTTTTGTAGTGCCCCCTAATGGTGGATTTTTACAAACCTTGGTGTCATTCCCACAGGATTTTGTGAGACTATTGTCCCAGAAGACAATTTTGTACATGTTAAAGTTAAATTCATCAATCTGGTTCACTTTTACAATTAAGAGCTCCACTTTTTAGTTGTATATAGAGTCTCAATCTACATTACATTCACAATGGTGTTTTAGGAAGCCTAATAATAATTAAAAATAATAATAATAATTTTTATATTATTATTACTATGACAGTAATAGCCATGTATTATTAAAAAAAAAGTAATGAAGTAATAAAAATGAGTATTTCATAAATTCGCTGCATTCATTCACTGTGAGTCGTACTGAGACATGAAAAACACTGGAGCAGATTACGTGAGCAAAGTGTGCACTTCAATTTGAAACATGCAGCACAAAGACTTTTACACATAACCCTGTTAAAATCCCAGAAAATTTGGTTTAGGGTTTCATGGCCCTTTAAGCTTGGCCATTGCATTCAACAGCGCTAGGGAAACTCATAATAGTGGACGTTGCCTGAGCAGTTAATTAACTTATATCTTTGCAATGCTTCTATGAATCATAATTCCTTTAATAACTTTGCTAGCACTGCCCCTAGCTGCTGCCTGCCTATTTTGGTGAAGATTGGACAAAAAGCCTAAGAGGAGCTTGAAAAAGTATGTTAATAAGAACATTCAAAATGGTGGAAAAATAAAGTCGATGATATACATTTGTTGGGCTTGAATCAAGAATTCTGGAAAAAGATTTTTGTTTCTAGCTCTAAAGTTATGATCCAAGACGCAAATTGCCTTATTGCGCCACCTAGTGTCGGACGAGTACCATCCTGTCTTTCTGACGCTCCTAGACTTTTAGAGCAGAAAAATAATGAAGAAGAAAATCAGTAGCCTTCAAACACACAATAAACTCTTTCTTTGCTTGTATCTGTAAAAAAAAATGTCTTTGGCTCTTTCTTCCCTTGTTTCCCTTCCCCTCCTCTCGCGCTCTCCTTTATTTTATTGTGTCCTTTCGAAGCGTGTACGGTCGGTTCTGCCCACTTCCATCGCTGATTCTCATCAGATTCAGACACTCAGCGTGTAATTGGTCGAGTGCTGATGACTCACTCCGACAGGCTGTTAGGAGGAGGCAGTGCACTCTCTCTCAGAGGAAAATGAAAGCATCTTCCTCACTGCAAACACTCTTCATAACGCTGAATCCTACATAATAATCCTAACAACCGAAAAGAAGGTAAAACATTCCCAGAACCCCAGGCTCATTCCCTGTCTGAGACAAGGAAGACTGCTGCCAGCTACCATCCCTTCAGCAATCATTAAACCTGCATCACACTGTACAGACAGGAAAACAGCAACAAGCGAGAAAAAGGGAGAAAGAAATCAAGGTAAGTATAAAACCCTGTGTGACTGATGGCACAGATTCCGAGAGGAGCAGAGAGAAATATTAAAATATAGTGATTATAACATCATACTGTGCATGAAAGGAGATGAAAATATATGAAGAGAGTGCTGAAATAGATCAGGTTTATATAGGTGTTATGTCATGCATATGATTAATTAGTTTGAGTGTGAACTGCAGCTGGTTGTTATAATGGGAAATCAGAGAAGTTTGCAGAATTTATTTATTTCTGCGCTGTTATCAGAGCATATTGCGCAGTTATGTGCTTTTAATGGAGTGTGTGTGTGTGTGTGTGTGTGTGTGGGAGAGAGAAAAGAGAGAGATGCTTCCCCATATGAGTGGACATGCGCTTTGAATGTGCCATCAGCTGTTTGATTCTCTGTATATTTCGGGTTATGCATAAAGGTGTCATGATTGTGTGTGTGTGTGTGTGTGTGTGTGTGTGTGTGTGTGTTGAGATATAAGATTGATATTTTAATGAACACCAATTGCATTACACACATCTTTATTCAAACCATCACAAACTGAGTCAAAATGCTGTATGTGCGTATAAAGCAGTTTCAGTTGACCTGCACTAGAGCGCGCGCGCGTGCGTGTGTGTATGATGTAATGGCATGTGTGCACTTTAAACTACAAAAATATTCATTGCAGGTGTGTGCATATGTTACCTGCTTGTGTTTGTGATGTTACTCAGTTTGTGCAAATGGTGTGTAGTGTGCACATCTTTGCCTTTGAGCGTTGAGATGTGTGTGTGTGCCAGGCAGGGGTTTGTTTGTGTGTGTGTGTGTGTGTGTGTGTGTGTGTGTTCATGCCTGCACAGCTCCGTAATGGAGTGGGTGGAAGTGAGAGATGGTTCAGCTTGTGCAAGAGCAGAATGTGAGTGTGAGTGTGTGTTTGTGTGAGAAGATGCTGTGAAAGCGGCACACAGAGATGAGTGTTAAATGAGCTGATGTGAATTTAGCACGTTCTCCTCCTCCTCATATCCTCAGTGTTTCAAATCGTTTATCTAGAGGGAAAGATCTTTGTGTCTGCTGGTGTCATTACTTCTATCTGCTTCACATATTTCATGGATTACCACAGACAAATTGGACAGACATGTTTCCATCATATGCACGCAGTGATTGGTTGAGGGGTTATGTAACGTTTCAGATTGGTGCCTTTAATGTAACATGTCATGTGTAAACTGTATAATGTCATTTCTAATAAGAAGACGGAATGCGAATTCTATCCATATTCAATAGTTATTCCATTTTCAAAAACAAAAACAAAACACACATTTAGGTAATTTCAAATTGAATTTTACAGAAATGAATAAGTTAACTCGTTTCTGGGGCATTTACAGTAGTGACCCGAGGTAACATGAGTTTCTTTAAATCTTGTAAAGTATATACTGCCTGTGGATAAACACAGACAATCCCTTATTCCCAAATAAACACGTATAACGTCAATAAGGAAGTTTGCATCAAGATAAATTAGGCTAATATTAATAACTGAGAATCCTCACTCTAAAGGACAGGAGGAGGGCGATTGTGTCTCATAATGTGTCCTAACACACACTTGGTGAGGAGAGTAATGAAAGACGCCGTCATTTCCTCTTTATCCTCACTACATGTTACCATGACAACACTGCACTGTCTCGATCACCGTGTTAGTAGTTCTTATGATGAAATGTCTTATGTATTGATTTTAATTGAACTGTTTTGTTGACTTTGCTGGACCCCACAGAATTGGCTAGCACATCTAATAAACACATTTCTTTTTTGTAAGCTTTTGCAGACTACATATTAAAATATTTTTCATGCATGATGGAAATGTGTGTAATATATTCTACAGTTATATGTGCCCTCGAACTCTCCCACCCAAGGGGACATATCATGAAAATGACTTTTTCTGTGTTTAAGTGTTATAATCGTCTCCCTGGTGCATCTTCCAGTAACTTTGTTTTGGTAAGCCTTTCTCTGCAGGCATGTGAAAAAACGAGCTGCTCAGATTTCCCTTCCCTATTGACGTATAATATCACCGCCCCTTAATCTGCACGTTTCCACCCACGGCGCCGCCATTGTTACGGACACAGCATTGTACCAGTAACACTGGTCCTGGAGTGCAGCTGTCCTGCACAGTTCAACTGCAACCCTGATCAAACACACTTGAATGTCTTCAGGATTACCCCTTATTCACACCGCACACATCTGCGGCGTTACGGCTCTGGTGAGGTTTTGGTCCGTCCTCTATGTGGTGTCCACTCACACCAGAAGCATTTCAGAAGCAAAGCAGCCAGAACACGAGATTTGACTGTCCGACGTTGTTTTCCATGATTTTTCGTGTTTTTAATACAGTTTTATTGTGTTTATTTGCCACCTGATGTCACCTTTGGAGTTTGGGCTCCTTGCCGCTGTCGCCTTTATCTTGCTTAGTTGGGGACACTTGACATTTGCAATAAAAAAATAGATAAATAAACCTGCAATGAATTTGTCCGTGAAAAACAGACTTAGTGCCGATCTTTAGCGAAGCAGTGCGACGACCCGCTTCTGAAACGTGCCGCAGCGTGGCTGGTGTAAACACAAGCACTGACTATGTTGTCGCGGTTAACTCCGGTGGCCGTGTCGGAGCCGTAACGCGCCACAGACTCGTGCAGTGTAAATAAAGAGTTACTAAAGCTACGTGAAGGAAGGTGAGTTGGGTTGGAACAAAACTCTGCAGGCAGCAGGACTCAAGAACGGCCATCCCCGAGCTCCTGATATGTCTCTATGTATGCATTATCACTGATCTGTTAACAGCTAAACTCCGAAACTCATGGCATCTGAACCACTAAAGACACGGTGGTGTAATTTTATTTATGAAGGGAATGTGTCCAGATAAATTCATATACCAGTATGTGTAAGTCATTTTACACCAGACTGCTTTGCACACGAGGGTCAGTGAAACAAACAGGATTTACACAGAAGTATATTTCGTGATGTTTGCAGATTGTCTTTCTGAATGTTTTTCGTTGACACGTTGCTATTGTACTGTTAAATGTGGCTCTGTTTCTTACCGTATTCATGGAGACTAGAGTCACGTCATTTTCATTTTTTCGCATCTTCATTTCATTTTCATAAAAGCATCTTTATTCTTATCGAGTCTACAACAGCGTAGCTTTAACCCATAGACCGTAAAAAAAGATGGACGCCGATGGGCGCTGACATGTTACGCAAAAACGTCAGTTTGGAGCCTGGGCATGCGCAGAAGGAATCGTCAGTGGAGTCGGAGGCGGAGTCGCGGTATCAAACTTCCGCCCAGACGACTGCGTCATCATTGATGAATTTTAAATAGGCTATATAAATTATACGTAATTTAGAATTCTACCTATAAAATAATAGGCTATTCTGTTTCTAGAGCAATAATATTTTTGAAACAGCAAATTCAGTAGATAAACTCAATACAATATGACACTAGAAACAACTCTAAAATGTCAGAAACGGTCCTGCCATTTTAAATAAAAGGTTTAAACTAATGTTACAAGAGATCGATTGCTGTAGACAGCGCTCTATAATTAATTAGAGTAGGCTATCATTAGTTTTATCCTGCTAATTATTATTTTATACCCATAAAAATAATTAGTAACTGCCAGATAACGATCACCTGCTTTATTCCATCATGGTTAACATTAGGTGTGTTATCTTGACTAATAACGTTTATTAATTAGCTTATGAAGCCCACATTTAACGTTACCGAGAAAAACTCAGATATCCGGCAGATCCTGTAGGTCAGTTAGTACAGTTTACTGCTGAACAACTCATTTTGTCGTTGTGAAATAACACAGAAACTGAAAATTAATAGTTATTTATTTATCTTCACTCTCCCCTCGAAGCCCCGACAGTCCTCAGACGAGCTGTCAATCACGACTGTCAATCATGACGACACGCCCCGTTTCTATAGCACCAAATTGCTAGCTAAAATCAAACTTATCACAAAAACGAACAATTGAAAATAAATCAGCGTGATAACAACTACCTTAAATGACCAAAACCATCTTTCGGAAAGTTTTATTTGAAGCAGAATTTATTTTTAAGTTTTCACTGAAGTCTCATTCGTCTGCATTGAGCGGGCGGGGTTTATGACCTGTACTGCATCCAGCCTCCAGGGGGCGATCAAAGAGCCCGCAGCTTCACTTTCAGGACGTATGAGGCACACCCGCTTTAACCACGTTAGCCGCGCAGCACGCCATCAAACTCATTCAGAATCGAATGTTAGCAAACATCCGCAAAAAACATCCCACACCCAGGCCCGGATTAAGAACACGTTGGGCCCTGGGGCTATAGCAACACCAAGGGCCCCCTTTCATATGATTGCCAAGCCACAGTGTCTTGTAACACAAGATTTTTTTTTTTTTAATTATTATTTTTATATTTTTTCAAATTTCATTTTATCAAATCATTTTATATAAGCACACTAAACATTCCATGTTATTTAACATATTTTAAAATATATTTAACATATAAAATATTTTACATATTTTAAAATTGTATTGCATATATTGCTGACACAATAATTCTTTCCTCTGATTAGCACAAAATAAACTATTTTGAAGAATGTGGGTAACCAAACAGTTGATGGTCCCCAGTGATTTCCACATTATATTTTTTTTTTTCCTACTATGGAAATGAATGGGGACCAGCAACTGTTTAGTTACCCACATTCTTCAAAATATTTTCTTTTGTGTTCAACAGAAGAAAGAAACTCATTCAGGTTTAAAACAACTTGAAAGTGAGTATGTGATGACAGGATTTTAATTTTTGGGTGAACTATTCCTTTAAAGTAATAGTTCACTTTTAAATAAACTTTTCCTGATAATTTACTCACCCCCATGTCATCCAAGATGTCCATTTCTTTCTTCAGTCGAAAATAAATTAAAGTTTTTGATGAAAACATTCTAGGATTTTTGTCCTTATAGTGGACTTGAATGGGCACCAAATGATTAAAGGTCAAAATTAGTTTCACTGCAGCTTCAAATTGTTCTACATTATCCCAGATGAGAAATAAGGGTCTTATGTAGTGAAACCATCGCTCATTTTCTGAAAAAAATGGAAAATTATATAAGTTTTAACCTTAAATGGTCATCTTGAACTAGCTCCCTTCTTCTTCTTCTTCTCTATTAGAATTCCAGCAGTAGACGCTGCTAAGTGTATTACTGCCCTCCTCAGGTCAAAGTTTTAACTAATTTTTATATGCAATATGCTAGTTCAATAGTATATAACAATTAGTTCAAACTTTGACCTGTGGAGGGCAGTAATACGGAATCCAAATAGAGGAGAAGAAGAAGAGAGCTAGTTCAAGATGAGCATTTAAGGTTAAAACTTATATAATTTTCCATCTTTTTCAGAAAATGAGCGATGGTTTCACTAGATAAGACCCTTATTTCTCATCTGGGATCATCTAGAACAATTTATAGCTGCAGTAAAACTAATTTTGACCTTCAATCGGTGCCCATTCAAGTCCACTATAAGGAGAAAAATCCTGGAATGTTTTCATCAAAAACTTTAATTTCTTTTGACTGAAGAAAGAAAGAAAGACATGGAAATCTTGGATGACATGGGGGTGAGTAAATTATCAGGAAAAGTTTATTTAAAAGTGAACTAATCCTTTAAGGACAAGGGTCCGCATGCTAACTATTAGGATGCTGTCACTTTAAGACCTGCACGCGTCCGATTTTCTCAACTCACTTCAGACATAACCAACTGTGTTTATGTAAACCTTTTGTGTATTTGACAGTATTATAGGGCAATCAGACGCGAAAGCTGAAGTCCAGTAGTCAGGTGCAGTTTGACAGGCTTGTGTGCACGCTTCGGGTGTATGGGGTCAGAAAAAGCGCATCTCAGAACAGCACACGAATGACATGTTTAACTGGCAGGGCTTTAAAGCACATGCAAATAAAGAACTTTTGTGATTGCGAATAAGTGCAGTGTCCCGTGGCCGTGAGTAACTCTACCGCTGTGTTAACATGTGATGTGAATGTGTCGAGGTCGAGTTGTACGGATGGAGGCACCAGAACTGCAACTGATAGAATGTGCTTCAAAGGCAGATAGTGGAGACAAGTCACTCGACATTGGTGTTCGTCAAAAAACAGTAGGAAAGTTAATTCAGGGTTTTTACACGGGTGATGATGATGATGGGAGAAAAACACTGACATTCTGAATTCAAACGGCAATAAAAATCAACCGACTCGTCCCTGTAAATGTTGAAAACACCTTACATTTTCATGAGAAACAATTACCATCCGAATAGGGCTTAGCTCGTAATAAAAATAATAACTTGATGCAGCTGCTATCTCACCTTTTTCAACGTGTAAAGCACGCAGATCGGCGACGGTGTCGGTGGGTGAAGATAATTGTGAGCTGCCGCTGCACGCGGGGTCTTCCACTGGCTCGGATGTTTTATGTGAACCGAAGCAGTTAGTTCGTTTTGGAATTTTTGCTGTAAGAATAGCATCCCTTTTCTACCTTTCAAGCTTATTTTTCCTTTTTTTGCGCACCACTATCACTTTTTTTTTTATCATTTTGAACACCAGCGAGGCTGAACAAGCAATAAAGGCCAAATTTCTAGTCTACATGCGATAGCGTAACGCAAAGAGGCGTTTCCCGATGTCATGGCACGAATTGTAAAGTGATTTTGATTGGACGGTGATTTATCAGTCAGGCACATTTTCCAATCATTTTTTCTTGTTATTTTATTAGACACAAATCAACCACCTTTGACTTGTCAATCTCATTTCCTCCAGCCAATCACGGGCCCCCTCTACCCGCGGGCCCTGGGCTTCAGCCCCACCTAGCCCTTATGTTAATCCGGCCCTGCCCACACCTACATGATCTGATATGCTGCATCACAAACAGTTAGTACTGATCCATTTTGAGAGTTATATTTCCTTTGTGAGCTTCTCCTGTATTGTTTGTGTATTGGAATTGCGAGCTCATTTGCATTTAAAGGTACACATACCAAATCAGTGCATTTTTTTTCTCTCATCCAAAAATGGGCAGATAAAACACGGTACAATAACAAATCCACGCGGTATTTTGAGCTGAAATTTCACAGACACATTCAGGAGACACCAGAGATTTATATCACATCTTGTGAGGTCCCCTTTAAAATGAATTGTCTGGGTATCAGTCCTCATATTTCCTCAGATGAAGGAGGTTGTGGCAGAGTTATGCAGCATCTCGTTCCCTAATTATGTAATGTTCCTTAAAGGTCACTGCAACTTCTTTAAGCTTTGTGTTATTGCAGTCGACTTCTCCTTTTCTTTTCAGTCACAGGAGGATGACAGGCTGCAGTTTATCAGGTTTTATCATTTGGATGTGGAATGGACTCCCGGTTCCCTGGTCTTATCTGTTTGAACAGCAGTCGGTTCATTGTGTCAGTCTGTGCGAAGTGTATGGGCTGATAAACTGGTTGTGACTCAGTAGGATGTTAATGTGTTGTAGTCATAGGCCTAATTTGCGGGTGGGACACGTCCCCACCACTCTTTGTTGCCTCTGTTATCAGTGGCGCAACAGTGTTCTCTTGACGTTAGAGCGCTGCGCTGTCTTCACACGGACGAGCGCTTCAATCTATCGCTTAACGCCAGTGTGGAGACTCTCTGTTCGTTCCGGTGAAATCACAAGACGAAATGCACATAAACGTGTCCCTAGCTGCTTTTAATGTACAATCACTTATAAACATCTTTAATTTTAATGTTCATATAAAATGATTAGTTTTAATGAGAAAATAATGTTAATATTAGCTTTAATGAGAAAAAAACAAAAAAACAAAACAGAACCTCTGGCATGTTTAACAAGAATTTTACCACTAGTCCATCGGGACAATCTAATTCTTTATGTGGATCCATGTATTTATTGACTAATGTAAATACTCTCGAGACTAACAGTATATTGTATTATAGGAGATGTAGGGATGAAACTATTGTATTAAACATGAGGTCTATGTCAATACATTTTGTGCATTTATAATTGTAAAAATATAATTTCAATACACCAACCCACCACCAGTTTTTCAAGACAATCGGTTTTTACGCTGCTCTTTACAAACGTGTGGTTGTAAAGTATATAAACAAGGTTTAAAATAGACGATGGACATCTGGGGCCTGTACCATGTAGCTGGATTAGTTGGCTAACCAGGTAAGTTTGAGATTAGTTTACTCCAATCCTGGGTTTTAGGTACCATGAAAATGACTTGGCTTTTAGCGGTGTTCATCGCCATAGTAACTTACACTCCACGCTAACCTGCTCCGGGGCAGGTTATGTTCTGGTTTAGAGATCTTAAACCAAAATTGGACCAATCAGATGTAAGCTAAGTGACACTGACACATCCAACGCAATAAAGTCACTCCCCCAGTTTCTCTTCCTCCAAATTAAAGGTCACTATAGTAAAACAACAATGAAATTATCTGGCTTTAATGATAATTAGAATTATTTTATAATTTATATATGATTTATAAAATTACTATATGATCTGTATTACTATTAATTCATTACAGAAGCGATTTTAGTTTAACAGTTATTATTAAGAATCTAGCATCTATTAATATATACAGATCATGTGTAATATAAATAAGCTGTAAATAAACTTTAAAAATGACTGTTACCTTACATGTTTGAGTCTTTATCGCTATATATTATGAACTATATAAACTCATTTCACAAGTTTCACTTTCACTGATAAAGCAAGATAATTTCTTTCATGGACAAGTATTTTCTTTAGTGTAAATGCGTTTAAATTCTTCATTTTCTTCAATCTCTTAAGCTCAAAAGAGCCTTGAATCACGCTGGCTCTCTCGCGAGAAGTGAATCATAGTTTCTCTATGTTGCAAGGCATGCGATTGGCTGTTCACCACTGATGTCACGCATTCATGTGCACGCGCTCCACAATCTCAGGATCAAGGCCTGAGTTGACAGAGAAAGTTGATGATCAGCATCATGGTACCAACAAAGCCGGATTGGAGTGGTTTGGTTTTGTCAACTTGAAACTAATCCTATAACCCTGAGTTTGTTCATCTACCATCATGGTACAGGCCCCTGGTCTCTAAGACAACAATAGCTTTAGCTGCATTTGCTGTGGAACTGGCTAACTATAAAAATAATAAAAAATAAACAGTGAGACACTTTCTACTTTCGGAGGATCATGAACAGTTGGTACAGATCCATCCTTGAGTAACAATGTTTTAGTAAAGCCTGCATTGTATTGCCCCTCATTCACAAAGCAGTATGGAGTGAAATGATTTGTGTAGACATAAACACATTTAGGCAGATTTTGGGGCGCATTACCTTCAAAAATAAAACGAATCCACTGCGTGGCTCGGATGTTGGGATGAAGAGTCTTATGTTCAGTCTTGTATTCTAAAACAGAACACCAGGATTACTTACGAGACATTGTTGATGCTACGGCTGCACAATATTGGAAAAGACTGACATTGCAATATTTTGTTTTTCTGCGATATATATTGCGATATGAAAAACATTCCCTAGATGACTTAAATGGCTCTATTTGGAAAGAATTAATAATTATAGGATGATTGGGGTGATTTTGTAGTGAAGTGAATATGCATAGAAAATAATTAAATTACAAGCACAGATAAATATAATAGAACAAAGATTAAATAAATAGTGCTTTATATATTTCAGGTAAGTCTAACAGTATTCAGGTACAGAAATTGAATCAAATGTAAAATAATACTGCATAGTCTCACTGTATAAATTAAACATAATTAATCTGTGTTAAAACTACAAAAGTGTTTTTTCTCTTTGTCTTTTGTTGTTTGATTAAGATTCCTGACACAGAAAGCAGCAGGGGCTACTGTCCCTTTAAGAACGAATGCGCGGCGCGGATCCGAAATACTGTTACACATCCGGTTTTCTTTCTCAGTTGTTTCGTTCACCTAAGCCATATTCAGTTGTGTTTACCAGGATAGGTGATCTTTTACGTGCATTTAGATGTTTTTTTTTGCATGTGTCCATTCAGGCACAAAATAGCATGTGGCGTTCACGTGCGTCTGCGCAGCTGTTTGTGTGTGTGTGTGTGTGTGTGTGTGTGTGTGTGCACTTAAAACAGCCACACTTGGGCACATTCAGAATTGAGTTCTGTTTTGTGTCTTCCTGCGCTCAAATGGTTTAAAATCTCTTGAATTTTTTGAACTCTTCAAATGATAAACTTTCATTGTATGATCGTGCTATTAATCAGAGAATCGCGTGCGTTTTGAACCGTGCTGGATTAACGATCCCTAAACTAGACATTGTACATCCTGCGATGTGACTATCGCGGATGCACACATCATGATTTCGATGCTAAAACGATATATCGTGCAGCCCTAGGGTGGTTGTGTTCACACACTGCCAACACACATTTATGTCCAAACCGTGTAAAAGTGGATTTTGCATAATATGTGCCCTTAAACTAAACCGGGAGCAAAATCCATACAAGATGAGATCACCAATAAGGCCTACAAAACACCAATCTGCTTGAGTGATGTTAAAGCCATCAGCAAAACTACCCTGAGAGTCAGAATTCTCTTGACTAGAACTGTTCACACAGAGTCCCTGTCAAACCTTCTGAGACTACAGATAAGCCCCAAGAAGGAACACAAGCGGGACGTGAAGGTTTCGACCGCCTCATCCCATGCATCAAATGGGAGACAAGCAAATGTCTCTCTAACAAAACACCCTCCGTTGGTTTGGGGTGCCAGCCCTCTATTTCCTGACCTGTCCGTCGGGAAATTCCAAAATGTGTGTTTTTTCACACAGTTCAGTTCATGGAGCTCTCTGTTAACAATCAGGTGTGTTAGATAAGAGAGAATACAAGATGTTCAGAGTGGTGTGAACAGCCCGGAACAGGACAGCATCCAAACGGAAGTTGGAATTCATCATGGCGGCGCTCATCGTTTCTCAGGAAAAAGGTGAATAGGAACTCACCCATTCACATCCTCTGATGTGCCCATGACCTCCACCCTCAAATTTGTCTTTTTCAGGAAACAATTTATCTAGCCCGTGTTTTTGTTAGTTTTGAGTGATCTATAAGTGTGTTTCAGAGACCATCATTAGGTGGATATTTTATCTCTTCCGGGTGGAACTCAGTGTTGTTGAGGAAGTGTGTGCTGTTGTGTCCTCATTTTATTACGAGCTGCATACAGATGGTGAAAAATGTGGAGGTAGAACAAGTTTCTCGTGTGAATTTATTTCAGAAAATGTTTTTCGCTGAGGCTACTAGCCCAAAAATCTTGTAATTTGTGTTCCTTGATCTTTTGTGGAACGTAGGTTGCTAAGACAACTAGATGACAGTTGACAAGAAATATGGGGTTAGAATTGTTCCTTCATTCCAAATACATAGATTATGATCCACAAATAAATGTCAGGAGTTTCACAAAAATTAAACATATTCACAAATAAATAGAATGAGATTTGCTAATAAAAACATTCACAAATATGTTTTTATGTCACAAATAAATTAATGTCAATCATAAAATAAATGTCATTGCTTATTCATCTGCATTGGCTCAAATAGGAAGTACAGGGCCCATAAAAGTTGGTAGAGTAAATGATGTTTAAAAATGTAGATTTCGTTCGACCATTCAAGCCAAGCCACAGTATTATATTTTATGTGCTTTGGAAATGCCAGAGAAACGGCGCTTTGCATCTCTGTTATGGGAATAATGCTATACTAGATACAGATGCGTTATGGGAGCGTCAACATTAATTAAATGTATTACAATTGATCACACAAAAAATATTTCATATGAATTAGACTTAATAGTTTTTGATTGTAAAAGTTACTTACACCTCTGAGGTGGTCACTGAAAACTTTTTTACGTAAGGGTTAGGGTTCATATTTCAAGACGAAATTTCGGTGCATCCCTAATCTCTCAGCAATACTTTGATTTATCTAAACAAAACATGATATGATTTGTTGGCATAATTATCTGAGGGTACATGACAAATTTTGAGAAAATTCTCAAAAAATCCGAAAAAAAAAAACGGATTCTTTGGTTCCAAATCTGCCGATACTGTATTTGATGAATTGCCTGCCCTCCATTTTAAATTGTCATTTCTTAAATGCTTGGACGTATGAGCAAAAACATTTATAGAGATCATTGTTAACATTTCCTGAAGGTGCATGAAAACCTTAAAGTCAGCACCCCCTAGTGTTCAAAACGTAATGCCTAAAAAAAAAAAAAAAAAAAAGCTTATAACATTGTCTGAAATGCAATATCTTTATGTTGAATGTCTCTTTTGTCATTTTCCAGCATTCTGCTTGCTGTACTTGTGCTTGCAGTGCCTTCAGTGCTTTGCCCTGAATTGCTGTTTGCAATATTATTATTATTATTATTATTATTATTATTAATCCTCTACCATGGGAGTCTATAGCAGCCCATAGATCTGCTTGTAGGAAAATGATGAAATTTGGCACACTTATTGGGGTGGGCATGAATAGGTCCCCAACCATCAGTTCAAAAATGTTTTAAAACTTTTGTCCTAGAAATGAAATGAGTCAATCTGATTTATCTTCTCATGCTGATCCCATTCACTCATTCCAGGAATCACCATTTTGACCGTTTTTCATTATTTGCTGCTACTTCAAATGTTGTCCATTTCTCACCAACATTGGCCCCAATGTTCATTAGACAAAGTTGCACAGAGCAGAGTTAATGATGTTGATCAAAATTTAGATTAAAAGTATCTTTACAATCCTTCAAACTATCGAAACCAAACATTTTTTTTGCTACTCCTCATAGAAATCCTGTTCAATTATGTCCAAAATGTCTCCGATGATCTTTGAACTGAAGCGCACAGGAATTACCAAACAAATTTTCAATATTCTCTGTTACAAAGAAACACCTTTGTGTATTTCTTCGGTCAGTATTTGTTGTTGTATGCAATGTTAGGCTAACCAATAGTAAAATGTGAGCTCCTATGTTAGCTTAGTATGCTAACTGGTTAGCATGGTATCTAATGCTTTAGTGCAGACCCGGGCATCTACTATCCTTGACCGGCCCGTGTGGCTGCCTGATGGCCCGGGGCCAGCGTGAACGACGCACGGGACGGGACAGTTGACAGAACTGCCACTTGCCCGATAGGGCCAGTCCTGCATCAAAGGGATGTGATGTATATCTACATCGATAATATCGCAATTGTTGTTTTAACAATCTGGAAAAAATGCCCCATTGTTTACTACATTGTTTATATATATATATATATATATATATATATATATATATATATATATATATATATATATATATATATATATATTACAGTATATATAAAATATACTTTAATATAGGTAAACGAATAGTACCGTTTTTCTCCAAGTATCAGTATTACTACAAATGTCAAATACAATTATAAACAAGAAGTTAATACTTAGAGGCTTACGTTTTACCCCGTAATGTTTTTGGTATATTTCTCCAACGAAAGTAGTTCCAAACAAACACCACCGCAGTTTCGAGTCTCTGAGCAACACGCGGCGGTGAATGAATCAGCTGTTTGAACGAGTTGAATGAATCGGTTGAATGTCAATGACTCCCACATTAAGGCAGGCAAATGTTTAGTTTCTGAATGAATCGGGTGTTTGGATGATTCTCAATGATTAACTCATTAACAGTGACTTGCTGCCACCTTCTGCCGTTTTTTTTTTTTTTTTAGTTAAAGTGATGCTGGTCCTTTTTTTTTATAATAGATATAAAAGTTATATTAAATCTAAAAGTTGTGATGCTGTTTTTTGAAACACTGGATAAAAATGCACATTTTTAAAATTGATTTTCATTAAACTGATTAAATAGTGATTGTGTGCTCCACATTTTCAATGTATCATTGTTTCATTTACTGTTTTTATGAAGGGAAATGAGTTGAGTGTACTGGTGCTGCCCTCCACAACCACCCCATTTTCTCATGTGGCCCCTTGGGAAAATTAATTGCCCACCCCTGCTTTAGTGTGTACAATCTCACTTTGGAAGATCTCCTTGACATCAGGACAAACATGTGTCCTCTGCAGGGCACTGTGTTAAGTGACTGGGTTCTAGTCTAAAGGTTGGGTGTTCGAATCTTACATGCAACATCTGTATCATTTCTATTATTCTCATGTACGTTTTATTTTGTCTCTCATTTGTGTTCTGTCAGCTCACTATTTTGCTTAAAACTATTAAAAACTAGCAAAGATGATAATTAGCATACAGTTTGAATTGGCGGTATGGTTCAGTTGTGGGCAGCAGAACGCTAGAATGCGGGGCCTGTGGTGTTAAAGTCTAATTAAATTATATTGAACACAAACTGTGCTACAACTGGTGTGAGAAACTTTTTGTGTTAGAAAGGCTGTATGAGAGGGAGTGTCAAATGACTTGTCAGAAATGATATCATCCGCTGAATCAAACCGCATCAGATCGTGTTCTTTTTCTGAAGTAAATTCTTCCAAGCTTTTTGCTCTTCTTTCAAAACCTATCAAATATACCTCCCAATCAAGCCAGAAGGGTATGCTACAGCGGTATAAACGTAGCCACCGCTGCTCATTGGACACATGAGAGTAAACATCAGATGAAACAACAAGGCACTCGTGTGGTTAAGCATAAAAGACTTTAATTAACTGGGCTAAGTCATTAAAACATAAAGGGATAGTTTCCAGGACAGGGTTTAAATTAAGCCAGGAGTAGGCCTTAATCTAGAATATTTAATTGTGTCTTACAAAATGGCTTTCTGAAACACAGATTAGGTTCACATTACTAACAGCTGAACTATGAATTAAATTAACAAAAATTAGCAAGATTGCCTATAGAAACATGGAATGATGCTTAAATGCTTAAAATTGCATGGAGCTGAGTAAAAAATCAGAGGAAAACAATGGCAGCAGAAAAAATCTTTTAAAGCAAGCAAATTAAACTGCACACGTCAGGAAAAGGAATAAACATATATATTAGTCATTGTCAGAATTATTAGCACTGTTGGTAAATATAAAGAAGGCTGTGAAAATAAATCTGTATTGTTTTATTGTTTATCCTTTTGATTTTTCATTAAAAAAAATCACATAATGAAATAAATGTTTTCTCTAAAACACATTGGCCATTAATCGTACCTCTAGAAATTATTAGGAGTAAAATCTCTGAAGTATATTCCCAAGTTTTAGCAGACCAGGAAGAAATTGTCCAGCCATGACTTCCTGTTTCACAGGACTATTAATATGAGGGAACCAAAAGGTCATGTTCCTTAATCATCCATCACAGTGAGTAAAACCAACGAATATAGTTCTGATGAGCTTCCCAACTTAGAAAGTCAGAAAATAGCACAAAATAGAAAGTAAAAAGAATACGAAAAAAAATCCATTTCCACCATCAGGGCAATAATAATAGTGTCAAAAGAGTCTCCAAGGATCACAGCTGTAGAACTGCAGATGCTCTCATCCGAAAACACTACTACATCTTGGGTTCAGTGGTCAGATAAAACTAAAAACACCGGTGCACAGTGCACACACATAGGGATAAAAGTACCCCATGTGTACAATTAAATATACTGCCGGATATTTAATATTGTGGGCTTTTTTGGGACATTTTGTTCAGATACATGGCATCATGGAATCAAACTTTTGTTTGGATCTTCCATCAGGACAATAATCCAAAACAATCATCAAAAACAACAAAATGTGGCCATCATCCCCTGACCTGAACCCTATAGACAACTGAGGAGCAGAGTGTATCAACATGGAGCTGGAATCTGAAGGATCTGGAGAGATTCTGTATGGAGGAATGGTCTCTGTTCTCCAAACTCATCAGGCATTACAGGAGAAGACTCAGAGCTGCTGTCTCGGCTAAAGGAGGTTGCAAAAAGTTTTGAATAAAAGAATGCCATCAATTGTGGCCAATGCATATTAGAGAGAGAAAAAAAAAAAACATTTCATAATGACCCCCCCCCCACAGTTTCAGGTTTTTTTTTTTTTACTTCAATGAAAGGTTAGGTTTTTGTGATTTTTTTTTTTTTTTTTTTTTTTTTTCATATTTGCTAAGGGTGCCAATAATTCTGACCACAACTGTATGTATCCATGTGTCTTCTCTGAAACACAACAAGTTAAACCTGCCTCCTGGTAGTAGCTCTAGTCTTCCTCCAGGAAATCAGCTTATGAAACTCTGGACTAGACTAAGTCTAGAACTATTTAAAACCATGACAGGAAAAGCATCTGGTTTAAAGTGCCATTTTAATCTAGGACTAGTCTTAATCTCTGTCTGTGAAACCACCCCTAAAAGTGTTGATCAACACATTTCGGCTTAACACAGCCTTCTTCAGGAGGCACCCTATGAAATATATTATGAAATATATACATTATATGTGAAATGAAATATAGATAACTCTGCAGCTTGATGCTTTGAGTTGACGTTCGTGTGGCTGACACAGACGATTACCGTATATCTGGCTGTGACCACATTCATGAGCTGAAAGACTGTACCTCTCGTTGATTTCATATAGATTACACAATATTATTTGTATTTGAATTGGTTGTTTTGAAAGTACACATTTCTGTAGACAGGGGTGCACATCACCTTCTTAGTCTGGTTCTCAAGGGTGCACCTGGAGATGTTACCTGGTACTCACACTTTACACAACACACTTATCCTAAAAGCTGTCCTCATGATTTTCTCATCATCTTCTTTTCTCTCGAACATGGTAGATGATGGTAAAGATTCATTATTTATTTTTATTTTTTTTACTAACATTAATGACACAGATGTTAGCAAGAATATTAGGCTGCTGTCACTTTAAGAAGAAAAGCACGGACTGGATAGCTGACACACACCCGGTTTCTTTCTCAACTGTTCACCTATGAAGTAATCGAAAGAATACTAGCCGAGACAGGTATTTTGACATAATTGTGTGTGTATGTGTCCGTTCAAGCGCAAGTAAACGCAAAAGAGGAATTAATTCGGTGTTCGAGTGCTATCTCTCTCTCTCTCTGCGTTGTGCGTTTCGGGGGTGTGAGGTTGTGCGCACAGATAACAGCTCGCGAGTCCTGATTTTCGCCTTCTCTTGTCTGACCTGGATTTACTTGCCCCTTTGAAATCATGATCTGTTTCCTTTGGATGTTCCTCTCCATGGAATAATGATAAAAAATTGCAAAAAAATGACTAAAATTGCAGCTGCTTATTTTGCACAGATTGTTGATAACACTCAGAATAACCCGAGACAATTGTTTCATTCAATCAACAAACTACTCAAATGTAAGAGTTCTTTGACTGGTTCTGCCTCAACTCACCTCTGTAATAAGTTTCTTGATTTCTTTAGCTCTAAGATTGATCGAACTCGTAAATGCATTTAAAATTGCTGCTGTGACCCCGTACCCCAAAAAAAATAACATTAACTTTGAAAATCTTAATAATTTCCATCCCATATCCAATCTTCCATATCTCGGCAAAATTTTAGAGCGAATTGTTCAATTGAATTCTCATCTTAACGCAAACAATCTTTTTGAGGCCCTTCAATCGGGATTTCGTAAACTCCACAGCACTGAAACAGCTTTAGTTAAAGTCACTAATGATTTGTTAATAGCTTCTGGTTCTGGCTGTCTTTCTGTCTTGATTCTTCTCGATCTCAGTGCCGCATTCGACACTGTTGATCATTCAGTTTTACTGTCTTTGGTGTTTGTGGGACTGCACTACGCTGGTTTGAGTCTTATCTCTCAGATCAAAAGCAGTTCATTACTATGGGTGGTTGCAGGTCTGATATTGGTGTTGTGAAATCTGGTGTTCCTCAAGGATCAGTTTTGGGCCCTTTACTTTTTAGCATTTACATTTATCCATTGGGTCAACTTTTAAGAACACTTGTTCTCAACTTTCACTTTTATGCAGATGACACTCAGGTTTATGTACATTCAAAACCTGATGTTAATGTGGCTGTGTCTTTTCTCTCTCAATGTATTTCTGAGATAAAAAAAATGGATGTCTGGAAATGTCTTGTGTCTGAACAGTGACAAGATGGAGGTAATGCTCATTGGTTCACCCTACCAGATACGTAAGGCTGGGTCTTCTACACTGGTATTTCAAACAAAATAAAAAAATTTAGGGGTGATATTTTATGCACATTTAAAAATTGTTCCCCATGTTCAGAACACTGTAAAGTCATCATTCTTTCATCAAGAAATCATTGCGTCCTGTGCTGTCACTCCCGGTGGCTGAAAAGCTGATCAGTATCTTTGTGTTTTCTCGCATTGATTATTGTAATGCTTTTGCTGGTCGGGGTCTCAAATGCTGCCCTAAATAAATTACAGCTGGTTCAAAATTCAGCCGCCCGAATCCTGTCTGGAACCAGGACAAGGGATCACATCACTCCAGTCTTGGAGTCTTTACATTGGCTCCCTGTCAGATTTCGGGTGGATTTTAAAGTTCTCATGCTTGTTTATAAAGCTTTGAATGGTTTGGCTCCTCACTATCTCTCTGAGCTTTTAGCCCCTACACACCGGTGCGTGATCTCCGCTCTTCGGAAGCTGGCCTTCTTCATACCCGTTTAAAATCTATGGCTGATGGGGCATTTTCTTCAGTCGCTCCAAGACTTTGGAATTCCTTGTATGCTCGGATTAGGCAAGCAGAATCCCTTAGTGTTTTTAAATCTTCCCTTAAAGATTATTTCTTTAGGGTAGCTATTACTTTATATTGAAATTGAAATTTTCCTCACACATCCCAGAGCCTTGGTTAAAATTTACATTTTCTCACGATTAACAAATAGTTGGAAACATTTGGGATATTGTACAATATCTTTTTAAGTATTTGGCATTGTGATGAACACCATAGCGAATAAAAAAAATCTGAAACATTTAAATACTGTTTAGAAACAGAAAAAAGTGCAGCTGCTTTGTTTATGAGGTTTCCGGGGTAACCGCTGCATTTCTGCTGTTCCCTCAGACTGAACCTGATATCCTCTGGGTCGGTTCGCTCTTTCAGCAGCACTGTGCAAGGATACCAAAACTATAGTATTTCCACTCGACAATGAATGTATGACTCCACTATTTAATGTATTTTAATCATGACCACAATTCTCTCAATTAATTTAGCATAATTTGATATTTCCATTATCTTGCACTGGTAACAATCCTCTAAGAGCTTTAATGCTCAGTGTTTCCAGATGTCAAGACTTTAAATTCTGCAATCAGAGCTATTCTCATACATGAATATTTTATTTAATCTACCCAACCTGGTAACCATGCACATTCACCCTCTTTCCATTGTGAAAAAAGCACAGATTATCTAAAAACACTGACTAACATGTATGGTGGAGTTTAGCCATCTCTACTGGGAAACTCTGCTCAAATGAATGTGTAATACAACCTTATGGGACTGCTAGTGCTACTAAATCCACAAGCATACTCTATTCCAGAGTAGAAAAAAAGTTTTTGTTGTAGTTTTAACTGGAAAAACTTTATTTCACTGGGAATTTCACTGGTTTATATTTTGATAGAAGCTTCTTGCTTGACCAGTTTTCATAATTCAAAGAGTTTTAATTTATATGAGTCATTACGTTATAATTTATAATTTATATAAGTCATTACGTTACCTTTTATTTGTTTTATTTCTATAGCGCTTTTTATACAATACAGATTGTTCCAAAGCAGCTTTACAGTGATTATAATGATGGAAATAACGATCAATGATGCAAACAGAGTACATTTCTGCTGTGACAATAGTGAACAGTCATTATTCAGCTGAAGTCAGTTCAGTGTTGATTTAGTTCATCAATTAAACAGTGATGTTATCGTCCAGCTGAGTTCAGTTCTCATCCCGTAGTGTCAAATCAATAATATTGTTGAATATTAAGTGTCCCCGACAAACAAGCCAGAGGTGACAGGACGAGGAACCTAAACTACATCGGGTGAGAGAATGGAGAAAAAATCCATGAGAGAAAGCATGCTCAGTCGAGGGGCCAGTTCTCCTCTGGTCAAACAACAAACACTGTGCGATTATCATTCAGGCTGCATCACAAATGCATATTGTGCAGATTATGGATTGATATCATTCAATTCACAATAAATTAGAAATCATTTATTCCAATAATAAATTAGGAAACTACACTAAGGTCAAATAAAACATGCAAATGAGATGACATTCTCTTAATTTTTGCTTATGTAAAAAAAGTGCAATAATTGTTACAAAATGTAAAAAATGTCTCAGTTGGAACAATAATGATAATTATTGTGATTATAATTTTGATCAAAATAATCATGAATATCAATTTAACCTTTAGTGTGCAGCATAGCTTGAATGTCTATATTTTTTATTTATTTATATATTTTTGCCAGGGCGCATGAAAGAACGTAAAGGCATACTTCAATGTCATCCAACCTGGAACAACCTTTCAGACCAACACGATAGGGCACAGAATTGGCAGGCAGTTTGACATCACACCTTGCATGAAGAGACTGGTAATAAATGGATGCTTGGTGCAATTCATTTTCTGCTTTTTTTCCAAGTCCTGCTGTTTTACAATACCCCAGTCTGTTTCTAATGAATTCTATTGAAATGTCAGTTAACTAAGGTTTTTATGATTGATAAATGATAAAGAAGACAAGACAAAATAATGCACATCATCATGGTACTTACATTTTTTACCACAGGGCTGTTGAAAGCTTGATTCTAATTGGTTGACAGACATTCTAATGTATGCAATAATCTTATGTAGTTCCATATCAAATTGAGATCTTCCCCTCCAACGAGGAATCTGTCCTACTCGTCCTGCTACCCTTTGGACAGAAGATCGACTCCAACACCGTCACCAAACCCCGTTGTCATCTCTGGGTTGTCTGCCTTCGACACTCCAAGGTGGTAAGACCTCCTCCACCTTCCTCATTAAACCTCATCCTCCTCTCCGGCTGTTCCATACATCAAGAAATGGACAGTCAAAGACTATACCCATATCTGGTCAATTCAGACATTCAGTTCTTCTGCAGGCTAAATAAAAAAAAAACAGTTATATGATCTGTACATCTCTCCAGCCAAGCAAACATTCTCCCAAAGCCACTCAAACCCTAAAATCATCCAATCAGGCATGCAGCCCACCGAGCCCCAAACCTGTATCCAGGTGAAACATTGTCCACGGCCTGTTTCTGCCCAGCGAGTCTAACCGCCAGATAGACGGCAGAGATATTTCAGTCACTCTAAGGAATCCAACATCTTGCTCCTTGCACTTGCAATCCATAGCAGAATTTAGAATTGCTTTTGAGTGTTATACTGAAATATGTTCAGCATTTCCCTATCAACGCGAGAGCTAAATTATTACTTTTCGTTAATCATGAATCTCACACTGTCCTATGTTGGCAGTCACTTCTCTACAAACCGATTTCTGCCAAATGCGCTGTTGCGTATCCCAGTGGAATCAGTGCCCTTACTGGGGTGCTCTGGACACCGATCCGCACTGATTTTCCTCGGCTGCTGCAACATCTGTGCAGTGTGCAGATGAGTCAAGCAAGCAACAACATACTGTCCGCAGATCAATCCAGAAATCCAGATTCCAGCCAGACACAATCCACAAGCTACGTTCTGCAACCTGCCATTATTTTTAATCCCTCAACTAACTACAATTCCAGCGGCTTAGTAGTTTATAGTAGTTCATTTCTCTTTATGCATGCAGGATAATTTCAATGATGTAAAGTCGACAAGGAAGTGCTGTCTCTTTCTCCATGTCTGTAATTACTCCATATGTCCTAGTTTGAAAGATGACAAAAATAAAGATCTTAAAAAATATCTTTCCACTCCTGTCATTATTTCTCATCTTGCTGTGAAATTATCACAGTTATTTAACCCTTAAGCATCCTTAAGCATTATTTGCAATAACCTACAAACCGCACTTTCTGAACCTGAAATAGTAGACAGTCTCTTATGAAAAGAAGTGGAATCAGGCTTTATGATTTGCCCTTTTTGATTCTCCCCTTTCAAAATGTATTGCATCAGCCCCATTCTTCTCCTTCTTTAGAAACTCATGTGCTTCGGACCATTAACATGTTATAATATTCTTCTTCTGCCAAGCTTCTGGAGACTGGAAGTCATCTTGTCAGCAAGTATTTTGGTACATTCACAGGCATTCTTGGTGCCATCTCTTCAAAATCTTTTGTTGCCCCATGTATGTCATAACACTTTCACCTCTGTGCTTCACTGTTGGGACTATGCATTCATTGTAGTAGTCCTGACCAGGTTCATGCCAGATATGCTGGACCCCACCTGAGTCTGGAACACTTGTCCATCTTTTTTGAGAGCTAGTTTAGGAGCATACTGTCTGTGGCATTGTTTTAGGAGGATGGCCACTGTGGCTCATTCTATACCTCCTGATTACTGCTGCAATTGTGGGTCGACTGATTTTTAGTTGATTACCTTTTTTCTTTTTCTTTTTTTTTTAATATCACAGTCTGATTTTTCAGTTCCTCTGGCAGTTCTTTTACATGTGGAGCCAATCAGTCATGAAGACCCATAGGTCTATAACTGAGAAAGTTATGAAAGTTTACTTTGTGTCAGTAATCATATGTTTATTCAGTTTTGTTGGACTGAGTTTCTACTTTGGGACCTGTAGTTTCAGTGTAGTTATCCATATTGTTAGGGGATCTGAGTTTGAGTTTCGTTTTTCTTAGTTGGTATGTTCCATTTTTTTCTGCGTTTAGTGCCTGTATCCTTTGTTCCCCTTTTCTTGCCACTAGTTTGTTTTTATGGTTTCTAATTGATTGTTTAAATATGCCCACCTGGTTTTCTTTTGTTTCTAGTATTTATACAGCCTGTGTTTCAGTTGCTCTGGGTCTGATCTTGTTGTTATTAAGGCTGTTCTGTGCACATTTTTGGATATTTCTGAGAGAGTATTTTTTGTTATTAAATCTGTACTGCTGCAGCCTTTTTTCATCCCTGCATCAACCCTTTTCTGACAGAAGATCAGATTATGAAATGGATTTACCAGCAGTTCAGATCCTCCTCCTCTCACACGGGGATCTGTCCCTCGAGGAGCACACACAGAGGTTTTTGGATCTGCATACCTGCCCAGAGATGGCCCTTGAGGGACATTCAAGGAGTTTGTCGCCTGGGTCCTTTTTCATTGCGGATCCCCCTTTACTATCAGTCAGAGAGCCAAGGCCATTACTGAGTGCTCTGAGTTCATTACTGAATTCTCTATTTTGAACACTCTGTCTGCCCTGTATTGGCCAAGGAGGCTCTTTTTAAATAAATAATATTTTTGACTTTGATTATTTAATAATATATTTGATTATGTTATTAACTCTATACTGCTGCACTTAAATCTAGCCTTTTTTCATCCCGGTGTCAACCATTTGCTGACACATACACATAGAACTAATCTTTTTAAATGTATTTGTTTTTATTGTTCATGAGAGGAAATATTATACCTGTCATATTAAAAATAATGCAGTTTTTGAGGTGTGATACAATGTTGAAACAATTGATATTTTTGTATTCTGTTGTACGATATACTGTAAATAAAAAAAGACTGTAACACAATATTTACTGTATTACTGTCACATCATGGAGTGCCCATGATATCCACCAGATGGCATTCCTCCCTAGTCCATTGCTACCATTTCATGAACTACATTTCCCATAAACCTTTTCCAGAGCTTGTTCACATCATAGCCGCCAAGCCAGAGTCTCCAGCCATCATGGCCGCCACACCAGAGTCTCCAGCCATCATGGCCGCCACACCAGAGTCTCCAGCCATCATGGCCGCCACACCAGAGTCTCCAGCCATCATGGCCGCCACACCAGAGTCTCCAGCCATCATGGCCGCCACACCAGAGTCTCCAGCCATCATGGCCGCCACACCAGAGTCTCCAGCCATCATGGCCGCCACACCAGAGTCTCCAGCCATCATGGCCGCCACACCAGAGTCTCCAGCCATCATGGCCGCCACGCCAGAGTCTCCAGCCATCATGGCCGCCATGCCAGATCCAGAGGTGTCAAGTAACGAAGTACAAATACTTCGTTACCTTACTTAAGTAGAAATTTCGGGTATCTATACTTTACTGGAGTAATTATTTTTCAGACGACTTTTTACTTCTACTCCTTACATTTTCACGCAATTATCTGTACTTTCTACTCTTTACATTTTAAAAATAGCCTCGTTACTCCTATTTCATTTCGGCTTGTTTTCATTCCGGCTTGAAAAAAAAAAAAAAAAAAAAAATATCCAGATAAATCGCGCCATCCGGATAGAGTGAATTTGATTGTGGTTGGATGAGAATAAACATACCATTCTGACACACTATTGGTTCTGCAAATTAAGCTAGGTAGTTCGGTAGAGAGACGTTTGAATAAATTAGCGTAGGCTATACACCGGTTTTTAAACTTTTTTTTTTAGCGCGACCCATTTTATTTATGTGACCCATAGTCATATACAACCATGTAGCTAAACAAGCCAAAACGAATTAATATAAAACGAAACTGAAGGTAAACCTGCGTTGCTCTCATGGTGTTATACCTCTCTCTTTCGGTGAAGTGGAGCAGTGCTCTTGCTGAATGACACGGATTGCACTACGGACTATTGTACCTTTTTATATGTTTTTTTTTTTTTTTAAACTGTATTTTATTTTTTATAACGAACAAGCTGCGATGTCACGTTTCCAGTGCTTTGTTGTGTGCGCGTGAGGCGCGGGCGCGATCAAACAGTTGTCTTTGCCGGGGACTCATCGTCATGGCAACGGTTCGTGGCCAGGTTAGATTACGTCAGGCCCTGCGTTCCATTCGGAAGGGCTCATCCCTATGCCCTAATCCCTTCAAAGTGTTTACCCTCCGGAGTGAGAGCTTCGAAGGGTGTAGGGGTCAAATTACTCCTTTTTTGGAACGCACTTCTGCGTCATCTTAACGAGACAGTCAAGGAGGATAAATTGCGCAAGCTGCGCCCTTTGTTTAACGTTAGTTTATTTATTTATTTTTGGTTTATCGCACCATAATGTATATTGTGTCTATGTATTTGAAACATTTGAATGAACTGATAAAGGGAGCTGTAAAGTATTTTTGTTGAAGTACAATGTCATTTTGACCATATTAATGTACTAAATCTAACTCGTATAAATATTACAGTAGTATAGAAAATACTATATATACATTTATAGGTAAAATCGAACTCCTAACCTCCTGTACCTATTCTGTGACATCAAACAACTTCCCTGTGCAAAGGATTATGGGGGCCCGAAGTGTCCATCAGTTGTACCCTTCGAAATCCTTCATTCCGAAGGGCCCTTTAAAGTGGCAAGTTTTGAACACTTTGGTTTGGAACAACCCTTCAATATGGCGGCCATGATTGTTTTCACTCCGAAGTGCTCTTCAGAGGGTGACATATCCCATTTGGAACGCACCAAGAGTTTGTTGCCGTTTGTTGGATGCTCAGACGACCAAACAAACGCCGATTAAACATGTTCAGTCTGGTAAAAACAGAATCCGACCAACGCCAACAGGGTTATCACACCTATCCAACAAACTCCAACAGACGAGTGCGGTGTGAACTGAAACAGCTGAAAACTACCCGCATTTGGCAGGTTGGCGGGTGTTCATGTCAAGCCCTGATTGTTACTAAGCCTGCCCTGGGTACACCAAAACTACCTGCATTTTTCTTGTCCGCTGCCCTCACAGATTCCTGCAGTTAAGTTTGGATGTACATTTACATTCCAATAAAGGTTATTGATGACATTTTGAGGAGGTGGAGTGCACAATAGACCCCTGTGGCGCGGCCTAAGCTTTTGTCCTTAATGGCATTTTTTTCCTTACATTACTTTTACTTTTATACTTTAAGTAGTTTTGAAACCAGTACTTTTACACTTTTACTTGAGTAAAAAGCTTGAGTTGATACTTCAACTTCTACAGAAGTATTTTTAAACCCTAGTATCTATACTTCTACTTGAGTATTGAATGTGACTACTTTTGACACCAGTGGCCAGATCTTCCAGCCATCATGGCCGCCATGCCAGAGTCTCCAGCCATCATGGCCGCCAAGCCAGAGTCTCTAGCCATCATGGCCGTCACACCAGAGTCTCCAGCCATCATGGCCACCATGCCAGAGTCTCCAGCCATCATGGCCGCCATGCCAGATCTTCCAGCCATCATGGCCTCCATGCCAGATCTTCTAGCCATCATAGCCTTCACTCCAGATTCTTCAGCCATCATGGACACCATGTCCGCGTTTCCGGCCACCATGAACGTTTCATCTAAGGCTAACAAAGCAGTTTCTAGGCATTGAAGGCTGGCTTCCAGTGTGGAGGACACACAGCTGGTGGCAGTGTGAGCATCTGGTAATTCTGCAGTGGTATCTCTCTTGGGGGCCCCAAAGGCTCTTCTGCCATCAAGTCAAATCACCTTTATTGCACTTTTTACAATACAGATTGTGTCGAAGCAACTTTACAGTGATAACTGGCAAATAATTTTGGGAGAAACCAGGCTCAGTCGGGGGGCCAGTTCTTCTCTGGCCAACAGTGAACAGTGCTTGATTATGATTCAGGCAGCGTTATAAGTCAGATGGGGATTGCAACAGTCAAAAATATTTAATCCAGTTCCTTCTAGTTGAAGATCGTGTTCATCACACCTTTATGGCACAGTCTGTTGGGAACTATGGCACTGGCTGGCGTGTTGGTGAGGCCCTCACAGGGGATGATCTAGTTGACACAATCTCTGCTGACACTTCAGGGATGCCTTATGGTCATGTCTAGGTGCAGGTCCTCAATCTTATCTGGATACGGCCCGGATCCGGCTGACTATGGTAAACCTCGGGATAAATAGAGAGATTAATATAAGCATAGAAGCCATTCTTCTTCTGATGTAACAAGTATATCTGGTGTTATAGGAAGTGCTCTGGCTGACCTAATTTATGCAGCCTAACAATCCTTTAATGGATGTGACATAATAAATTGATAATGTGTTATGTGTATGCCAGGTTAAAGAGATGCGTTTTTAGTCTAGATTTAAACTGACAGAGTGTGTCTGCTTCCCAAACAAGATTGTTCCAGAGTTTAGGTGCCAAATAGGAGAAGGATCTACCACCTGCGGTTAATTTCGATATTCTAGGTATTATCAGCTGGCCTGAATTCTGAGATCGCAAAAAACGTGAAGGACTATAATGCATTAAGAGCTCGCTTAGGTACTGGGGAGCTAAACCATTTAGTGCTTTGTAAGTAATTAACAAGATTTTAAAATCTATACGATATTTAACAGGAAGCCAATGCAGTGACAACAGAACTTGGCTAATATGGTCATACTTCCTAGTTCTAGTAAGGACTCTAGCTGCTGCATTTTGTACGAGCTGTAGTTTATTTATCAAGTGAGCAGAACAACCACCCAGTAGAGCGTTACAGTAATCTAGCCTTGAGGTCATGAACGCATGAACTAACTGTTCTGCATTCTTCATTGAGAGCATATGTCTGTTACAGATCCCTTGTCTTCCTGGACTCCATATCCCATGATCCTCCTGTTTCCACACCTGCACTCACTTCCCTCGTCTACTCCTCATCAGCACTCATCACCTGCACCTGGACTCTATTGTCAGCACTCCTCATATATTGCACTCACTCCCTGCACTCCTGGTCCGTTCTCTGTTTATGTTACCATATGTTGGATGTACTCTGCCTTTGTGGTCATTAAAGTATTGTATGATTGTGGAAATCCGTATCAGCCTCATCTCTACACCAGCATCCGTAACAATGTCGTAGTTTAGATATATTTTTAGGATGAAAGAATGTGGTTTTACAAATGCTACAAATGTGTCTTTCAAACGAAAGATTGGTATTAAGGAGCACACCCAGGTTCCTAATTGACGATGAAGAATTGACCAAGCTGCCATCAAGTGTTAGACAGTATTCTAGGTTATTACGTGAAGAAGTTTTTGGTCCAATCATTAGAATGTCTGTTTTTCCTGAATTTAGTAGTAGGAAATTAGTAGTCATCCAATTTTTTTATATCAGCTATGCATTCTCTTAATTTTGTGAATTGGTAAGTTTCGTCAGGGCGTGAAGAAATATAGAGCTCAGTATCATCAGCGTAACAGTGAAAACTAACACCATGCTTCCTAATGATATCTCCCAAGGGTAGCATGTACAGAGTGAAAAGCAACGGTCCTAGTACTGAGCCTTGCGGTACTCCATATTGAACTTGTGATCGATATGACATCTCATCGTTTACTACTACAAACTGATAACGGTCAGATAAGTAAGATTTGAACCATGCCAATGGAAATTCACTTATGCCAACATCATTTTCGAGTCTATTCAAAATAATGTTGTGGTGGATAGTGTCACATGCTACAATAAGATCCAGTAACACTAATAGAGAGATACAACCATGACATGTGTTGTCTAACTCCAGTAGAGTTTAGAATGTCTGTAAATGCCAATCGCAATGTGTCTTTTTCATTATCCACATGGATATTAAAATCACCAACAATAAGGACTTTATCAGCAGCCAGTACTAACTCCGATAGAAAATCTGCAAATTCTTTGATAAAGTCTGTATGGTGTCCTGGTGGCCTGTATACAGTAGCCAGCACAAATGTCAAACAGGATTTATCACTTACATTACACAACGTTACATAAAGCACCATCACTTCAAAGGAATTATATTTGAAAGACTTTTGAGTAATACTGAAGATATTACTGTAAGTTACAGCAACACCTCCCCCTTTGCCTTTCTGACGAGGATTGTGTCGATAATCATAACCTTGAGGACTAGACTCATTTAAAGTAATGTAATCGTCTGGTTTTAGCCAAGTTTCTGTCAAACACAGCACATCTAGATTATTGTCTGTATTGATTATAGTGCTTTTGAAGAAAGGGATCTAATATTCAGCAACCCAAGCTTTATTATTTGTTCATCAGTATTATATCCGTTTTTTTATTTGTTGAACATCAATTACATTTTTACCCTTAAATGGGTTTGGAAGTTTTTTTGTTTTTACTAATTCGGGGTACAGACACAGTCTCTATGTGATGATATCTAGGTGAAAGAGTCTATGTGTTGGGATTTATGAATTGTATTCCCTTTACAACGGCGGCCATTTTGTGTGTCTGGGCCACATACACTTCAGCTTCTCAGGAGGCGGTGGCACCAGAGCTAGTTTTGCCTGCGCTAGCGTCTGCCCACAAACAGACAGACACAAACCCTCTGTATGCCCAGATATGACCACAGAGGTCATTCCTGAACTTCCTGTCTGCCCTGAAATGACTACAGAGGTCAACCTAGAACACCCTGCCAGTCCCATTATGACCATGGAGGATGCCCTTGAGCTCCTAGCCTGTTTTGACACAGCCCCTGAGGCCAACACTTACCTCTCTGTACTCTGTGTTCCAGTTCTGCCTAGTCAGCCGTGGTGGTCTTCAGCCCCACTAGCTCCACCTATGGTGGTTATCTGCTCCACCATGATAGTTTTCAGCTCAGCAGAAAGGTTCTTCAGCACCACAGCTCTGCCCTGGCCACCTGCACTACCTCTGTCTCCAGTCCTTTCTCCACTCCATGGACCTGGCCCACCGTCTCGCCCCCAGGTCCACCCCAACTCCACATGCCTCTTGGACTTATCCACCCGAGGGCACTCCTCCCTTGTCCATTGCTACAATTTCATGAACTACATTTCCCATAAACCTTTGCCTGGACTCATCATGTGCTGATTACTTCCACCTGTTTGTCATTAGCTTGTTTGTTTGTCTATTTATACCCTGTGTTCATTCATTCTTTGCAAAGTCTTGTAAGTGTCACACTGCAAATCTGAAGGCTCTCTATGGTTTCCCGTGTAATGTTTCTGACTCACCCAGATTTCCCTGACTGCCTGTGTTTTTCTGCCCTGTCGCGCTTTTGGACTGTCTGCACTGTGCTTTGACCTAATGCCTGTTTTTATGGATTACCATTCTGGATTGCCCTAATAAAAGCTACGTTTGGATTCACATTTTTTTATATAGTAGAATTTCATTTTTGTTCTTTTGGGATTTTGGGATAAAATGTGACATGGGAATGTTTTATTTTTGTTAGAATTATCCTGCAAACTCACAAAGTAATTTACCACAAACAAAAGACAGAGAATAGTAAATGAGAAGCGAGGAACGGTGAGTGATGGTTTGAGGGAATGGGTTTACACTCTCTCACTGATAAATCTGTTGTGGGTATGCTTTCTTGCTCTTGAATCAGCACAAGGTTTCCACGGAGACTTGTCACTGCAGAGAGCTCCATGGCGACCAGAGCACGAGCACTGTTCACTGGAAAGAGACAAAGCCAGCATCCTGCTGTTAGTTTGAATGATTAATGTGTTCACGGTCAGTGAGAGCACTCCAAATGCTCAAACATCTTTGTGTGTTCCTGTACAATGACAAGGAGACTGTAAAGGTTGATGCGATGCCATGAGTGCTTTAGAAGCTATCCAAAAAGATGCTAAAGATGCTAAAGCAATATAATTATCTGAAAAGAATCTTTGCTTTTAAGGCAAGGTCTTTTAGAGATGGTTTGAGCCCCTTCTTCAATGTATGGCTGTGGGATCATTTGATCTATTCTATTGTTGCCCATATGAAAATCTTAAATCTAGAAGGAATACAGAAAACAGGACAATATTTAATGTTTGTAGTTTTATTCTTATGTGCAGTATTTATGTTATTGTTGGTATCTTACACAGTAAAGCAGCTTGTTCCACAGATTAACTTGTTTACTGGTCAGGGTGCATTTAGCAGGACTGCACATCCCAGATACTCTATTTCCACAAACTAGGCTAAATCAAATGTCGATATAGACTGCAAAATATTAACTGTGCTTTTCAGAAAAAGGACCCTTCATAAACATGTAAAGTAAGCCCAGTGCGTATCTTTTTGTCATTAATACACAGTGACGTGTAGCCATCACTGAGGCTTAATTATCAACTCAAATGCAGCAGCAGTAATTACAGCTGTATTATGAGGCGCTGTCATGTGTCGAGAGCCCACTCACCGCCACTGACTGACGCCAAGTGTGTGGGTTTGAATTATTTTCTCATCTTCATCTTCATCTTCGTCACTGAAAGCCTATATACAGTTTCTTGCTTGGGTCATATATAAACAGGAAATGAGATCGGCTTGAGTCCCTCTAAAGAGATTTGTTTAATGAAATCATCAATATCAATGTATTCACAGTAACTGTGAGTTCTTTTGTATTGTTTTATTGATTTTCTTAAAATTAAAACTCTGGCCAGACACATACTCTACACAAACACAAAAGCAACGCAGTTGTTTTGTCCTGTCCAGATTCATCCTAAATTGAAAAAGGCATATTCCTACATGATGTTGTTGACTTCCAAACAAAAATATGTTTCATTGCTCAGAGGAGGATGTTTATAAAAAACGATTGACTTTGTTTTGCAGAGATCATTTAGCATGTTTTATATTCCTGTCTCTGCAAATGTTCAAACATGCAAACCTCTAGAAAGGTTTTATTATGATGTAATGATGCAATTTATTTGCTTAAAATGGATTGTTTACCTATGCCGTGTATCTGTCCTGTTCATATGTCTTAGCGTGTGCTAAGAACACACATGCAAACTAAGCAGAATTGTGATGTTATAAAGAGTTTAAAGAGACATGAAGGTCAACATCAGTCCTTTAGCTGAGAGCTTGCTCTCATGTTGCCTATTACACAAATAAGAAATTCTCTCTTTCCCCGTCTCTCTCTTTCTGCTTCTCTCTCTCCCTCCCTCCCTTTCTTTTTTCTTTCTTTCTCACACACACCCACACAGAAACAGTCAAATCCACAGGCAGAGTGAGAGCGAAGGATGAGGCATGACACATAAAAGAGAAAAACGTTTATTTTCGCTTTGCTTTAGCACTGCGCTTCTCTTTTTTCCCCTCTATTTCTGGTTCTCTCAGCCCTCAGGTTATTTTTTGGATGCTCATATGAAGATGCAGGTCTGTATGCCTTTCATCAGAATTGTTAAACAGGAGAGTGTTGGATCTTTGCAGCGATATCATAAGACAGGCTTCCAATGTCTATTTTAACATACGGTCTCTACTGTATGATTAGTGAATCGGTGTATTCTTTTCATGGGTTCGATCTCATAGCATGCTACTCGAAATTTCTTTTGTTGTATTCACATTTTTTCATTCCTTGTTTTTCCTGCTAATTTAAAAAAGAATGAATGTTCATGTGGTGCGCAAGTTTGTGATGTCACAATGACGTCTTGTGTGGTATAAGATTGTATAATGTATGATGTGAGAGGAAGCTTCTGGTTGTAGAGGTTCATAAACCGAAATCAATCAATTACATACTGGTACTGGTGATGATCACAATAATCTCTGTGCTAAAATGATTTGAATTTATCATGCGTGGCTGAAATGTTGCTGCAGATATGTTGATAATTGCATCAGTATTCAATTTTTTCTCAGCACGATCCAAACAGGCACACAAACATGTTTTTAAAGATGTTTTGATGCATTCAGGTGGCTTTGTCTTGTGCATTGCTCCAGAAATTCCAAAAATGTTTTTTTCCATGTACTGTGTCGTTTTTTAGATAATGTTATATCCATACAACAAAAATGCTGGTATTATTTGAAACTGGTTACCTTAGAAGAGCTACTTCTATATGATCTAACCCTTAAGAATGTTATAATAATGAAATACCTAATATAGTCTTGTTGATTGTCATATTAAATATTGTGCATTTGAATAAAATCATTTTATTCATATTTTTCCATAAGAAGCTTTTTTTTTTCTGAAAACATAAAAAAAAACATGTTTAGAGTTTATGCCGAATAACCAACATTATTGAATTCAAGTGGTCACTTAAATGTAAATGATCATTTTTCTGTCTAAATGTAGTGTTTTGAGTATGTTTGCTTATTGCGTTACATTCCTAAGTATCAGTAAATGAGTTGGAAGATTGAATTTTCATGCAGTCAATTTCAATTAATTTTATTTCAGTACTCTGCCAGTGTCCTCACATTTATTGAGCATTTGGTAAACTGCTTTAATTAAACTTTATGGGGACATTTAGTGTATAGTATAGTAATACCAGCAATTTGTGACCTTATGGGGACATTTTAGGTCCCAATGTGGAAAACGGCTTATAAACCAGGTGATGTTTTTGACAATGTAAAAATGCAGAATGTTTTCTGTAATGGGTAGGTTTATGTGTAGGGTTATTGTAGCGGGAGAGAATATACAGTTTGTACAGGTTAAAAAACATTATGGAAAGACTATCTGTAAAACATGCTTACATCTATATTTCTCATTCCTGTCTGTCTTTCTGCAGTGATTAATGGTATGAAGTGGTGATATGGCTCTGGATATGGAGAGGACAGTCTCTAAAATCATGTTTGACTTCCAGAGGAACTCGACCTCTGACGATGACTCTGGCTGTGCGCTAGAGGAGTACGCCTGGGTGCCACCTGGCCTCAAACCTGAACAGGTAACACACACTCTTAATGTCAACATGAAAGCATTTGTAACTCAATTACGGAGAAGAGGGATAGTTCACCCAAAAATGTCTTTAATTCACATAATAACATTGATCAGCGAACATAAACAAGCTGAAATGTGCTGTGTGGTGCACGAGAATGAAACTCTTTGGTTCTCATGCTTGAGCTTCCATTTAACGTACAGTATTTGATGTGTGCTCGCTGACCAGTGTTTATATGTGAATAAAAGCCCAAATTAAATCTGTTCATCGTATAGAGTGATCATATCTCTTCGGAAGACTTGGATTAAACTGCCCATTCATATGGATTTATTTTACCATCTCTTTATAAATGTTTTGAAGCATCAGGATAGGCTTTGAATAGAGGGTCAGAAATCTCTCAGATTTCATTAAAATGATCGTCCACATTGTGTTATGAAGATGATTGATAGTCTCATGTGTTTAGAATGACATGAGAGTGAGTAATTGATGACAGAATTTTCATTTTTGGTTGAACTAACTCTGTATATCTGATAACTTTGCCTGAAAGATGCTAAAGGCAAGAAATGTTTGCTCCTATCACAAAATTGTTATTATATATAATAGTTATACTATAAGAAAAATAATTTTGTCACATTTTTCATAATTGTGCAATTTATTTTCTTTTCATCATTTGTTTAATTCATGTTTATTTGTATAACTTTTCACAAAACATATAATTTCTAAGCAGTTTCACAGAGAAAGCATGTTTCTACATGGATTTGTCCATATGACAAAAATGTGCAGTTTTAAGGCTATACAGATCATGCAGTTAGCCAACTTCATGTATTCTTTTAAGCAAAAACAATGAGCTCTGTAAAAGCAATGATTACATGTTGTGATCATAATGATTACAATATATATAAAAATTAGGCAGTTTGTGCATAATGATCCAGAGTTTGCGTCATCTGAAGTCCTGGCAGGGGTCGGTCAGTCATCTCTTCACAGGTGTTGGTCATCTGAAGTCTTCATAAGAGGCTATTTACCTCGGGATGGGCATCCTGTAGAAAACTGAAAAGCAAATGGAAAAAAATGAGCGCAGCTGCTGTTCATACCATTTCAAGCAAAGTTTCATTAGTTAACATTAGTTACTACATTAGGTAACATGAACTAATAATGAACTGCACTTATACAGCATTTATTAATCTTTGTTAATGCTAATTTCAACATTTACTAATACATTATTAAAATCTTGTTAGCATTAGTTAATGCACTGTGAACTAACATGAACAAACATGAACAACTGTATTTTCATTAACTAACATTAACAAAGATTAGTAAATACAGTAACAAATGTATTGCTCATGGTTGGTTCATGTTAGTTAATACATTAACTAATGTTTAACTAATGAACCTTAATGTAAAGTGATACCAAGATGATCATGTGCATTTGTTCTTATATAACTGGAGTATAAGGTTATGAGATGCAGTATGCGAATGCTTGGCCAAAGATACATGTCTAGATTTAAACTGGAATAGTATCTCTGAGTCCTGAACATTATCAGGAAGGCTATTCCAGAGTTTAAGAGCAAATTGTGCAAACGATCTCCCTCCTTTAGTGGACTTAGATATCCTAGGTAAGACCAGAAGTCCAGAGTTTTGTGATCTTAAAGAGCGTGAAGGATTGTAGGGCGATAGAAGATCGGTTAAGTACACAGGAGCTAAACCATTTAAAGCCTTATAGATTAGTTGCAATACTTTATAATCGATACAGAACTTAATGGGTAACCAGTGTAGAGATGATAAAATTAGATGTTAGATTATCATATTTTCTTGGTAAGAACAGGTTAAAAACTTTAGCATCTGCAATTAGGCTTCAAATATGCAAGCTTAAGCAAAATATAATGTCTTATTTCTTTCTTTTGATTTTGAAATGAAACTTGACACGGACATATTCTGATGGGTTTCATTAGATTCACTTAGATTTAGATATCAGTGATCTTTGCTTGTGATGGAGATGAGGATCGCTGAGCTTGTCTGATTTGCTGTTGAACATTTTATGGTTGAGCAGATGGAAAGGAAATGGCTCATGTCACAGAATGAACCTGTAAGAGTCTCTCTCTCTCTCTCTCTCACACACACACACACACACACACACACACACACACACACACACACACACACACACACACACACACACACACACACACACACACACACACACACACACACACACACACACACACACACACACACACACATGTTTGTTTTTGTGAATTGTGGGGACTTTCCATAGACTTCAATGCATTTTACACTGAACAAACTGTACATTCTATCCCCCTACCCTGCCCCTACCCCTAAACCTAACCCTCACAGGAAACTGTGCAAACTTTTACTTTTTCACAAAAACTCATTCTATATGATTTATAAACCCATTTACATTGTGGGGACCGCTGGCTGGTCCCCACGATGTAGGTGAACTCAGGTTTATATTACATCATGGGGACATTTGGTCCCCACAATGTAATATAAACAAAAGCACACACACACACACTCCCTCACACACTCTCTCTCTCTCTCTCTCACACACACACACACACACACACACACACACACACACACACTCTCTCTCTCTCTCTCTCTCTCACACACACACACACACACACACACACACACACACACACACACACACACTCTCTCTCTCTCTCTCACACACACACACACACACACACACACACACACACACACACACACACACACACACACACACACACACACATACTGGTTTTTGTGGTTTACGAGGACTTTGATGCTCAAACCAGTAGGATTGTGGTTTAGGGGGACACACCTTTCCCGATGCCCTACAGTGATGATAAAACTATCAAAAATTTTGTTTTGATCTGCAGATCACACATCTGGCTTTAAAGTTTCTTTACACACAACAGAACGGAAAATATGACAACATGACATATCAGTGGTATACAAGGACATTCCCGCCCATCCAAAAATGTTCCCGCCTATGACATAATTGTGATTTTTGGGTACAACCTGATTTATGAGGACACCTATTGTACAATACACAAAACATGTCATTTCTCTGGATTACAAGGACTAGTGTGTTTTACAGGTACATGACCACACACACACACAAACCTGACGATATGGTGTATTAGCAAGACTGAGGTGATTAATGAGTACCTGATCTTAAACACAATACACAACTGACACACTCCAACATTACAGGGACCAGTGTGTTTAATGGTACATGACCACACACAACACACAAACCTGACGATATGGTGTATTAGCAAGACTGAGGTGATTAATGAGTACCGGTTCCTCAATACAATACACACCTGACACACTCCAACATTACAGGGACCAGTGTGTTTAATGGTACATGACCACACACAACACACAAACCTGACGATATGGTGTATTAGCAAGACTGAGGTGATTAATGAGTACCTGATCTTAAACACAATACACACCTGACACACTCCAACATTACAGGGACCAGTGTGTATTAGAAGTACTTTAATTATGACTTAAAATAACAACATAAACATTGAGTTTTTCCGGTTTTAACCATGTAATACCATCATGGAATGGCATTTTAAGGGGAAAATGAAATCCACAACTAAAAAACTAGGTCAATAACACATGGACAACTGTGTAATCTGTGTAATCAGAAAGCATACAGCAATATTAATGTTTTGACATATTGAAATGGCAACCATTCAAAACTTTGAAAAATGTGAACAGAATTGTTGAGTCAAGTCAAGTCACCTTTATTTATAAAGCGCTTTTTAAACTACATATTGTTTCAAAGCAGCCCTCATAACAGGAACATTGTTCAACAAAGATTGTTTGGGCTGTACAGCAGAAGAGTATTGTGTCATTGTTCAGCCAGAGTCAGTTCAGTGTTGATTCAATTACGTTGTAAAACTCATCAGTTATTAATTTAGTTCACTTCATCTATACAGCAGCAGCAGCAGCTCTGGAGACAACAGTCATGTCATCGTCCAGCTCAGTTCAGTTCTCATACAATAGTGTCAATGCAGTCAGATCAATAATAATGTTGAATATTAAATTGTCATGTTTTTGTGACAAACTACTGCTTTAAAGAACAGTTAAACTTTAGAGATTTACAGAGTGAAGTCTTAGTATATTCATGCTCTAGAATGAAACTAACATAACCAACAACTAAAATAATAATCCTTATACAACAGCATCAAATGAGACACAATGCAACATCACTTATTTTGTGCTTTTTTTTTCAAGCTAATTCCTTGATTTCTTACAAAATCTCTTGTGTTTTGTCCACAATTTTCCTTTGGTCATATGTGCCTTAAAATGATCAATTACAGCTGTAACTTCAGCATCTGACCAGCAAACCTTTTGTCCTTTCCGTCTTGTCCTTTTCCTTTCCGTTTTTTAATTTCTGCCGAACTCTCATTCTCTGTACAGATACATACTTTATTAAGCTCCTACTCTATCAAAGCTCATGTACTTACAATGATGGTCGTACTCTAATTTAAACCTCAGGTACCTTGACAAACTCAGCAGTTTTCCAAATGGGCATCTTCTGAACATCTGCAAGAAATCAGTTACATACTGATCAGGAAACTAAGATTTAACTCTCAAATACCTAGAACTTAAAACTGGTTATACACCTGATATCTAAAAATAAAATTTCAAGTGACACAAAATATTATTCTGGAGATTAAATGTTATTAGCCTGTTAAAGGGATAATTCACCCCAAAATGAAAATGTGATGTTTATCTGCTTACGCATCAGATGTGGTGACTTTGTTTCTTCAGTCGAACACAAATGATGATTTTTAACTCCAACCGTTGCCGTTGTCAGCTGTATAATGGGTGTCAATGGAAACAATTCATAAGAGTCAAAACATATACATAGACAAATTCAAATGAAACTCCTGTGGCTTGTGACGGCACATTTATGTCCTAAGACACGAAAAGATCGGTTTGTGCGAGAAACCAAACAGTATTTATATCATTTTTTACCTCTAATACACCAGTGATGTCTGATTGCGGTCTAACAGTGGAAGTAATGTCTAGCACTCATTGAAGTATATGCTCGAGACATCACTGCCGCTGTCAGAGCGCGATCAGACCTCACTAACCGAGTGCTGAACGCAGTTGGACATGGTGTATTAGAGGTAAGAAATGATATAAATACTGTTTGGTTTCTCACACAAACCGATAGTTTCGTGTCTTAGGACATCAATGTGTCGTCACCGAGCCGCAGGGTTTAATATGGATTTGTCTGTGCATGTTTTTGACTCATAAATTGTGCTCCCATTGACACCAATTATACAGCTGTCAGATGGCAATGGTTGGAGTTAAAAATCATCATTTGTGTTCGACTGAAGAAACAAAGTCACCTACATCTTGGATGTGCTGGGGGTAAGCAGATAAACATCAAATTTTCATTTTTGGGTGAACTACCCTTTAAAAATCTCCAAGTCTTTTACCAACACAAAAATGATAAACTCATTTGTATCAACCAGATTTACAATGTTGGTGCAACCCTGATTCCAATAATATTCTTATAGAAAAGTTGCACTATATAAGTGCAAAAATCTCTGTATATAATAACTGATTATTGCTCATTAATTATTACAATTAATGGCAAAAGGAATGTTTGGAAATATAAACTGATATTTCCTACTGACACACTACAGCAATAGATAAAAATAACTGGCTTAAAACCATTTTTCTTTTGTGAAAATACAAATGTTAAGTTGAACTATAAATATATAATTGTATCTATGCATTGTATTTATGACAATAATCTAAAATAATAATGGGTTAAAATAATAATAAACATAAACCTGTTAGTTAACACATACCAGCATTACTGGAGACGCCTGCGCAGCTCCAGCAGGAACAACATCCTGAGAAACGCTTTCATCAGGATCACTGGCATTAGGATCCATCATACTGATCTCATCTTGAAGAAAAACAGAATTTTAAAACACAAGAACATCTTCAGTTTAACCTGTTTTCAAAAGTAATTTATGAAACTTTATGCTGTTTAATAATAAATAAAAATAAAAATAAAAATAATAACTAATACTTTTAGATGACTATTATTAGAATTATTGCCAAGACAGAAATATACTACTACTGTAAATGAAAAACTATTTTACAATACGACATTACAATACTTCTATCTTCATTTCTTCGCTTAAGCTGTTTCAGTGAAAACAGGTTTATAAATGCATCTTATTACAAATCAGGTGAAATACTTGAAACAACTGGCCACACAAATTTTGTAAATAATGCGAATGTGAAATGTGTAACTGGTGCTCGTTGCGTTCCCAAATGCATGTTAAACTGCTGAGATAGAGTTCACTACATTCATTCCCTGTGAACTGAGACATGGAAAACACCGAATCACAAGATGATCGAGTGAACAAAGTGTGATCTCCACTTTGAAACGGGGAGCGCAACGGACTACAGTCTTAATAAATTATCAGCTTTTGCAATTTGATAAGGGCACAAAGCCACATTGTGCTGTTGATTTTAGTTTGTTTGAAATGCTTTGCCAAAGCAATGAAACAAAACACAAAGACCAAAATTTATCTTATTTTGAGGTAGTGCTGGGTGGTATACCGGTTCATACCGAATACCGGTATTTATTTTTGTTATGATATGAATTTTGATGATACCGCAATACCGGTATGTGTCGCTTAACCAACGTTCAGAACGCGGCGCAGCCCGTCACTGTTTGAGAGCGTCCCGTTTCACTTGAAAGAATGAATGAAAACGAATGAGTGAATTCGGACAGCCGTTGTGTGTGCATCGGCTGTACACTCATTGTGGTGCATTGTGGGATTGAACGAGTGCACTCAATAACGTCCACTATGGTTTCGGACGCCACTACAAATGGCTGTCGCCTCAAATAATGCCCTATTTGAGGTTATAGGGGGCGATTTCGGATTCAGCCCTTGATTACAGCTGAGAATTCAACCAGCGCGCGAGATAGAGCGGTTTCTGCGCGGAGCGCCGTGATGAGATTAACAACTTTCTCCACATGGATCATATTATATAGACCGGAGCGAGCCTGTTTACGTTTTTTATGGACCTATTTCATATACTCTAGTGCTCTAAACATGAGCCAGCAGCGTGTATTCGCACATATTTCATCACGTCTTCTTCAAATGAAATGTAACGTTATGCAAAGGACACTGAACTGTACGTCTGATCACCACCGCGATGACACGATGGGTTATTCTGCAACACAGAAATAGACTGACAATTCAAAGAAGAATGGTAAAAAATGTAACTGCTTTATTTAACTGCTTTCTGTGTTAAACTTACGTGTGTCATTTGTTCAGAGACTGTAGTGCTCTTAAATGTACTGAAAATATCCTTAGTTTAAATGTTCTTCCGCGTTTCTCCCTATTTTTGGCAGTTTGTTTTTATATAGCGTTAGATTTTTAAAATGCTTAAGGTGCCCTCAACTCTTCTTTTTTTCCTATCTCCATGGTCATATTTTAATATTCATGTGTCTGTAATGAATGTGTTGCAGGTCTGAGTTTTATTGGTTGTTGTCTCCCCACAGCATCATTTTGTGGGGTTTTGTAAACCTGTATTAACTCTAGTGTAGAATTTTTCTACAATATTCACTCATCATGACAGTAAAACAGGGCATTCTAGTCAATCTACTGCAGTATTTCCTCTCTCAATCAGTAGAAAATGTGGTTAACGCCCAGTCATATATATATATATATATATATATATATATATATATATATATATATATATATATATATATATATATATATATATATATATATATATATATATATATATATATATATATATACACACACACACACCGTCATATACTGTGAAACCGATATAATTTTGAAAAATACTGTGATATAAATTTTTGGTCATACCGCCCAGCACTATTATGAGGCATATAAAAATATTTTCAGCTCATTTGGTTTAAACGTTTTTTTAAACCTGTTTACACCTGTTCACTTCATGCATTTTCTCTGAATGGATTGCTATGCAATAATAGAAAGACCAGGTGTAAATGCCCTCCAAAACGCATTCGAGACGGATTTAAATCCGATCGCTCAAATCACTTTGGACGTTGTCTAAAACAATACAGCTATGGAAAAAATTAAGAGACCACTCCAAGTTCAGAAATCAATGTTAAGTGGTCTCTTAATTTTTTCCATAGCTGTATATACATTTATACAATAATACATTTTACTCCTCCCAAAAATACTAAATAATAAACATGTGAGAATGTGTTATAGGCATGTTATAGAAAGATATGACAGCATTACTGCAGCATGCGTTGGCGCAGATGAACAGATGAGTATCTCTTCAGTAAGCTGACGTGCAAAATACCTCAAATGAAACTTAAAAAGTCGAAAACGCTCAACACACAATCATCTTCATTAAAAAAATGTGAGAATAAATGATTTGACCAGTGCTGATGCTGCTCATGATCAATAAAATGGAGCTCATAGCGGTAGCTTTTAATGATGTGAATACTGTTAAATCTGCGTATAGCGCGGGAATTGAAGACAGATCGCTGTAGCGCCTCCGCTCAAGCGGCTCGTGAATCGATCATCTCTTCCTACTAGTTCATTTATAGCATCAAATAAACATGAATGAACATCAGAAGGAATGTTGTTTAAAACACAGAAAGACATCAGTACACCATTTTTCCAAGTCCACCGAGGTTAATCTTAAACTCCTGACAGCTTTGGTTGGATGGTGGATTTAGCGTTATAATTGGTTAGATTGTTTGTCAATCAAACTCCTGGTGAAGGGTCAATTAAACTAGTATACGTTCAGCTAATTGTCAGCCTCTTACATGTCTGCGTCTCGAGAGATTGCAGAATTCAAGCGTCAAATGATGTTTTATAAACAAAATTTGGGAGGAGCGTGTTCAAGCAGTCTAATTGGCTCGAGAGGAGGTATATATACACTGACTAGAGCCGATCTCACCTATAGTTTCCTCGACCGTTTTCTGCATCCCGTCGCCACCCCGTTCCTTACTCTCAGTGGAGATATGAGGAAGTAATATGGATTTGGGCTAAATTTTCAAACTCTGATCCCTCGACCGCCTTGAACAGGACGCCAAATACACTTATTACACTTGGTTTTTTACTCTATTCAATTATTTGTAAGTGTGAATTTGTGAAAACAACTGCTACAGGTAATTGGACTTTATTTATTTATTTATTTATTATAGATTTTTGGCATTTTTTCATAAATTCAAATCTATAAATCCAAATATTTATTACATGTATGAAGAAAAGGTTCAGCACCCAAGGCTCTATCGCTATTGTCTCAATAGTGTTCAGTGTCTTTGGGCGGATTGGCATCAACGGCCATTAGGATTGTTTGTGATTTGGTCTTAGTGATTTAGGAGTCCTCTTGACTACTCCTAACCTTTTACAGATTTGGGAGCTAGTTTTAGCACTAAAATGTTTTGTGAAATACTCTTAAGAGCAAAAATTAGGACTGACACGCCGATTATAGAGTTTCTCATAAATCGGCATGTCAGGAGCTACAGCCGTAAGATGTTTTGTGAATATGGCCCCTGATTCTGTACAGACACATTTATGTGGCCAATCGTAAATGAAATTGTTTGAACAAATCAGTAAAAAAACACATAAAATGACCAGGTGTTAACAGGCCCAAAGATTATGTGAAAAAGTTCTCACTAGACTACCATTTTCTAAAAGGATGCAATGCTCTTTTTATTACCTTCTCCGTCTAACACCATCTTGATTGTCCATTGATAACTGGTCCTTCTCAGGGCTCACCTGAAAGCAAGGTAAAGAAAGAAAAATAAACATTCTACTACAGACAAAGGATTCAGAGATGATCCAAATGAAGCAGTACAGAAACTTAACACTGATTAACACTGACTGATCACTGTCAACTGAAAACATACAATGAAAACTATTTTACATTACAGGGTTTTCCACAATAAATGCGAAGAAAAAGTTTGGAATTTAACATATCCTATTCATTCACAAATGAAATAATTAATTCTGTCAGGACAGATGACAAAAGAAAGAGCTTAGAACAATTTTATATTTAAATATCTGTACATTTAAAAGTAAAAAGTCACTGAGTGGCCAGTTTGAACAAATGAACAAAATAATACATTACATTGCAAAAGTGGGAGGTCTATTATTTTTTTACATTTACACTCCAATACTTAATAAAAAGATCATTTGACACACAGCATCAAGATTATTTTGTTCCACCCATTGCTATGGTTATCAGCATCAATTGGATTTAATTGCACATATAAATACATTTGTCAATCCAGAAACTATGCAATGTGTAGTTAGCAGCATAAACAAATGTGTTATATAGGCCTACAGAAATCAAAGATCGCTGCCATATTAGCCACTGAAGCTATCGATTACAACACGAGAAACACAAAGCTGTACTTCTGCAGAAACGTCCGTTATAATAAATGAAGTTGTGTGTGTGTGTCTGTCTACGTTGTGCATCTTTTATTGGCATTGTGTCAATACTTTGTTGGTTATAATGAAAGGATTCAACATGCAGCACTCGCGCTAAGCAAAAACTCAGACTAACAAACGCATCCGATTGGCTATTGTGTTCACATGCTCAACACAAATGTCTTCAGGTATGATGGTACATTTTAAACCACTCCGTTTTAATAGTGATCAAACTAATGCGTTATAGTAGTGACCTACACATTTAAAACAGTGACAAGTTAACATTAAAATCATGCATATAGTTAAAACTCTATAAATATACTGCCATAACCAATCAGGGATTCATGATATATCAGCCACCATATCTTACTGGCCGATAAATGCTCATTTTAATGTTATCATTCTCAGTCCGAACTAGGCCGATATTTTAACACTGATAAATAATGGATTATATGATGTGCGTTGTTCTCCATGATAGTATTGAACTGCTTGAAGGAAGATACAGTTACGGTGAATCACAAATCTGTGAAATCAGAGCGTTGTTACACGAAGAGCACATCTGCGGAGTTACACCTTTATGACTAGCACAGTCAGTTTGCTTGTGCATTCGCAGCCTTTTGTGGAATTATAAGTTGAATTTTTTTATTTTGTGTATATATCTGATTAAACTCATATAGGATGCATTTGGTTGAGTTAATGAACGCGGCAGGAAAGCGCTTCATTGTAGGCCTACCGGTGATCATCTCTTCAGCATGTGCACTCAAACAGCAATGGATAACATTAATAACTATAGCTGGGACTGTCATATATACATAACATTATAATGAGAACACGACTGTAATAAAACGCTGTGAATTATTTTGGATTAGTTGCCGTTTTTTAGTGTGTTGTTGTGGGGAGCGTATCCAGAACACTTTGTGACTTAATTCATGTACATCTGTGCATGAGTTTGTGCAGGTATAAGTTGTAATTTTTTTGTATAAATATCTACTTTATCATATATAAGTTGCATCCCGTTGAGCGAAAACCATCTAACAAAGCGCTTTGGTTTATGGGTGTTCATTCAGCTCTTCAGGTTCATGCTAAAACAGTGTTATTTGAAACAGTAATGCTAAAGATGTTTAATAAAGATGTTTATATACACTTTTTTTTTTTCAAAAACATTACAACTTGTATTGTTCTTATTTTCATCAACAATATGGTTTGAGTAAATCATTTCCCAACAGGCTTTCATTTTATTCATCCATAGCACATGTATTGTGTTTCTTTTTATGTAGCCTAAGTAATGTTGACCAATAACTTGTTTGCATTTTTATTTAATTTTATTTATTATTAGTAGTAGTAGTAGTGAGGCAATATATATATTTTTTGCAACTTTACAATAAGGTCTCATTTGTTATTGTATTAACTAACGTGAATCAACTGAGCAAAACCCTTGTAAATGTGAGTTAATAATGCACTGTGAACTAACATGAACACGCATATTTTAGGTTAACAGATAAAACACTGGATCCTAAAATGCCTTGGGAAATGTTGAGATTAACCTTAGCTAAGATTAATAAAACTTCGACAGGATTTGTCCATTCATTGTTAGCTCATGTTAACTAATACTAACAATAAACTTTACTGTAAAGTGTTGACACTTTTTTTAAATAAAGAAAATTGGCCATATGAATGTACACCACCGTTCAAAAGTTTGGGGTCAGTATGATTTTTTTTAATGTTTTAAAAGAAGTATCTTCTGCTCACCTAGCCTGCATTTATTTGATTAAAAATACAAACAAAACAGCAATATTATGAAATATTATTCCAAATTAAAACAGTTGTTTTCTATGTCAATATACAGTAAAGTGTAATTTATTTCTGTGATCAAAGCTGAATTTTCAGCATCGTTACTCCAGTCTTCAGTGTCACATGATCCTTCAGAAATCATTCTAATATGATGATTTGCTGCTCAAGAAACATTTATGATTATTATTAATGTTGAAAACAGTTATTTACATTTTTTTATGATGCTGTGGTGAATAGAAAGTCCAAAAGAACAGCATTTGTCTGAAATCTACATCTTTTGTAACATTAAACACTACCGTTCAAAAGTTTGGGGTCAGTAAGAATTTTAATTTTATTTTTGGGGGATAGAAATAAAATTAATCAATACTTTTATTCATCAAGGATAAGTTAAACTGATCAAAAGTGGCAGTAAAGACAATTATAATGTTAGAAAATATTCTATTTTAAATAAATGCTGTTCTTTTGAACTTTCTATTCATCGAAGAATTTTGAAAAAAAATTGTACACAACCGTTTTCAACATTGATAATAATAATAAATGTTTCTTGAGCATCGCATCATCATATTAGATTGATTTCTGAAGGATCATGTGACATTGAAGACTGGAGTAATGATGCTGAAAATGCAGCTTTGATCACAGGAATAAATTACACTTTACTGTATACTGACAAAGAAAACAGCCGTTTTAAATTGGAATAATATTTCACAATATTACTGTTTTTGTTTGTATTTTTAATCAAATAAATGCAGACTTGGTGAGCAGAAGATACTTCTTTTAAAACATTAAAAATTCTTACTGACCCCAAACTTTTGAATGGTAGTGTCAAAATAATTGTAAAAGTAAAGGAATCTTATACTGGATCAAACTAGACTGCTGTACTGTATATGTTTGATTTATGCTGAAGTGTTTGGGACACGGTCTATTGTTTTTGTAATCAGGCTCTCAAAGTATATTAGAATTTGGATTTAGATTTATCTGCCAATGTATCATTTATCACCTTTCAAATATAAAAAATTATTGGTTATCAAAATTGGCCCAAATTTTCCTGTCAGCACATGCCTAATTTGATTTCCAAAAAGAAAAACAATACCTTCTGTACATCTCTGACTTCTGACTGGGACAGAGTGTTCATTTTGAGAGCAGAGGGTCCAACCTCACGGAGAGTCTGCAAACATCAAATTAGACATAAACACTGGTCTGAATATGTTAACAGCCTAGATCTCACAAGAGTCTCTGCTACATTTGCTCATTCTCTTACAGCACAACTCTCACTTACCTGGTGTAGGCCCACAGTAAGAGCACCACAATCGTCACTGATGACAGCGGGGTCTCACGGCTTATCTGAAAATAAGAAATAAAGCTTTATATACAATCACTTCAACTAAGAGTTGCAAACCTTCAGTATATATGAAATATATCAAAGGGGTAATGTACAGTTAGACAGTAATTAATGCAAATTAAACATGGACAGGATGATCAGTGTCAACCATTCACAGCTTCCGATCAATAAATATGTGCACATGAAATATTGATTTAAGATCATATACAAGATCACATAATAGATCCATTTCAAATCAATATTTCAATATTTAAAAACCCATGGTAATGTTCATGGCTTTATATATGCATTACATTATGTGTGTGTGTTCATCACAGTATGTCAGGTTGTGTGTAGCTTTACACCTGTTTTATGAGGACACGTGTTTTATGAGGACATCATGAGAACATGTTCTTCATGTTTGACTTGACTGAAGAATCTCAGTGTGTTGTTAGATTGACAGAAGCCTGGTCTATGAGGACACTAGTTTTAACGGGACACTGATAACTAGATACATTTGGATGGCGCCCTGAGTTCAGGGTTAGGGTTAGGGTTAGGTTAGGGGTATGTATGAGAGTGATAGTGGTGAAACGAGGTGTGCTAGTTGTACAGTAAGTGATCATGACTCACTTTTCACACACACAATCATAATTCAGTGACTGATAACTGTGGCAAACAATCTGCTTCTTAGAAACACTGAAATCTGTTCTATTCTTTAAAAGGTGCTAAAGAGGATCTTTTCGTCGACTGAGAAACCAAAGACTGTTACTGAGTTTTTGAAATGAGCGCATGCGTAAGAACAGCCCCCCTCCTTCACAGCTCATTTCACGGGAACGCCTCCCAAAACTCCTGCACAAGTATTAGATCACGAGTGTTTACCACCGGCATTCGCTGTGTCGTGTTAGTGGATTCATTATGTCGGACTCACCGCAGGTAACTCATAATCTGCAGCTGTTACTCCTGTCTCCTGACAAAAACATTGCATGCGGCGCCTGTGGAGTTTGGAAAGTTACTGGAGCGCAGCCGCGCTCGTCTCTCACAAGGAACGTCACGGCAGTGATTGACAAGCCAGAGGGCCAACCGTTTACGCGATTGGCTGATGTTTTTAAGGCCCTACCTCGTGCACAGATTATGTATATTAATATTATTACTTTCAGTGCACCTAATAAATAGTCTTTTATCAGTTAGTAAACACAGTTTCAAGTAATATTGCAAAAATGTATAAAACAAAACATCCTCTTTACCACCTTTAAGGACTAACTCAATTATTACTTTACTTTTATTTGATACCTTTATTGTTGCTGTATCTTATTCTTCTGAATCTGATTCTTCTCAGTTACCATCTGAAAATAAGAAAGAAAAGCAAATAAAAATCAAATCAAAATAAAAAAAACAATTATTCATTGCAGTATTACTCATTGAAAGTCAATTTCAACTGAGGGTGCTTCTTTTTACCTACTTCTAAAATGATTATATCTAATCTAACAAACACAATAATGAGTTTTCAATATTGACATTTGCTACAGTGAGCTGTGAATTATGGGTTATCAGTATCAATCCCAATCTTCCATATGGGTGCACCCCAGAGTCCCGGTAAAACGAGTGTCCTCATAGACCAGGCTTGTGTCAATCTAACAACACACAGAGATTCTTCAGTCAAGTCAAACATGAAGAACATGTTCGCATGATGTCCTCATAAAACACGTGTCCTCATAAAACAGGTGTAAAGCTACACACCACCTCACATACTGCCATGAACATGCATGTAATGTGATGCATATTAGGGCTGGGCGATATATCGCATGTGATTGTCACGCGCATTTCGTCAGTAAAGCCGGTTCCCTGATTGCCGCTAAATCGCCATCACCTGCTTTCAAATTTAATAGACAGAGCCGTAGATCACTGACAAGCTACGCAATATCGCGTTCATATCGCAGATGAATCGCCTTCGATAATGAACGCGATATTGCGTGGCTTTTCAGTGATCTACGGCTCTGTCTATTAAATGGCGCTCCATTTGAAAGCAGGTGATGGTGATTTAGCGGTAATCAGGGAACCGGCTTTACTGAAGAAATGCGCGTGACAAAAGCATGCGATATATCGTGCAGCCCTAATGCATATATAAAGCCATGTAGGGCTGCACAATATATAGTTTTGTCACTGATACCTATCTGTGGGTGTGACATTGCAGTACAAATGAAGTCAAGTAGGCTATAGGGATCATAGTTGATCTGCGATCCATACGGACTACGGCTGCACGATGTATGGTTTTAGCATTGTATCCCGATGTGTGCATCCACAAAAGTCACATCACAGGATGTGCAATGTCAAGTGTAGGGATCGTAGTTGATCCGAACGGTCCAGCTGCCCCCCGGTTAAGAGCGCATGTGACTTTTACAAATGTCATTTGCTTGTGTTTTTAAGTCCTGTCAATTTAAACATCAAACGCACTATGACTGGAACTCGCGCTGTTTTCTGACAGACAGATAGCACGTGAACACAGAGTTCAGTTCTCTTTCTCTTATCTTTGAGCTTGAACAAACACTCTCAGCGAAAACAGTTGGTTCTGTGTTGTAAACAATTAAGAAAACGGATGCATATAATATTGGACCCATACATGCTTTCCTCAATGTGTGTACCTCAATACAGTTAGATTAACCTGAAAAACATAAAGCACTGCTTATTTTAATTTGTATCTTATTTTTATTGTGTTTATCTAAGCTTGTAATTCGTTTATTATTCTCTAAGCAGATGCACTACCCTACAAAATGATCCCAATCATCCTAGAATGATTAATTATTTTCAAATAGTGCTATTCAATTCATCTGGTGGAATTGTTTTCATATCGCAATATATAAATTGCAGAAAAACTAAATATTGCAATGTCAGTTTTTCTGCAATATTGTGTAGCCCTATTTCCCTGAGTAACATTTAACCTTTAATAATAAAGCAAGTAAAATCATGACTGTAAATAACATATAATATACCTGACACAGGTGAAATCACTGATGAATCTTTGTGAATACTGTATGTCTTCCTCCTGAGATTGGGCTTTCTCCATCACTGTTTCACTTCAGCATGATCTGATGTGTCTTCTGTCATCTTCTGTTTTTAGTATAAACGTCAAAAGATAAATTATAGTAAACAGCAAGTTATTTTCATACTTTATTGTATGATATTTAAGAATTATGTATAATTGAGGATCAATATTCCTTCATAAATTTTCACAATTGATAAATTATAGACAATAATACTGACAGCATTAATTTGACTGAATAAGACTGACAGTTCTGATACATCTTATCATAGCCAGTAAATCTTTGTTTCTTAATGTCTTTAAATCAAGCAGAACTGTAGTAATATTTACAGTAGGCTGGTATGTGAGGATACTGTACTGGGTGAAATGCCGTCCCCTTCAGACTGTAGTCATGACAACGCCTTATTATGATGGCTTGGCTAGGTTATTGCATGCGATCAGAAAATGATGCAGTTACAATTATAGTTTAATCGAAAACCAGCTTTAAATGACAAGCATCGCTGATTCCCTCCTGACAGTCTTTAAACACAATCACAATCTCGCTAGCGCCGTTAGCATCGCGAGCTAGCTGTTTTATAACTGTAAAACGAGCTGCAAAGAGCTTACAAAACATGAACAAACAAGCCAAACGGACCCACAAGCATTTAAAAAGCAGAACAACTTACCTTTAAAATAATAGTAGCCTCCATCAGGTGCTCAGATGTCTTCTCAGGTGCAGCTTCTATCCGGCCCAAACAGGAAATGAACGCGAAGACTCTTATTATAAACCATACTTAATATAATATACGCGGGATTAAAATAATAATAATAAATATATGTGATGTGAGCGCACGAGTTAATGTGTGGTTGTGTTTACATGAATA